>NC_134481.1:5737449-5796932 GCF_964194025.1 Convolutriloba macropyga | reverse complement strand
ATTTGAGAGCTGTTTTTTAGTAAAATTTTCAGTTACTTTTTGTTTTTTAAGTGACTTAGGGACTAGTCAGTTTTCACATAGAAATTTTATCAATGACAAACCTCTTTTACAGTCAAAAGATGAAAAATGAGCTAAAATTGATGTTCAAGGAATCGCTATGTTTATTATGGCCTCGATTCTGAGTTTTCGTAATTTTTAATGAAAAATTAGATTTTTCTTTTGAAGATTTTACTAACTTCTGTAATCCTATGGCATATAACCGTCAACTAAGATGCCAAAAGGTTTCCTGAATAGAGTTATAGAATTAAATGAACCTGTCTTGCGCTTTGAGTGGACAGCTAAAGACTGTTAAGACCTAAAAAATAAGTTTTATTTTGGATGTTTTTTCATAAATTTGGTTCCTTTGAAATCGTCTCAAATTATCCTATTGTTGATCAATCCCATTGGCTCAAAAAGGTGTTCAGAAGACGTTTAATGGACCATCTATTAGTTCTCGGAGCAAAGCTTATGTTTTATATTGTTTAGACAATTATTTCTCTCATTTTTACTACTGATTTTTTTTGTTTCTGTCTGCATTTGTTGTTGTTTTCATAGTAATAAGAATTATTGTTAAGTCTTATTGATAACTTATGAATGAAAATTATCATTGTCTTCCCATCTTGGCATAATTTAGTGTGTTTCTTACTTCATTTGAAATCTATCGAATTGAATGTCATTTTCTCAAATGACATTCTCTACGGGTTTTCTAAAAAACTTCTAATGTAACCAGTTTAATGTATTTTTTCCTTTTTTGGTGATTTTCTGAAGTCATATTGCTAACAAAAAAAAGCAATTGCTGTTTAAAAATTAATCAGTTTATAATTTAATTGAAAATAGAAAAGTTTTTACTGAATTTTTCTAATTGCTTCGACATTTCTCTCCCACTTTTTTTTGAGTTTGCTGTCTTTGCCTGTTTTTTTTCTTTATGTAGCTGTAAAGTGGCAGAGAGATCTCATATGCTTCAAAAAAGATTTAGTGATGTTGCTCAAGGCTGTCAATTTAGAGCAAATAGTCTTTAAGGTATTCTGGGCATTCAAAATTTGTTAAAAACTATTCAGTTTCTTTTCTTCTTTTTGTTAACTTGTATTCTATTCTCATCATTGAAAGGTCACATCCAATTCCTTGTAATTCAAAAACTAACACATCTATTGAAATTATGTCGGAACCCATGTTTTTTGCTGGACAATATTCGTTTTCATAAAACCTTTGTGATTGGTCAATATATGTGTTTCTTTTTCCACATTCGCCTAATAACGTATCCCAAGTAATTTCATATGAGGCTCTGGTGAACTTTTTGAGCTTTTAGTATGTTTTTAGCTGAGTTAATTGAAATTACAACTAATATTAAAAAAAACAGTAATCCGATATAAGCTAATGATAATAACGTCTTCAATAGTTTTTATTTTCAAAAATTGTTTTTTATACTTTTTTCTGAATCTTTGGTCCGTTCCTTTGCCTTAGTCTAACCAACGGCAGGTCCTATTGGCTTGGTAATGACTCTTTAGTAAATTCATTGAAAAAATTTTGTTAAAAGCTTATGGTTTTTATGACGTTTGATATTATTTGTAGTAAAAAATGTTTTTTGATATTTGAGTTTCACCTCATTATTTCTTCTTTTTGTCGATTTTTAACTAGTCTCATTCCAGAAAAGTACCATCTGCTGTTTAGTTAAAAAAAAATTGCGTAGTTAAGGTTTGTCTGATTGCTTTGACGTTGATACTAGGTGCTTTTAATTAGATATTGAGTTTTTGTCGTGAAATATTTGTTTTCGATGCTTGTTTTTCGTTTTTGTTTTGTTAACCATAAACTTTGTTTTGTTATCATAAATTTTTAATGATAGATCTCGTGAGCGCTGTTATGGGGCATGGCATTATGTAATTCAGTTAGTTGTTTCGTGAAATTTTTTTTTTCAAACATCTATTTTTTTCTTATCTTTTCACTTGTTTGACAGTTAAAAATGGGCTGTAAAATGTAGATCAACTCGGATGGGAACATCACGTGCGAACTCACATCAACGAGACTGCTTGTACAAATTACAGTTAATTTCAGCAATTTCAATCTCTCTCGCTCTACTGATTGATGAAAGCATCGTATGACCAAGAAAACTTATCAAACAGTTCAACTGAAAGCCAAATTAGAAGCTGTAACAAATATCTCAAGAGCAAGAGAATATTAGTTCAAAAAAAGTTCCTTGAATCTCTTCGCGCCTGATTATATAGCCGCAACACACTTTTAAAAATTAATGTAATTTACAGCAAAAAAAATTAGTAGGTGGGGTATAACGTATGATGTTAAAGTTCAACACCTTTCGAGAAAAATTAACGGCGTCAGAGCTAATGGTACGCATAACTAATACTATAACCATTGACATCTTTAATAAAAAACAGCTGAACTTTGTTCTTTTCCTATTTCCACAAAGCAGTAAAAAAAGAAAGAACAGCACAGCAAGTGAACTTAAAAATGAGGCCCCGATTCAAAATCTCCCTGGAAGCCCAGTGAAACGAAACTCGATATACATTGCCATGTCATGTAAGATCTTTTTAACCCTTGCAAAAATTGAGACATTTGGCCCAGATCTTAATAGACTAACAGACGAATATTCCTTGGAACACGAATATTTTCTTGGCGTGACTTGATAAGGTCTTGATAATTCTTGACAGATAGAAAATTTTGTTTGTGAGCTACCTGGAGATAGGTGGGGAACCGGGAATCCAGAAAAAAATTGGCCATGACCAGACAATCCAGACAAAAGATACTTGATATATCTTGCCATGTCATGGTGAATCTTTCTTGGAGATCTTGCCAAGATATTGTTTCTTGACAGCCATTCAAAGAACTTGCAAGTTCGTACCTATCTTGTTGTTCTCCTGGTAAGTATCATGGCAAGATCTTGAAGATTTACCAAGATTTAGTATGTTTCCTATCAAGATGTACCAATTTTAAGTTCACTGGGAGTATACAAAAACTCGTTCGAAATACAAAGAGCTGCCAAAAGCATTGTTTGTGAATTAAATGAAGCCATAATAGAATGAAGCAAAAATCAATATCAGCACTCAGTGAAGCCACAATAGAAGGCCCATTAGTTTCATTAATTAGTTTCGATTAAACAGGCATGAGAACTCAGCAAACAAATATTATAAAACTTCCCGCTTTTTGTAGAAATAGGAATCAAAGGCATAAATGTTAGCCGCTAAAAGCGATAATTTGATTTACATTTTCTAAGTAAAGCAGAATCAGATAAAAAGGAGGTCGCAAAAATAGAAATTCTAAAATATTCTTGAGCACAAAAAATCACCAAAGGAACATAGCCACAAAAAGCATTAGCTATCACCAATAAAGGTTTGCATTGCATATGCAACTGTAAATAATTTTACTCCTGTTTGTCTTTTGATTCCAATAAGTGGAAATATCATAGGTTAATTACAATTGAAGATACTATTGGATTACATTAAGAATAATAGGTAGGAGAAAAACAAAAATGCCAAATTTTTTGCAAATGCACATAGCATTCAAATCATAGATTAGTAGCATTCGAACGTTTCATTAATGGGACATTAGAAAAGACATCAAAATGGTCAAAGCTCAAGAGTTTAGAAGCGCATTTTAAAAATAGATTAACACCGAAAAAAGTCACATAACTTGATAAAAAATTAACTTTTTTTCCGAGAATTAATTACAATATCACTGGGGCCTGCTAGCAATGGGTTTAAACGAGCAGACAAAGAAACTGGCAATTTACAGGCAAGAACAAAAATCACAAATTAATTCAAAGTACAGGAGCCCAGAAAATCATAAGCAGTTAACAGAAAACCAAAGCCCCATACACCGCAAATGATCTTTATATCTGATGAGGCTAATTAACAGGAGAACAAAAACAAAAAAGATGAAAGATACGGCAAAAGTCGGTCTGGCCACAAAAAAAACATGATGGCAAAGTCAAAAAAAGTGATAGCTGCACATTGATCGATCAAGGCAATTGCTTTCATGGCTCATTAGAACAAATTTATCACCCTCAAAAAGAATTGCTTACAAAAAAATGGGATCAAATTAGCAAAAACATACAAGAAACTGCAGGGTTTGGAAAAAGAACTTTTGTTCAATCACATGTTCCTCATTTCAATTTGAGAGATATCGGGTGAATTTAACCTTCTTTCAACTCATTAGTCCTGTTCAATATATCTCACAGATAATCTAAAGAAAATTTAGAAAACATCAATAAATATCATCTGCCTCCTAATTGCAGTTATTTTAAAGAAGAAGTGATACTTTTTGCAATACATTGCCAACTATAGTTTCATCACCTGACTGAATAGCCATTACACGAAGCAAGTAAAAGGTGGAAAAAATTGGAAAATAACAAATATGATTGGAAAATAACAAAAGGTGGAAAAAATCAAAAATACCAAACGAAAGTAAATCCTTGCACATCAACATGCTTGAAACAAAATAAACTGAAAGCTGCGCAACTCTGAAACTCTTTCAATTTTATCAAGAACAAACAGAAAGGAAAATAACAACTTAAATTGAAGCTTGTACGAATTCACTGAAAAAGGAAAAAGAGCTCAAACGGATTTTTTATTGTAGCCCATTTTTTCCAAGGTTTTTCTGATTGTTTTGTCGAAGATCAAAAGACTCTATGTTATAATCGATTCAACAAAAGAAAAGATTGAGCAATAGAAGATATTTTTTTGGACAATAATGTCGTACCTGAAATATTAGTGCCCGAAATGGTTCGTTTTAGCAACGAAATGACTGTGATCACGGAGTGTTTTTTTATCAATGAAGAATTATAAAAACTAGCTTGATGTTTTGTTGTCCGGTACCTTTTCATTTATTTTTGGTTTTTTCCATTGTGCGTTTCCCGATAATTACAGATTTGTCATTTTTAATTGTTAATTTTTTCAGCATTGAAAAAGTCAGAAAATTGTGGAATCTCCCTAAGTATGGGCAAAGTTTCTTACACTAAAAGCACTACTGAAATCTGTATCATCTGTGAACTTTAATCAAGTGCTCTCACTACAAACTGGGAGAAATCATTCATGCACAAAATGAACAGAAAAGGACCCAGAACAGCGCCTTGGGGTACGTCTTTAAAGTAATTGTTTTTGTGTTGCTTTTTTTGGATGCTGCATTTATAAACAAGGTTCACCAAGTTAAAATACTCTTTAACAATACAAAAGTTGGACCTCTCAACCCATTGCGTTCTAGTTTTATTTAAAGCATACAAATATAATAATCCTAAAAGAACCTTAATTGAACCTGCCTCTAGTCAGACTATAGAAAATGACAGAAAATATGAAATCCTTTATACAAACGAGGTTTCAAAATGCCAACAATTTATTAGCGAACAGCTTAAAAATTGATTGTTTCTCAAATAACTGGTCAAAAATTCAACTAGATTTTTTATGAATGAGATTAAGGGAGAACACACTACAAATATGACAGTTTAAAGACAAGAGCTTGCAGACCAACAAATGCCTCGTTTTAAGAAAGTGTGGCATCAATCGCCCACAAATTATAAGTCATTAATTGAAAAAACATTATAATGGATCTCAAAGGTCTCATTGAAACGCTAAAAAATTAATCGAATACAAAAAATATCAAAAGATAGGACGAAAAAAACACTAGCTCTATGTGAAATATTTCAGTGAGCTAGTGTGTTTTTCGTCCTATCTTTTGATAGTTTTTGTTTTCGATTAATTTTTTTGCGTTTTAATGAGACCTTTGAGATCCATTATATTGTTTTTTCAATTAATGCCTGATAATTTGTGGGAGATTGATGCTATAGTTTCTCAAAACAAGGCATTTGTTGTTCTGCAAGCTCTTGTCTTTAAACTGTCACATTCGTAGTTTGTTCTCCCTTAATCTCATTAATGAAGAATCTAGTTGAATTTGTGACCAATTATTTGAGAAACAATCAAGTTTTAAGCTGTTCTCTAAAACATTTTTGCACTTTGAAACCTCGTTTGTATAAATGATTTCAGATTTTTTGTTTTTTGGCTTTTTATCTCTTTTTTGTCATATTAGTACATATATTAGCTGAGCATATAGTCATTCAAATTGAAAACTTTACATGCCTTTTTCAAATACTTTTTACTTGAAATTGTTTTCTATGTGTTGTTTCATTAGTTGCAACAGTTGCGCAAATTTTTTGATCAATATTACTAAAATTATTCACTCTAAGCAAAATAATTCAAATATAACGTTCAGTTGGTTGAGGCGGTTGTTCAATAATTTGTCATTCCTTCAAGTCGAATTGTATTTTTTCTGAGAAATAGTTGAAGCTAATTCTCAGAAAAATAGACTCACCCTCGAGGAATGATACCCTGTTGTACTAACAAACCAACTTAGCTCAGAAAAGCATATAGTTTATTGAATTATCGTATAACTATTACTTCAGCTTCAACATTTTCTATTTATGAGAAGCGTGGTTTTTGCAGTGCTGCGGACAGCTAGAACATCTGCAATATTATCATACAGGTAATTGTTACTCATAATCTCGATTTCCCGAATACTTTTCCAAAATCTTGAATGGATGGCTATCTTATTGTAAGATTCTGACAGAAAGGATCTTGCAAGAATCTAGCAGAAATCTTGCAATTAACCTTTCCAAATCGAAAGGGGAAATAAAAACCCCAGGATAGTTTTTAACAAAAGCTTGCCTGCAATGTGCGCAGGTATAAGGATTTACCTGCACAGATTTTAGCAGGATACAGGCCGGCGCATAATCATGTGCGCAGTTAATGTAAATAGTTTCACTATGTTGAAACAGAGCTCAGATCTTCCTTGAATTATACTGAACAACCTAACTCCGGGTATAATTTTAAGACAAATTAATTTGTGTATAGACCACCCGGATTAGCGATCATACAACTTTCTTTGATTTTGTGCTATAGTACAAAGAAAGTTGTATGGTTGGTGATCCGGGTGGTCCAGACACAAATTAATTTGTCGTAAAAATATACCCAGGAGTTAGGTTGTTCAGTATAATTACTTAACTGTATAACTACCCGGGTCGAGAAATCAGCGCCGTTTCAGCGCGTTATTTTGTAAGAAGTGCGCTGAATGTGCTAAAATTATGTAAGAAAAGAGCTGAATGCGCTGATTTTTCAAAATTTTCAGCGCAAAAATCTTACATAATTTTGCGCTGAAATGCGCTGAAACTTTGTAAGAAATAAAGTCAAGTTTCAGCGCATTTCTTAAAATTACTTAGTGGATTTAAACGCTTTTTGACAACGTTTTCTCAATTTCGAACCATTTAGTTTTCCTTATATAACGAATAACTTTTTCTTAAAAAATGCTCTGAACAGCTCTGAAAAAATGCAAGAAATGCGCTAAATTTTTAGCGCATTTCTCACATAATATCAGCGCATTTCTTCTTAAACTGTCTATTAATATAAAATTAAATTAAATAGGAAGAAGTTCAGGAATCTTTGGCGCAGTGGATTGGGTGAAGGATGCGGCACCGGAGAGCAGGGTTCGATTATCAGTAATCGCTCTTTTTTGAAAACTCAGCGGTTTTCAGCGCGTTTCTTACAAAGTTTCAGCGCATTTCAGCACATTTCAGCGCATTTCTATGTAAGGTTTTTGCGCTGAACTTTAGGAAAAATCAGCGCATTTCAGCGCGTTTCTTATATAAATTTTCTCGACCCGGGTATGGACAGTGTAACTGTCCATACTTCATTTCTTAGTACAAAGCATATGTAAAATCTTGGAACATTCATAAAATGGATCATTGAATTCATGAATTTAAACGGTAAATATAAGCGCTACAAATAAAACACTGTGGTAAATAAAAGTGCTAGACTAATATTATTTCACTAATGTGATCTTAAATATGTAAATGGAAAAGTTCACAAAAGACTTAAATAAGACTACCAACTTCATTTATAGAGTTCCTCTGATAAACTTTTTGAATTGAGGCTAAGCAGTGTCGGATTTGTCCAGATGAGAGTCGCAAAGGTTATATTGACCAGAATTTTATTTTGGTTAGAATTGAACCTCATCCCCACGAATTAAGTACGACTGAATAAACGAATACTACACGCTTTTTTCACTTAATCGATTATAAATTATAACAGAATATTGTCTGAACTCTTCGAGTGAAACTTAAGCAAATGTACACAGAACCAGCAACAAAACTTAGTAAGTTGAGATAAAGGTCCAGTTAGTTTTCGGGGCATGAAGATCTAAAATTTCGATCCAGGACATCTTACTTTTTAATGGCTTAGGTTTTTTGAATCTTGCATGCAGTCTTGTTCATACTACTTCCAAAAGTCTGCTTGCAAGGTTCTTGCAAGATTTGAAGCATTTTGCAAGAATCTTGCCTACTAACTCCATTGTGCTTGCAACATTCTTGCAAGTTTATTAATCCATCTTGCAAGTTTCTTGAAATATTTTGATTGTCAATTTTTTTTATTGCTTCCGATTTTTTTATTAGTTCACATTCAGATTAGACGACCTCTTAATGAACTTCATTAAGAGCTCGTCTAATCTGAATGCGAACTGATAAAAAAATTGAAAGCAATAAAAAAAATTGACTTGAGTCAGAATTGCGTTATAAGGAAAGTCAAAAATTGTGAATAGATTCCAAATCAATAAATCGGTGATATTGAATTTCACAGATTTATTGATTTGGAGTCTATTCACAATTTTTGATTTTCTTTATAACGCAAATCTGACAATCAAAACGCAATTCTCAAAAAAAAAAGACTATACTCACAATTAAACCAACAAAATATACAAAAATCCTCTGTAATCATGTTTTGCTATGGTACTAAAAAGAGCTACTATTTACGAACGCTCGTAACCTCAATTTTGAACTATAAATACGAGTTAAAAGTAGAATGTCGGCACAAAACTGTTACATCGTTTAATTTTGATCGGTGCTGCTTTTTGTTTCAACAATGCATTAACTTAGCTTGGGGTAACCGTATTCGAAAGTGATCTCTCTATTGGCTGAGTAAGTAGTAACCGAAAGATAGTCGGTTTTCCGAAAACAAATACTTTGGTGTCCTGGGCGAGACTGGATGGTTATCTTGTAAGATCTTACAAGATTCTTGCAAAAATTGTTTATCTTGTAAGATCTTGTAAGACGAATGTTTATCTTGTAAGATTCTTTTAAGAAGAATGGTTATCTTGTAAGATTCTTGTAAGACAAATGTTTATCCTGTAAGATTCTGTCAGAAAATCTGGTAAGATTGTATCAGAATCTTGTAAGATCTTACATGATAACTATTCGGTGTTGTCCCGGGTGTTCAAACGATTCAAAAAGGTTAAAGTAAGATGTATGGATACCTCTTGGTATTTGCTTGTGTAGAAGGTTTTGAATAAAAGCTCAAACAGTTCATGCATTATCTAAATCAATGCATTGAAAAAAGTGCTGCTGTCAACTCTGAAAAACTGAAAACGAAGTTTTAGGGTAAACTTCATTTTATCTTATCAAACTACAGTTTATTTTTTTTTTCAAAACATTTTTCGGCGTTTAATTTCACTGTTCACACCTTCAGTTCATTTGTGTGTTTTTTAAGCTAGCGTTTTCTTCTCTTTTCGAAAAAGATATGAGGAGTTTGTTTGAGAAAAGTCCTCAATAATGTATCAGTACATAATTAAATCAATGTTAATTCGAGTTGCTTTTTCATTGTGCTATTGGACGCTAAAGCTACAATAAGCAAAAAATGCCTAATTGGGTAAAAACTGTGACGTTTTATGGCGTTAAAAAGGCAAAAATATAAATTAAACCCTAATAAAACGCAAATTTTACAATATACCATTGCTGAAAATACACACTCAAGATTTGCGGTTTTTAATCCAGAAAATTTAATTCCTGTAGGCAATAGTCAAATTTTTTGTTTGAACCAATTTTGTTATCAAAACACTTAATTTGGGTGGGGGTTATCGTTCGAATGTGCTAATGAAAAAAATGTTGTTTGTTATTTTGATTTAGATTAAATATGTTAGTTTCCTTTGATTGCGAGTGTTTTGTATGATTGTAATTTGTGTTCTGAGGCTCGTGTCGAAAATCACTTCCGTTCGTTTTCAACAAAAGAAGTCATGTCAGTGACATCCTCGGCCCCAATTGTAAGATCACGAATTGTTGCTGTACTGTATGATATCGGTGTAAAATCAGCAAGATAAGAAGACAAGATAAGGAAGTTTGGGAGGAACTAATGGTATGGGCGACTGAAAGGGAGACAAACGAAATCGAGCAAAAGTATATCCCAAAAATAGTTTGGCGCGCAAAAGGGACTGCAGATATTGTAACAATGATTGACTATTGGTCGCAAAACTTAGACATTTGATGTAAAACTTTGCAATAATGTAACTTGTTGCATCAACTTTTGGAGACGACTTGACTTTTAATTCTATACCTTTTCCTATTGAAAACTAAAGTACACATCTGCTCGTGAGAACGAGAACACAAAATAACTAATTTGTTTATTAAGATTTTGCTTAGCTTGATGACTGGTCTTACTTTCTCGCCATGTGGAGTTCTCAGTTTCACGGAGCGTACTACACCATCTGAACCGGGGTAAATTTCTATAACTTTTGCAAGAGGCCAGAGACCTCGTGGCGTGAAGTCTTCAAGTAGCCAAACCAAATCATTTACCTTGAGGTTTTCAGAGGTTTTGTTCCACTTCGACCTTGTCTGTTGATTAGGGATGTATTCGCGAAGAAATATATTCCAAAAATGCGAGGCTAGTTCTTGAGCAGATTTCCATGACCTGGACACGGTGACCTTTTGCGTTTCGAAAAGACCCGGAGGTTAGTTGACTGACGCTCTTCCGAGTAAAAAGTGATTAGGCGTGAGAGGCAGAGGATCGTTAATTTCACTCGGGACAGTTAGAGGTCTAGAATTCATATTGGATTCAATCTCACATACCACAAAATATCATCTGAAAGGGTTCTTGACCCAATTACTTTGTACAGAGATAACTTGAATATCTGCACTAGGCGTTCCCAACTTCCACCGAAGTGTGGAGCCGCAGGAGGGTTAAACACCCACTCAATTTCAACCTGTATCAGATGCAAATGACTTGCAAAATCATGGGAATTTCTAAGGCTTGCAATACTGGATTGCAAAGAGTTATTTGATCCAACAAAAGATTTTCCGCAATCGGAAAAGAACTTTTTTGGTTTTCCTCTACGGCCTATAAAGCGACGGATGCAATTGATTGTTGAATCTGTTGTCAAGTCGACGGCAACTTCTAGATGGACAGCGCGTATTACTAAGCACGTGAAGAGGAGTATGTATCTAGGCCTATTTCTTCCATGTTCTTTAACTGGAAAGGGTCCTACGAAGTCTAAGCCTGTGGTTTGAAAAACTTGATGATTTTCTCTTGGTAATCTGAACTCTGGAAGGTCAGCCATTTGGGGGACAGCTACTTCTTGTATCATACATCTGCATGGAATGCATCGTCTAACTGTTTGTTTGACTACCGCCCTGCACCTAAGAATCCAATAGAGTTCCATTATTAAACTTTTAGTTTGTTCTGTGCCACAATGCATGTTTGTTTGGTGAAAATGTTTTACCATTAGTCTAACACTCTGATTATTTCCATCTAGGATCAACGGGAAGCGAGCAGTTTCTAGTCTCAATGCTTTAGACAACCGTCCTCGAGCACGCAAGTCCTGGTTATGATCGACGAATGGTGATAATGATACCATTCTACTGGTAGATGATACTGCAATACCTTTTCTTAAGTTCGAAATTTCCGATTTAAAATCTTGATGCTGGGCACGTTTTATTAAGTAAGTGTACGCTTTTGTATAGTGTGCTAGTGACAAAATGGATTCCCTTTTTCTGCATTTATCTGCAAACAAGAAGCAAAGCGCTGCAACTCTAAGTAAACGATTCCAGTTGCTGAAACGCAATATGTCAATCTGGCATTTCAGTTCTTTTTTTGGATCTGCCATTATAATTTTAACATGTTGAGCAGAAAGTAAATCTTGTTTTGGCCACGTGTTTTTATTTTGAGACAAAAGGATGGGCCTAATAGCCAACGTGAGTTGACATTCATCTGGTGACCGTTGTAGCCAAAACAAAACGGTCGTACTATCAGACGAAAAAACTTGTTTATGGATTTCTATTTTCATCTCATCTTTGACAAATTGAGCTAGTTGAGCACCATATACCGCAGCCTGTAATTCCAAATTAGGAATCGTCATCCGTTTTAGTGGCGCAACTCTTGCTTTATCAATCACGAATGCGACTGAGACGGATTCGCCAATGTGTTCAATTCTTAGATAACTGACTGCTGATAATGCTAACTCGGATGCATCTGTGAACGTGTGTAGTTCAATCGATGAAATCGGTATCTCGTTAAACAATTTGCGAGGAAGATGTACATCCTGAAAAGACGAAAGTTCTTTTTTCAGATTCTCGAAATCAGAATTCTCATCGAGCTGTAATGGCTTGTCCCATTTTGGACCGTGGTTCCATGCTGCTTGGAGAACTTTGCGGAATCTTTTTGTAAAGGGGGCGATAATTCCTAAGGGATCAAAGATGGAAGCAACAAAACGAAGTAGTTTACGCTGACTCTTTTTGTCATCGAGTTTGATCTTATGGAACAATTTTTGCTCTATAACAAATTTATCTGCTTCTGGAAACCAGGGCAAACCAAGAACCTTTTGACTTTGTGGTGCGGATGTTTCTGGATTGAGTCGGATATCCGGATTCAGCGTGTCAAGAACTTGATGACTATTTGAATTCCACTTTGTCAGATTGAAGCCACCAGTAGCAAGAACCTTGCGAGTGTCATGGACAATGTTTGTAGCCTTATTTGGACTCGATACGGCAACAAACAAATCATCCATGTAAACGTTCCGCTCTATAACCTTTTGAACAATTGGATATGTTTTTGCATTGTCCTGAGCAGATCTTCTGAGCGCGTAAGATGCTATGCAGGGTGAATCTGTTGCCCCAAAAATATGACTTGTGTATTCGTAATTGTCTATGTGTCCACTGTTGTTCCAGAGGAAGCGTACGTAGGGTCGGTCTTTAGGGTCAACTTGCATGAACATTTGTTCTATGTCTGCGCACAGGGCAATTCGATTCTCACGAAACCTCATAATGACACCAGTTAAGTTGCTGAGCAAATCTGGTCCTTTCAGTAAATTAGTGTTGAGGGACTGACCCTGGAAAATGCTGGAGGCATTTGCAACTCTACGGACCTTACCAGGTTTATTTTCATTGGTCACTGGGTGATGAGGCAAAAAGGAGACATTATCTGTTAGAGATTTGGAATCATGCACTTCAACAACGTATCCTTTCTCCAAGTCTGCGTCCAGAGTAGCCTGGTACTTTTCCTTTAGTATCGGTTTTTAAGTTTTTTGAATTGCATTAATCTACATGATGATGTCCAAAGCAATTGAAACAAAGCTTTTGCTTCATTACATGATCTTTCTGTTTTGCGGGACTAAGTGCTTGGAAATGTATGCATTTGTAGAGGTATTGGCAATTGTCTTTGTTAGGACAACTAACGCTTTCTTTCGTCTTAGACTGAAATTGCCCTTGTTCCCTGTTACTCAGCAATTGATGCTTTGAATTCGGATTTTCATTAATTCTAGTAGAGTGCGACGTTTTCCAAGCCATTTTATGAACACCAATGTTTTGAGAAGATGGGAGGTTTGAGTTTGTTGGTAAATCTCGGCATGTTTTTGCATAGTCTAGGAGCCACTCAGCAAGCGCGTTTAAAGATTTCTGTGTCATGGTCTTTTCTAGGACGTAACGGTTCCATTCGAGTCTGACTGGATTTGGTAATTTTGTTAAAGCTATGTTCATGTTGATTGTGGAGTGAAGATCATGAATAAAACCGAGTTGTTGAAAGGCGTCGACAAGCGTTAGAAGAAATGAGGAGTACTGTGTATAACTTTCCGGATTTGATAAGTTTGGATTTCTAAAATTCGATAATTCGTCCAGAAAAGCATTGACAATCCTCTTTGAATTGCCAAAATGTTCTTGCAGTCTTGATAGAGCTGCTGCGTATAAATCACCATTGCAACCGTAGCCATCAACTAGTGCTTTAGCTTCTCCTGTGAGTAGTGATTGCAAATGGATCATTTTTTCAGCTGACGACATGGGTGATTGGTCGATAGTTGCTTTAAATAATGCTATATCATTTTAACCACTTCATTGGATCACCGTTGAACGTTTCTGCGTGCAGTTTCGGGACAGATTTTCGGAAGCATACTGACATTGAGCTGGTTGAACATTGGTTTGAGCTTTCCGCGTTTAGAAGTCCTCGATGATCGAAGTTATTGTTTGATGCGTTGCGATTTGTTTCAGGGAAAATACTCTGAGGAGTGGGCAAATTGATGGAATGTGCGTTAAGCAATGACGATGGAGCGGCGTTAGAATCAAATAGTACGCTGCTGGGTGCAGAAAAACTGACATTGTTGTTCACAGCGGGCGCTGATGAACTGATTGCATATTGCTCCTGATTGCTGATATCAAGACGAGGTTAAACTGGGTTAGTAAATTGAAAATTAGAGCTGTCCGGCGGACAATTCGGTCTTTTGGTGACACCAACACTGAGGCTGAAGTCCTCTCCAGTATTTATCTGTGACTTCCCTTTGACGTATTTTTTGAAATTATCGATACACTTTTTAACTTCTATCTTAAGACGACTATGTTCGCGAGAATAATTGCTCTGTTCTGACTGATCAATCAGAATTATTAATTGAGACACTACGATTTCAAGTTTTCTCTGCTTCTCTTTTATTTCTTCGACTGCTTCCTGTAGTATGTCAACATCTTCTGAATCATCAATTGAGGAGTTTAGGTATTCAAGGTGAAAATGTATATCGTCCGTTATCAACATTTTGGAAGATTCAAGCATCTTCTGTTCTTGAAGTGTGTTTCTGGTTTTTCTTCAGAGAGGCTCTCTGTTGGAGCACTAGAACATTGATGAAGATTCTCCAAGATAGTTGTTTCTCTCTGGTCGCTACGGAGTTAGCGGTTGACCGAGTGTCCACCATGACTATAACGTAGACTGTTTTCTTGACCTTGTTGGAGAAAAACTTTTGGTTTTTGGTTTATGTAACTCACACCAGATAAGCAAGACCAGATTTATATAAGCAACACTCAAATTCCTGACTGCTTGACAATTATCTGGTACAAATGTTTTCTAAGGGCTACTTACCAGCGCTATCTGGGTGTTTCTACATATACCAGTTACCTACCTGTTAAATGCCTGCCTGTTACCTGCTATCTAACTGCTCAAACTTTTACAAATCAAGTTCAATTAAGGATTGTTAATAATCCAACTAACTAACACTTGCTACCTACCTGCAAACTTATACCAAACTTAACTACCTACAAGCTCCCGAATTTTACCTACCTGATACCTGCTACCTACCTGCTGCAATTTTTACCTTCTTATACCTACCTGCAAACTTATACCAAACTAACCTACCTAGAAGCTCCCAAGTTTTACCTACCTAAAACCTGTTACCTACCTGCTGCAACTTGTATCTACTTATACCTAAGTTCTAATTGCCGGTAACTTTGTTGCTGGATACTTGCAATCTACCTGTAACAGTTTTTACCAATAGGTCCACACCTATTAGTGAAATGCAGAAAAGTTTAGAATGTAATCAAACTCGGTAGTAGACGAAAAGCAAAGATAGCGTGAGTGGTCTGGAAGAAAAAGACCGGGGAGTTTGGGGCGGATAAAACCCCAAAACTGGAAAGCGAAGAAAGAGCGTGGGGTTGGGAAGGCAACCAACCTGTGGGAGTTTGGGGTTGGTAAAGCCCCAAAAACCGAAAGCAAAGAAAGCGCGGGGGGTTGGGAAGGCAACCAACCTGGGGGGATTTGGGGCGGGTAAAACCCCAACAACCGAAAGCAAAGAAAGCGCGGGGGGGTTGGGAAGGCAATCAACCTGGGGGGATTTGGGGCGGGTAAAACCCCAAAAACCGAAAGCAAAGAAAGCGCGGGGGGTTGGGAAGGCAACCAACCTGGGGGGATTTGGGGCGGGTAAAACCCCAAAAACCGAAAGCAAAGAAAGCGCGGGGGGTTGGAAAGGCACCCAACCTGGGGGGATTTGGGGCGGGTAAAACCCAACAACCGAAAGCAAAGAAAGCGCGGGGGGTTGGGAAGGCAACCAACCTGAGGGGATTTGGGGCGGGTAAAACCCCAAAAACCGAAAGCAAAGAAAGCGCGGGGGGTTGGGAAGGCACCCAACCTGAGGGGGATTTGGGGCGGGTAAAGCCCCAAAAACCGAAAGCAAAGAAAGCGCGGGGGGTTGGGAAGGCACCCAACCTGGGGGGATTTGGGGCGGGTAAAACCCCAAAACCAAAAACAGAGCGCGCGGGTAAATAATAAGATAAATTTTTAAAGACTGTCTTTTGGTCTCTTGGATCTGCTTTCAGTCTGTTGTGATGTTTTGCGAACCCTCTTGCTGTTACATTTGGACTGTTTTTATAAAAATTCTAGATCTTTGGATACTGAAACATAAAAAAAACTAATGGTGCAGATCAATTGTTTCCCATTTCAATCAATTTTTTAGAGCAATACTTAGCTTTTTCAGGGGTTGAATTCGTTGCCTGATGTGGTTGGGCGTCAAAATATGTTATCAAAACAACTTAATTTGTGTGGGGTTATCGTTCGAATGTGCTAATAAAAAAAAGGTTGTTTGTTATTTTGATTTAGATTAAATATTTTAGTTTCCTTTGATTGCGAGTGTTTTGTGTGATTGTAATTTGTGTTCTGAGGCTCGTGTCGAAAATCACTTCCGTTCGTTTTCGACAAAAGAAGTCATTTGAGTGACAAATTTTTAAATTTTTTTTTTAGAAGTTACCCTATTGCAACAGAATTTTATCAAAATTTTTAAAATGAAGTGGATTTAAAAACAACAAAGTAATAAAGGTTGTAAATGGAGAAGTTGTGACTGACGTTCAGAATATTAGAGGTTCCAATCAAGGTGTGCAAATTCATTTGTGCATGATTTCCAGTTAATGTGGAAATGTGAAAGTTTAACCTTTACAAATATAAGATTCAGCGGTGATAACAAAAAAGTAACCAACACAACAGGAATTTCTTTCTTTCTCCAACTCAGCATCACTGTACAATGTGAGCTCAATGATTAATTTTCAATTTTTTTTCATGTTTCAAATACTGAAATATTACAACACGAAAGAGAGCGCAGTAAGATGCAGCAATATAAAAACTGTACTTCATGGAAAAAATTTTGGGCAGGTGATTGACCTTTTTTGAAATCCGGTTTTGTAATTGACAACACGTTGTTAATGAAAAAACATTCAAAGTTGAGTTAAACTTTTGCTTGGCTTTGAACTTTTTTTCATCGTGAACCGCTTGGAGTTCATTGCACACTAAATTGAAATCATAAATTCTTCCTTGAAAAATGAAGTGTGAATGAAGGCTGATAAAGTGTACAAAAAATACATTGTTTGGGAAGAGGGAGAAAACTATGGTAGAAATTTCTTGACTTGATTGCTTCGTAAAGATTTTCAAACATCTTTTTTCCTGTTATGAAACTCTGCAATCAACTATCATCAAAAGAATTTTTCTCCTTAACAATCAAATTACACGCATATGACCAAAATTATGTTGTGGTTTTTGATTTTAGCCTTTGCCAGTTTTCCATTCAAAATAGAAATCTAATCAAAAGTTTTGTTTTTAAGAACCTGCTCACAGATGCGAGGTTTTGAAATTTGTTTTCTGGTAGACAAAGAATTTCATGGTTATTTTTCAACTGAAAATTTTTTAGTCGTTAATCGAATGTATTAGAATCGTGCCTTATAGAGGTTCAACGGTACAATAGAAAAAAAAATTCACAAAATAAAAACCAAATCAGTGCAAAAAATCAGATCAAAACTTTTTGCGGAATTTTTTGTAGGATTTGCTGTTTTAGTGGTACAACTTTTCGCCGACACCGGTTTGCAGCAATAAAGTAATCCCTTTCACCCCTCAAAACACAATATTGTAAAAACCACTAGCCTCTGAAAAACTTCAGCCCATAAAGTTTGCCATTAAGAGCATTTGAATACAAAATAAAGAAAACGGTAAAAGAAGGTAATGAGGTTGAGGAAGTTATTACTAACACACAGTCTGTCTCAGTTTTAGTGCGAGAATAGCAGAACTCAATTCTGATAAAAAATTTTACCGCTGAGAAAAATTTTTGAATTTTTACTGATAAAAGTAGTCTATTGAACACTTTTTTACTACATCAACTGCAGGAAGAAGAGAACGCTGGGTGAAGTAAAATTTCTTTCTTTTCCATAGTTCCCTTAAAACCTCACCTAATGTTATCACACACGCGTGTGTGTGTGTGTGAGAGAGAGAGAGAGGAAACAGGTAAATATTGAGTGTTATTAAATATAATGTATTACCCGGGAAGTAAATTCAGTTTTTTTGCAAACCATAGTTTTATTGAAAGTGCCCATACAACATTTTTCCAATTTTTTTTCTCTCTGTTGAAATTGTCGAGTTTCAGATTCAAATGAAGGCTGATAGAAATTACGTTGTTAGGAAGGATGTTGCTAGGGAGGGATTTCTCGACTCTGTAAAAGATAGGTAGTTTTGGTTTGACTCCTTGGATTTCTATTTTTCACAAACATTATTAAGCGTGTTTCGAAACACTGAAAGCAACAATCAAAATCGAGAATTGAACTCTGTACGACACACACACACACACACACACACACACACACACACACACACACACACACGCACACACACACACACACACACACACACACACACACACACACACGCACACCTGAATTGTTTTCATTTGTCTTCGTGAAAATATCTCAGGTTTTTTAGCTGCTTTTTAAATCTTATATTAAGCTATGATTTTTTTGAGAGAAAACGAGGTAGTGAAAGCGAGTGATTGAGTCACCGAATGCCTGAAAAAAACATATCCTCTTGTAATTTCGTTTTTAGAAGAATAAAAACACTTTCAAGGCCTCAACGCTGTCTTAGAAACATTTTGTCATAAACATAGTTCGATTTATGCGCAGTTTTCTTTTTAGAATATTGTTTATGAGAAAGAAATCAAATCAAAATATATAATAAATGTATACCACTGTTTTCAATACTTGCATTTTGCTTAATCAAAAAATAACGTCGCTAAGCTAGTCTCGTTTTATAAAAATTGGTTCGATTAAAGTATTCTTGGAGAGATATATTCTTTTGTTTCTATACATAGATTTACAAAAAATGCATACTAGTAACAGCGTGGCTTTTGTTCCGTTTTATATACAGCAGTTATAGAAAAGTGCTCAAATCTAATACATTGGAACGCCAATTGTGTTTTTATTCTGCTTGTGAACGACATTTTGAAAAGGTAAGGCAGAAATATATTTTTCAGGGAAATTTGTGAACTCAATATACCCAGCTTCATAGAAAACCACTGTTTTGACAAAGGATCGCACCGCACCGTTCTTTTCAATTCCGGTAAATTAAAGCTTGAACGATTACACTTCAACAAATAGCAAGAATTACATTTTTTACTAACTTTCTTTTACAAATTCGTGTTCTTCAACTAAATTGTTTTTTTTTACAAATGGGAGAATATTTTTGTGATGTCATCTTATTTTCTTTTTTTTTAGTGACGGGTCGGAAATTCAAACGGTCCGACGAAGTAATTGCGGTTAAAGTTTGTTCTGAAGAGATTTTGAAGCCGAAATAATTTCAATCGAAGATCAATTGATTAACACTCTTGGCGAAGAAGACAACTAAAGCTATTTGAAGGAAGACTTGAGCAATATTTCAGGGGACTAACCCAAGTTGAGGTCCAGACCAAAATCGTCTCTGATCAGACAAAAGAGACCTCTGAGCAGAATAGTGTGCGCCGAAGCCCATATTGCGCTCGAAGTGCGCTCGAAGCCGCTCTGATCAGACAATTTCAAGACCTAATAAAGGTGAAAATACTCTTTCGTTGAAGTTTCAATTTCCTCCAAACGATAAAGCAAAGCAACGTATCAGCATTCTTAACGTATTAAGTCTAGTACGTACACAGCAACAAAGAACAAGTGAGTGTTTAGACGGCAAGTTTTTTTGATGCTCTTTTGCAGGTTTTTTGTCTGATGTTATTGGCGTCAGAATCGGTTCATATTCGATCAACAATCTTCAAAGGAACATAAAAATATTAAGCCGAAAACCACCTTAATCCGTACACATCGTGGTTATATTTATTTAAAATTAGGTTAAACAAATTTTTTCCGAATATTTTACGTAAATTGGACGCAATTCTATACGTAATTATACGTAATAAAAATGACGAATTTTGGGATATTTCTCGCTTGCATCTATTTTGTTACTAACATCCTTCGGCCCAGAAAAATTTGTTGGGGGAATGCGTACTAATTTTATAAGCGGGCGGACGAGCGATCCGGTGGACGTGCGCAAGACGGCGGAGCGTGCGACGCTGTCGGAACCGTAACGAAATTCGGTGATCCGAGCAGTAGGGTAGTAACCCCTTGGGTTGGTCTCTTAAACCACCCAGACCAATTCACGAGTCCTTAGCTGTTGCTCGGCAGGCGTCTGCCACTTGGAACGTCGGTTCAGCGCCGGTACTCTTTGATCCAAGGAGACCAAATACTGTCAGCGTAAGATTGCACGCAGGTGTAACGCTTACGGTGATCAAACTCATCCACGCCAATAATTGGAGGGAGACTACGGGCTTGGTTATCGAGAAGAAAATGATTAGATGTTAATGCGCCTAGGTCGGACGGGTGGGTGCTTACGGGAGTAAACGGACGTGGATTAAGTCCGTGTTCGACGAAACAAAAAGTGTTCAAAACTTCGTCCGTGAGACGACGAGTACCGAGGATGGTGTAATGTATTCGCTTAAAACTACGTACCAGCCTCTCCCAGACGCCACCTTGGTGTGGCGCACTGGACGGATTGCACCTCCATTTAATGTCTTTGTGGGCTAGTTTCACGGCGATAATGATGGCGTTCCACTTTTCGATGTTCTCGCGTAGTTCTTTTTCTGCACCAACAAGGTTAGCACCATTATCAGACCAAATAATGGTCGGTGTACATCGACGGGAAACAAACCGCTCCACTCCGATTACACACGAACTGGTGTCCATGGACGGAACGATTTCAACATGAACGGCACGAGTAGTTAGGCACTTGAAGAGGAATCCCCACCTCTTCCCGCTAGTCCTGCGTACAGTAACGTAAAATGGGCCGAAGTAGTCGACCCTGGTGTTCGGCGAAGGGAGGAGACTGGTATGTGAGTCTTTCTATTCGGAGGTCACCACTGATTGGTTGGATAGTGGCGGCACGGATTTTTCTGCACGTGACAAAGTTGGATTTAATGGAACGCAGTGAGGATCCTAATAGCGCGGAGTGAGGATGGTTTAGCGTTCTTGTACTTTAGCTCGCAGGTAGTCAATACCATGATGATGATGTTTAACGTGGTTGTGCCTAGGGAACAACTTTACAAATGCATGGCGTGCGTCTAGAACGATAGGATGTTTTACATCAAAGTGAACTTCGACCAACCGTTTGATGCCGCCGGCCGATCGGATTAGACTATTGGGCCCAATAAAGGGAGAAAACGGAGCAATGCGTCTAATCCGTTTAACGGGTTTGTTTTTGAAGAGATCTTTTCTCCCTGCATTGAATGACTCTCCTTGGACAAGACACTGGAGATTACGCTCGTCTTCGTCCAGCTCCGTGGGGTCTTTGATGCTACCATTGGCATTACGGTAAAATTCGTGAGAAGGTAACAGGCTTAGTGCGTACGCTGTTATCCGTGGCAACTTCTGATAAGAACTTTACTTATCAAATGGAATTAGTTGCGGGGGCGGATCGATAAATGACTTGGTTACGGATGCGGTCAGTGATGTATTGGTTTCGTCAGTTTCCTGAGTTAATATACCCAGTTTGATGTTTTTTTACTAGTTCAGTTCTTGCTTCGAACAGGAAAAAACCTCAGCGGACATACCACGAGTGGCGGCATCTGCCGAATTACCGCCTGAGGCACAGTGGTTCCATTCGTCAACGCTAGTGTTTTCTAAAATCTCACATGCACGGTTTGCAACAAATATTGGCTGCTTGCTTGTGGAGTTAAGACACTGCAAGACAGTAGTGCTATTGGTCCACATATAAACTTTGTTAGCTTGCATAGTGAGGGCTCGACAGATGTCTTGTTTCAACCGATCAGCCATTAACCAGCTTGCAGCTATAGCTTAGGAATTGTCATCACCTTCATAGGTGCCACGCGAGCTTTACCCAGGACAAACGTAAGCTCCGTTCGGGGCCCATTCGAATTAGATACTTGAACTCGGAGAAGTGCAAGGGCACTGAAAACTTCTAGTGAACTATCACCAAACATGTGTAGTTCCAGGTGTTCAAAGTTTCCGGAGAAGTATCTCCTTGGAATAGTGATTTCGGAAAGCTTGGGTAGTTCTACACTCCATTCGAGGAACCCTTCAACGGTGACTTTTGGTAATTCTTCATCCCAGTGCTGCGCGCTGACACGCCAGATGTCCTTTAGTAACAATCGGGCACCAACAGTAAATGGTCCCACTAGGCTGATGGGTTCGAATACCTTAGACACTAGGCTCAATACCAAGCGTTGTGTTAAAGACTGAGTTACTGTACTGAACGTACCCGACTGGAGAAGATGCACCAACTCCTTCGATCTTTTGAGAGCTCTCTCAGGCGACTCTACCGAATCCAAGTAATCGTCCATGTAGAAATTCTCTAGGACGGCTTTGGTTGCTTCCGGGTAATGACTGTTATTGTCTCGGGTCGTGCGTTGCAATGCATAGTTAGCACAGACGGGCAAGTCTTTAGCCCCAAATATATGGTGCGTGTATTGATACACTACAACATTTGTCGTGGGATCCTCCCGCCACAAAAAACGCTATTATGGCTGGTCACAGTCAGGGACACCCACTTGGAGGAACACACCCTCGATATCTGCGGACAAGGCTAACTGATGTTGAAGGAACCTCAGTAGTACATTGATTAGGTTTTGGAGCAAGTCAGGGCCAGTGAGGAAAGATTTATTCAAAGAAGTACCATGGAATTTTGCTGCACCATTTAATACCCTACGCAATTTCCCGGGTTTGTTCGGGTTGATTGCAGGACGATGTGGTAGGTACCACTCTTTATTCAACCGTTGCTCAACCTTGTGAGCATCAGCGACTGTAATTAAGTAACTTTTTTCCAAGTCTTCACGGATAATACTAGCAAAAGTGTCGTTCATTGTTGTATCTCTCTAGAGCCGCTTTTCGAGAGACTTGAGCTGTACCATTGACGAAAAGTAGTTATTCGGGAGCTGGATGTTATCATCAGCCGATAACATACCGACATCGTATTTTTTGCCGTTATGAAAAGTCGTTGTTTCAAGTAATTCCTGTGCGCAAGCATCCGCTGCGGATAGTGGGTCAACCTGCTTGCACGCGCCGTACAATTTTATATCAAACCAGGACTTAACCTGACAAGCTAATTCATAATCCTGTTTGACATTGGCTTTGAAACACGTTGATCCTAAACTTGAATTTGACGGAAGTGGGCCGCTTGAAACCCAGCCTATGGACAAGCGAACAGCGAACGGCGAGCACTTTTCGACAGCTGCAGAGTACTCTAACGGGCGGTTGGCATGGTAGACATCCTGTTCAAGTATCATCTCAATGCTCCCATAGCTATACTTTACTGGATCTAGGACGGCCAGATGTGGTTAAGTTTCTTGCATGGACTTAACGCCAATGATGTCGGAACCTACGTTTAATGTTTCCGTCACATAGGGACGCAAAGTGAATGCTTCGAAGTCTTGATCTTCATGAGGTGTCACAGTCAATTGAAACACCTTTGAGTCGATGAGTTCTTCCGTGTTTATACCCTTGATTGTCAGATTCAATGTGGTACCCTGCAAACCGAGCCTATCTGTGAGACCATCCGAGAGCCAAGAGTTACTGCAAGCGGTATCGCATAAAACTACCGCCGTAGTACTAGTACCAGAAGAGGTTGTACGTTCCAGTTCCGTGACCTGAAAGAGGCCTTTGACATCTGTCACTTAAGACAAAGTGGTTGTTTTGCTTGGTTGCTGTTGACTGGTAGATGGCCTACTAGTACCTGCGTTCGAATTCGAAGTGTTGATGTTGTTGTTTGTTGAGGGTTTAGCTGGAAAAACTCTTTCAGCTGCGTGAAGTAAGTGTTATGGGGATTTACTGGTACTTTTCTACATTTACTGGAAAATTTGCACTAGCTGAAAATATGTTTATCAGGCAAACAAGAGAAACAGAGCTTTGCCTCGGTCATGACCTTGGCTCTCTGCGTGGGAGTTTTTTCCTTACAGACACGGCATTCCCACAGCTGGTGGCTGCCTTTGCATACAATGCAACTAGAGATTGGTGGTGACAGAGAATTCTGTTGTGGCTTAACAATACTCTTGTGTTGCGTATTTGCAGCAAAAGCAATTTTTGACCTTCTTACTGAGTTGTTGGTATCCTCATTCATTACTTCAAATGCGGTATTCTTCATTAAATCGTGCGCTTCGGGCTTCTCATTTAGCCAGTTGTTGAAATCCAGAAGAGTAGATTTTACCCAATGCTTTTTGACCGTGAAAAGTGACCACGATTCCTTCATATTGGGTGGAAGCTTCTGTACGACGGTGTTGAGAAGCGCAGCACTCTTTGAATCTGTTAATGATGTTGTCGCTATTGTGCATCTTCAATGGTGGAAAGCTGCTGAGTTTGTCGAGATGGGCACGTACGACCGCCTGTGGTTGGCCAAACTTACGTTCCAAATGTCCTCAGTGCGTCTTTGTACATTGCGCCGCAGTAAGCGAACTCAGCTATAGCTGTTTTAGCTTTACCAGTTACGAGGGTCTTAAGATATGTCAATTTCACGTCATCAGTTAGCGACTGAGAGTCAATTGCGGTTTAAAATTGACCATACCATTCGTGCCACTGTAGATGATCCCCGTTGTATTGGGACAACTTCCACTCGGGTAGCTAGTCATTTCTCTTGCTAGTTAAGGCGTCAGTGAGTGCCTTAATCAAGCTTTCATTTTCAGATGCTGGCGCTTGAGGCGCGGGATGCGCTGAGCCACCCCAGCACAATGGTATCGGAGCAGTATGCCCGTATATTACATGTATAACCGGCGTGACAAAAGGTTGCGCGATGTTAGTAGTTGTACTAAAGGGGTTAATAGGGATGCTACAGTTTGCTGCATGGTTGCTATTAGGATTTTGTTGTGCGTTCAATTGCAAGATGGGATGGCTGATGGCGGGGATAGCTGTGCTTGGGGGTAGGTTCGGTTGAACGTTAATAAAGATGATTGCATTATTTTTCGCCTGGTTTACGTTTGGGGGAGTATTCTGAGGGAAAGGCCACAAATTTAAATAGAGGTTAGGGTTAAGGGGACGTCTGGGTGTGGTAGGACTTGGTACCAGGCGGGCTTGAGGTGAATGGGCAATGTTTTGTTGTGGAATGTTGGGAACAGGTAAGTTAGTTGCTGTGCTCGCTGGAATGGGCGACGGAATCACGGTAGGCTGAGAATTAAATAATTGTTAAGGCGGGATTACGGGTGTCGGGTTCACGAGTGAGTTTAGAGGTGGAGGGACAGTATGCGGGGAATGACCGATAGGGGCTTGTGTTTGGTGTGGAATGTTACTTTGAGATGGATTCTGTTGTTGTGGAACATGAGGGATTGACGTAATTGACCAGGCACACTGGAGCTTTTTGGACCCAAGAACTGATTTACCTGAAGATATGTACAAAAATTAGGTACAAAAATGGAGTTCGTTGGTGCCATAACGGGTGTCTGTCACCGGGGAGGTTGATTAGATGGCTGAAGTGGTGGGAGTGCGACATTTTGTACGTCGACTGATACTTGGTTGACTGGGTTCACCTTACCACTGCCTGAAGGACTATGTGCCTGTTGAAACCTTTGATAACTGATTGATTGCTGCAGTTGAGCCTGGAGGTATTCCCAATGCAACGCTTCTTGCTGAGCAACAGAGATTGCAACTCCTGGCCGTGTGTACTGAGAACGCATTTCAAGGTGATTCAAGTTACCGGCAACATTACTTGTGTTTTCTGGAGGATTACTAGGGGCAATATCTTGAACAAGAGGGTCCGTGGTTTCCGAACCAGGACGAGAAAATTTTAACTCACTTGCAGCAGTCATTGAGTTACCGGGTGGAAGCGAATTTACACAATCCTGAACAAGTCTCTGACTCCTCTCTGATCCCCTATATTTAAGTAGATTCAATTCACTTGAGTAGTGACTTAACAATGAACGATTATCAATTAATTCAGCCTCATCTAATTTAGCTGCGGCAATACGCTGGCGGTAGATTTCCTCTAATTCTTGATGTGCTTTATGCTCCATTTGTTTTTCAAGCTCTTTTTTTCTCATGGCAATTTCGTGTTTTGGTTTAGCGAGGCGCATGGCAGCATGTTCTTGTTTCTCGGCCTCTTCCCGTTTTAGTTTTTCCATAAGAAAGGCATGTTTACGCTGGCTCGACATTGATGATGTTGTTCGGCGTGATTTTCTCCTAGACTGGTCTTGAGGATTAACACCCTCACATACGGTGCCTCGATTAGCAACTGTGTCAATATAACTTCTAGTCGCGTGCAAGAAATTATCATTGTTCTTAGTTACATCATCCAACCATAGCTCAAGGACAGGGTAAATTGAATCTGGGTTCTCCGCTTTACCGGCCAAATCAAATAGTTCTTCATTCTTCTGCACCAGTTTACTGAAAACATCCTTCAACTTAGAAACCAAGCGTTCAATTTTAACCCAGCTGTCTTGACGATCTATGGCATCTGTGGTGTCCTTAGGGGTTTTACCTAACTCAGATTTTTGATTAGATCTTGCATTAGAGAGTTTTTTTTTCAATTTCTCTTGCTGTTCGGCAATGATATTAAAATGGCTAATTTGTCAATATAGAGCAACATTCAACAAAACACGTGAAATGAGGGTTATAGCGAACCCAAATGACGGCGACTTGATAATCAAGACGTCAAAGAGCAGGAAAGAAGTTACCGATTAACGAATGACTCGGCTAAAGTGGGTAACAAATGGGAGAGGGCGTCTAACGTGCTTCCATGCAACATGAGACTAAACAGTAATACGGGCAACCGGCGGAAGAGGCCCGGGTAGAGGAAGCACTTCCAAACAGGAAACGAGACTGACGGGGCGAGAAGGGCGATCAAACAGCGCGCAACGCAACAGGAAATGGAACGGAACTGGCAAAAACGCGGGTAGGAAACGGCCAACGCAACGGACGGGACAGAAACGCTGAACGAGCGCCGCTCGAAGAAACTGGAAACGAGAGGGACGGAACGGAAATGTTGTGCGACGGGTTCACGACGCGACGGGAAAACAGATTGTTAGAGGGGAATCGTTGAGTGAGTAGCGCTTAACAAAACGGAAAGACGGGAAGGAACAGGCGGGGTACGATTAAGCAGCGAGCGGGGACGTCGAAAAGTACTATGCTAGCAGACCACAGCAACAAACTCAACCAAACAAACTAGCGGTAACTCCAGAACAAATTTAAGACACACCCTAGGACGGAGGAGAGATGCTACTGCAGGAGACAAACTAGCACAAGTCATTATGGGGTCTAAAATATACAAACAACAAACCAATTTACTGCAAAACAGTAGTATACTAAAAGGATGAAAGGAGCAAGAAACTTACTAGCCGTAACTCCAGAATAAGCTTAAGTCACACCCTAGCATTTTTCAAACCTAACAACCGATCAGCATACGAACAATATTAAACAAACTACAGCAAAGTTAAATAATTTGTACCGTTTTCGGAGTCTATGAAAGCTGGAAAAGTGAAGAAACAACCTGGCCGTAACTCCAGGATAAACTTAATTCACATCCTAAAAGGCAAAAACCCAAGCCAACTAACAACCATACAGTGACGCTAACGTAAGGCAGCAAAAATCAATACATTACAACAGAGGTGCTAGTAAATTATTAAAGTTGAAAAAGTCAAGAGACACTTCAGCCGTAACTCGTGAATCAACTAAGTCATACCCCTAGAAAGCTACAAGACCAAAACAACAAACCAGTATACTAGCATAAACAACATACTGCAACAGAAACATACTTCTGACAACATACTAGATCGAAATACAAAAATGTAGACGGAGAAAACGAAAAGCAAAGTTTTGGACAGCGACGTTATTGAAAAGAAAAATGTAACACGGAATGTTGAAGAGTGAATTGCAAAAAGAACGCGGGTGAAACGGTACAAAAACGAGCGACGAGAAAAATTATGGGAACTCGATTATTTTCTGTAGGCCAGAGGTTGTGAAATTTTCTCAACTTTTTCTGTGTATTGAGATTCACTCAATTAACGAACCTTCTTGTTGGAGAAAATGAATTTTGACAATTTTGTCAAAATTTTTATGCTTTTGTCCAATTTTTTAAAATTTTTGTCAGTTTTTAAGCAGATTCTTGATTACGGAACGGTAATACAGTAAACGACGATTTTATGCATGAAAGTACGGTTTATCAAAATTCGGGATTGATTTTTTCGATTTGCCTCATAATTGACCAAAAACTTTCAAAAGTGAAAGTTTTAGCTGAAGACTTCCGCTACTTTCAATACGGAAATCATAAATTAAGAGTTCCGCGATTTCAACACGGAAATCTTAAGACCTCCGCGATTGTCAAATGTTTTCTCAAATTTCTCTAATTCAGAGGTTATTTTTTTGATATAAAAACCGACTATATCAATTGTTTTCGAGTTTTTGGCAAATCTACAGAAAAAATTCAAAATGATATGTTTTCGTCTCTAACTATGTTTATGGGAGTTAAATGTTGACCTTTTACGGATATTTTTCAAGATACTGCCTAATTTTACTACCCCTTAAAAAATTTATTAAGAAATCAGGGGTTGGGTTTCTTGCCGTCTAACTTAATCATTAAATACTACACTTCAAAACATTTAAAGTTTTGGTTTAGTCTTACAGTTGCTGTTGAAGTTTTTGTTAGGTAGCTCACGTCGTTATCTGGGATCCAATTTTCCAGTTTATTTTTCCAAAGTATTTGCATTGTAACAAATTGGAAAACATCAATTTGTTTTTGAAAGCATCTGGCTTGCAGATGTGGTAGGGTCGCGATGTTTTGCGCTTGTTGTTGCTGTTGTTGGATATTCCATCTGGACAAGGCACTGATTTACTTCTCGTAGACTGCAACAGTTGGATTTATTCTGAGTCCATGTAGTTCAGCACCCCAATCTCTCAGATTGCTTCACATTCAAAGCCGGGAGCGGTACCATAATAAAGGTGAAAACACTCTTTCGTTGAAGTTTCAATTTCTTTCAATCGATAAAGCAAAGCAACGTATCAGCATTCTAAACGTATTAAGTCTAGTACGTACATAGCAACAAGTGAGTGTTTAGACGGCAAGGTTTTTTGAGGCTCTTTTACAGGTTTTTTGTCTGCTATTATTGGCGTCAGAATCGGTTCATATTCAATCAACAATCGTCCAAAGAACCTAAAAATATTAGGCCAAAAACCACCTTAATCCGCACATATCGTGGTTATGTTTACTTAAAATCAGGTTATACGAACTTTTTCCGAACATTATACGTAAATTGGACGCAAATCTATACGTAATTTAAATACTCGATTCTGATTGGCTAATAAAATTGACACATTTTGGTATATTTCTCGCTTACATCTATTTAGCTACTGACAAGAACGAAATTACCTCTGATCAGACGAGTTCCAGACCATTGTCCAGATTAAATTGCGCTTGAAAAGTTGTCCCAGACCATCATAAGGATGGATGGTCTCTGATTAGAACATGATGCCAGCAATGACAAAAATCATTTTTGCAGTGGTACTGGTGGTCACGCGCATAAATAGAGTCAGCGATTATGGGGTGAATTTTGTGGTGCATTTTGAGTAAGAAAATTGGTTGATCATCGGCAAATTTTATTGGCCATTATGCAACAATTCAATTGATTGACAGGAGCAGACCGGTTGCTCGATTGAACGGAAAAATTTAATCGCCACGCCCGTTACTCGTTCCTACGTACTAACATTAACAGTCTGATGTCGCCTCCAATGTTTCTCGGACGCAATTTGCGACAATCATTAGGTGCATTTCTGGGGGGGGGGGGATGGGTCAACAGGACAACGAATAAAATGGGTGACACCATATTTCCTCTCAAACTGGACGACAATTGCATGCGACGACAATTTATTGTGAACCACTCTCTAAGTATTGCTATTTTGTTAATATTTACCGATAATGTAGTCATGGGTCCACATTGATTTAAAGTAATTAAAAATACCCAGGGAAACGTTATGCGAAAAAATTGCGGACCAATCTTACACGCTGTGTGATGTAATCCGAAAAAATGGGCCTGCTATCGCGACCATCCACGACGCGCTCCCACCGGCCCGCCAACTAGGACTAAATTGTGTGCGCACATTGGGTTTGCATGTTTTATTTTTTTGTGCATAAAAATAACATAGAGTGTGTAGTAGAGCTGATTAAAAAAATGACAATGCCATCTCAACACCTGTACAGTTAATCTTGACGACCTCTTCTATCAGAAAACGAGTATCTGGAGGACAAAGAGTATCTCAAAACCATGAAAATTTGGACAAAATATCGGATCGAGCCCAATCGCATCCTTTGCTCAATATCAATAACCTTGTTTCCCCAAAGAGAATAAATGGGCACAAGGTCAGGATAAAACTTTGGAAGTGGTTTAACTCCCGGGCCGAGGAATTTGGCCTAGATTATGTAAGATCAGCGGCAACTAGCGTTGACAAGTTGGAAAATTCACCGCAATTTTCTTACACAATTTTGCGTTGAATGCGTTGAAATTCAAGACAAAATTCAACGCATTCAGCGCAAAACTATGTAAGAAATGGCCGTGAACTTTCCAACTTGTCAACGCTAGTTGCCGCTAATCTTACATATTTAGCGTTGAATTTAGCGTAGATCTTACATATTTAGCGTAGAATTTAGCGTAGATCTTACATAATTAGCGTTTAATTTAGCGTAGATCTTACATATTTTTGCGTTGAATTTAGCGTTATTCTTACAAAAAAAACAAAGCGTTGACTTGAACTATTAACCTCCAATTGCGTATTGGACTCGAACTAATGACCTCCTGCTTGCTTGTCGCCTCTTCTACCAGTGTGCCACAATACCTTGGTTTGATAAAGGGCCGCAATCCTTATAAAGCGAAGATCTTGCATATTTTGCGTTGATTTTAGCGTAGATCTTACATATTTTTCGTTGAAATCAGAATTGTTCCTACATAATTGGCGCTGAATTTAGCGTAGATCTTACACGTTTTGCGTTGAATATAGCCGAGATCTTTCATAAATTCAACGTATTCAACGCATTTACCATGTGAGGCGTATTGGGAAAAATTTCAAATTTTTTTCATGTTTTGAAAAAAATCTGAATTACTAAAATGGTCTGAAATGGTTTTTCCGTAAGAGAGCACTTAAAGGTTATTTTTTCCTGACTTCATTTTTCTCACTTGTGCAGTATAGGGGTCGAAACAATAAAAAAAATCAATTTTTCGAAAAAAAACTTGAAAAATTTGAAATCGTAAAATGGACTGTATTGGATTTTGCACTATAAAATAGCACTAAAAATGTTTTTTTTCTGACTTCATGTTTCTCACCTTTGCAGTATACGGTTCAAAACAGTGAAAAAAGTTGATTTTTCGACAATAACTTGAAAAAGTATTGAATTCGTAGAATGATCTGAAATGGATTTTGCACTATAAAAGAGCACTAAAAAGTAATTTTTTTGCTGGCTTCACTTTCCTCTATAGAAAAAAAAAAAATAAACACACAACGGTGACAAAAGAAAGAAAAAGGAAGTCAGGTCAAATTAGAACTGAATTGGAAATTGGGTGAGTTCAATTGAGCAAATGTTTTGCCAAGGAACGGAGAATCTCAAATTACTGACCATTAGCTGAGTTGCGTAGAGCGGTAAAGCAAATCTACTTGCAATTACGGTTCAGTTCCCACACTGACCAAATTTCTTTATTTATTGGTTCATTTCTCTCATTCAAGATCTTTTCCTCAGCATTGTCACACATCGAATTCAAACTCAGTATTACGAAATGACGAAATGAAAAGAATTTATTCTTTACATCATATCTGGGTGCAGTGCGTAACCACCGATCAACATCCGCAGAAGGTGGTTAGAGCCCAACCAAAAATTATCCGTTTCTCCTTGTTTTAGAAATTTTATATATGCTTGAAACTTTTTTTTATTTTTTGTTTTCAAATGGCAGAGCATACTTATCTTAAGAAATTGAAGCGTTTATGGAACACACATGCCAAGACGTTAAATCACCGCCTCTTAGTGAGGCAGAGTTCAACCAAAACGAATTCTCCAGAGAGATCAACAAAAACTCTTTTAGTCACTTCTCTTAAATTTAAACTCGTTACCTAATGTGTAATAACCTTGTTTCACTGATTGACTGTTCATAATTCTGTTAAATGCTAAATATATTATTTATTTTTGTCATCCAATTGGTGTGCAAATTTGTTGTTGTTCTGTTGAAACGTCGTCCATTTGAAACGCCCTCCGGGTTTTTGTTTTAATTAATTTTACTAGTGGAATCAGATCCTTTTCTGACAAAAGACTTAGAGCCGATTTTGCACTACAGCCGTATAGTTACCGCATGACGTACGGCGGTTTACTATCAGGATGTCTAATTTATGAACGCAAGAGCGCTAAATCACAAAGACTTTGCATTATCTAGTTTAGCTGATATTGTTTTTGAGATTCGCCTTTCTTTTGCCTTTGTTTGCGGGAAGTACGTCACAATTGAATCAAGAACATACAATACAAGTAATTACCACGCAATCTTGTAAAAGATTCCAGTTTTCTGCTTTGGAGTTTTCTGCAAGAGTTTTCAATTAAATAAACGGAATTTGGTGAATTAGATGAAATTTTTTTGGATGATCCTGTTTTGAATTGCAAGATGGGTTAATGAGCTAGATGATTCAGTTCACGTTTTTAACATTTTTTTTATTTTTTTTTCAATTTCAACGCTTTTTTCCTTTTTTCTGTAATCATTGGCCTTACTCTTGAACAACTTCTTTTTAAGCTTTGATAGGTTTCAAATCTTTTTATAAATCTAGGTTATAGTTGTTATAAGGTTGAAAGAGAACAACCTAATGTAAATTGTGCATAAGATAAGCTTGACATAGCTTGACAAGAAGCTCTACTTGTTCAACGTATACTTGGCTAGAGAAGTGAAGCCTTGAGGAACAAGAAAGATCGTAAGAACGGGTTATAAGAGATGCCCAAGTTCGAGAGCTTAAGACCAGTTGGTGTAATTGGGTAGCACACTAGGCTTGCAAGTAAGAGATGCTGGTTCGAATCCAGTACTGGTTCTTTTTTTACAGTAGTTGAACCTGAATAGACCCCCTAACAGGTTATGGGCCAAGCAATTTTCTAAGTCATAAAATTAATTTCCAAAACAAAACTAATTTGTTGTTGACAGTCATAATCTTTTTCTGCTTAGTACCTTTTCTTTTCACGACTGTTTTGCCTGCTCAAACTTCAATGGATCAACAGACAGTGAAGCTGCTGACCTACACAGGAAAGGCACAGGACTTTCCAATCTGGAGCACAAGATTTGTGGCGATGATGCAGACGAAGGGACTCTACAAATCACTACTGGAGACAGAGGAGCAACCCAATGAGCCTGCGCCACTGGCCAATGGGGCAACCAATGATGAGAAGAAGAACCACAAGGTGCTGAAGGATGCATATGAGAAGGAAGTTGCAGACATCAAGGAGAAACGGAACAATGTGTGGTGCCATCTGGCACTGACTCTAGATGCAAGAACCCTCATGCTGATGAGACATGACTGTGTGGGAGATGACGGCATTGGAGATGGAGCAAAGGTTTGGAAGCTTTTGCAAGAGAGATTTCAGAGTGTGGAGACACCGACAGTGGTGACTTTAGTGGCACAGCTTGCTTGACTGCAGCTCGAGGGTTCTGAGGATTTGGACAGCTTCTTCATCAGAGGACAGGAGTTGCTCACAAGGCTACAAGAAGCAGGGGAAGCAGTCTCAGAGACCCTCTTCAACGCCTTGGTCCTCAATGGTCTGCCAATGAGGTATGAGAGATTTGTTATACAGGAAAGCTTCAACCCGGCAACGAACTTCACAGAGTTGAGGAAAAGGCTGCAGAACTTTCATGAGAGCACGGTGCAGAGACACAAGGGACAAAGTGGTTCAGTGGCACTGGCAGTGAAGCGTGACTTCAAGAAGGGACCCAAGAAAGAAAACTGCTTTGTGTGTGGGATCCCTGGACACTTTGCCAAGGACTGCAGGAAGAAGGAGACAGCACAATGCAGCAAGTGTGGTGAGAAGGGTCACCTAGACAGGGCATGCAAGAGACAAAGAGATGGAGGCAAAAATGAGTCAGTGGCAATGGGTCCAACATTGGCTACACCAGACGAGGAATGCTGGGCAGCTCTTACCCAGTGGAAGACAGCAGGCATGCTAGTGGACAGTGGTTGTACAGATCACATAGTGACGAACATTGATGCGTTCCTGGACTTTGTGCCCATTCAATCAGTGGTCAGAAATCCCAACGGAGAGGCTTCCAGAGTGGTGGGCAGAGGCTGTGTGAGGATCAGCATACCCTCAAACAAAGGGGAATTCCAATGCGAACTCATAAATGTTCTGTGTGTGCCGGACTATTCTTCAAACCTCCTATCAGTCTCAAGATGCACGGAGTGGGGAAATAGCTTCACTTTCGAGAGAGGAAACAGCTGCTTGAAACTCCAGAAGGGAACTCGGGTAAAACTAACACAAGAAAATAATTTGTTTTACTTACCCTGCAGCGTTCTAGAATTCAAGATGAGTTCCAACAGCGTGAAAATTGACAGTGCAAGGAAGTGAAGTGGCACAGACGATTGGGTCATTTGAATCAAGCGGATGTGGTCAGGAATGCACCAGAGACAGTGGGGGAACTCGATGATGTATGCAATGTGTGTGCATTGGCCAAGATCATAAAGACTCCAGTACCAAGAGTGGCAGAGACCCAAGCAGAAGAGAAGCTGGAGAGGGTGTTCACAGACGTGATGGGACCTTTCAGAGTAGAGTCACTGTCAGGGTTCCAGTTCTGCATAGTGTTTGCAGACCAGTACACGAAGTTTGTGTTTGTGGACTTGCTTAAGGCAAAGAGTGAAGCACTGGCCAGCCTGAACAAATTTGTTCTCAGTGTGGGGACTCCCAAGAAGCTGAGGCAAGACAATGCGAAGGAGTTTCTCTCAGAGCAGTTCAAGACGTACTGCTTAGATGCAGGCATTCTACAGGAAAAGACCATACCAGAGACGCCACAACAGAATGGGTTAGCTGAGAGGTGCAACAGGACACTGCTGGAGATGGCAAGATGTTTGCTCATTGACTCAGGACTTCCCAAGATGATGTGGGGAGCAGCAATTCTTCACGCAGCAAGGATCAGAAACTTGGTTGTGTGACGAGGAGAAGAAAAATGCCCAGCAGAGCTGATGAGAGGTATAAAACCTAAGCTTTCAATTAGTAAATTATCTATTTTTGGTTGCACAGTCTTCATGAGGAAGAGGGACAGAGAAGTCAGCAAACTTGAACCCAAGACACTGGAAGGAAAGTTTGTGGGTTACACTGAAGGAGCAAACGGATACCTGGTGTACATACCCAACACACGCAAGGTGATGGCAGTTCGAGATGTGATCATCAAGGAGTCTGAAGTGGGCTCAATTCCTGACAACAAAGAAACGGCTGACTTACTAGATGATGGGTCGAATCTGGGAATCTGGCACCCAGATGATGGTCATCAAGATGATGACAACAGAGAACGACAAGACACATCTACTGCAATAAAGGAGGAGTGGCATGACGCAGGGAGCGTGAATACTCAAGAAACAACACTGAGACCAGAAGCCTCAGATGTTGGAGAGACAGCACTAGATGAAGGATCTACTGCAACAAGAGGGAGTTACAGAGACTCAGAGTCACTGGAAGACAGTGACAAAGAAGACTTCTCACAGTTAGAGACTGTTGGCTTCAATGAAGATGCACTGGAACACGCGGACAGAGCAGAGCCCAGACGAGGGACACGAGCATGGAATGTTCCGAAATTTTTTGGAGAAGTCAGGACCCATCTTGCTGTGACTGAGGGCGATTATGTGGAACTCAAAACAGTCTACGAAGCCAAGCAAGGTGACGATTGGGACCAGTGGCACCGGGCAATGAAGGGCGAGGTCAAGGCACTCCAAGACAACGAGACTTGGAACCTAGTGAGACCACCCACAGACAGGGACGTCATACCGGGCAAATGGGTCTACAGAGTGAAATTGGGACCCAGTGGTCAAGTGGACAAATACAAAGCGCGCTATGTGGCGAAAGGCTTCAAACAAGTGGAAGGACTGGACTACTTTGAGACTTTTGCGCCTACCTGTAAGCCAGAGACATTCAGGGTTCTACTTCAGCTATCAGCGAAGCAGGGCCATGTGATGCACCAATTTGATGTCAAGACTGCTTTCCTGCACTCAACAATCGAGGAAAAAGTGTATCTGGAACAGCCACAGGAGTTTGTAAAACGCGGATCAGATGGGGAGAAGTTAGTATGTCGACTAAATAAATCAATTTATGGTTTGAAACAGGCTGCTAACAACTGGTAGAAAGAAGTGGCAAACTTCCTACTGAGTCAGGGGTTCACCAGAAGCAGGAACGACCACTGCTTGTTCGCAAGATCAGAAGCAGAGGATCACACCTTCATCTTGGTCTGGGTTGACGACATCATTGTAGCATCAAGAAGTATGACAGTGGTCTCTGATGTCAAGAAGGCACTAGAAGCAACCTTTCACATGGAAGACAGAGGGAAACTACACTGGTTTCTGGGTCTAAGAATCAGACGAGAAGAGGGCAAAGTCAAAGTCGACCAAGAACGCTACATAGATACAATGCTTGAGCGGTATCAAATGGATCAATGCAAACCCTCAAGAACTCCAGCTAATCTGAATTTGAAACTTCAGACAGCACAGAACGGAGACGAAGAAGTGGACCAGAGGATCTACAGAAGCTTGGTTGGATCACTTCTGTATCTGGCCAAACAGACGAGGCCAGACATCATGTTCACAGTCAACATTCTGTCCAAACACATGAATGCACCTACCAATCAACACTGGATGTGAGCAAAACGACTTCTGCGATATCTTCAAGGTTCAAAAGGTTTAAAACTTACTTACACAAAAGAGGCTAATTATGATTTAGTGGGGGAAAGTGATGCAGACTGTTCTGGAGACGTGAACGACAGAAAATCAACAACGGGCTATTACTTCAAGCTCAACGGACGTGGCGCAGCACTCAGCTGGGGTGTCAAGAAGCAGGCCACAGTTGCTCTTTCTTCATCAGAAGCAGAATATCAGGGCATGGCAGCAGCAGTTCAGGAAGCACTCTGCCTGAAACAACTTCTAGAGGATTTTGACATCCAACAGAAACGTCCAATAGCAATTGGAGAGGACAACCAAAGTTGTATCAGACTTTGCCAAAACCCAGTCATGCACAAAAGGAGCAAGCACATCGAAACAAAGTTTCACTTCATTTGTGACAAGACTGAGGATGGGACTATTTCATTTCATTACGTCGCTAAAGACAAAATGGCAGCGGACATCTTCACAAAGTCCTTACCCGTTTCGAAAGTGGAAACATTCAGAGCAGTTTTGATGGGAGCAGACTCTACGCAATCAGCTCAAGTCTGAGTGGGGGTGTTAGAATATCGATCAAACTATAGTCTTAAACTTAGTGAGAATTAGAAAGAAAGTTTGACTTACCAGATTAGAAAGACAAGCAAAATGACTTCGATCAAAGAAATTATATAAATGAATCGTCAAGAAATGGTGCTGAGAACCAATATTCGGTTCAAATTGGTGAATCTAGATAACTATTATTAGAGTTAGATTAAGTGATGTAAAATCTTCCCAGCATGTATTAAATGATGATGATATCTCCGGAAGTGTGAATGAATTCTCAGAAAAGTTCAAATGCATTCCATTTATGGTTCCCTTTGCGACTGATTTGCAGAAGCAAACCATATTGGGTAACCCTTGCGACCCCCACTATAAATCACCCTGCTAAGATTAGTTTTGTATCTTGACTTTTTCACACTGATAATGGGTATATATACAGCTGATTTTTGAGTCCTTTTTCATCCCCAAATTCAAATCACCATCTTGATCTAATAATCAGATCTCTCCTGTAAATCTCTAAATTCTTCTGTAAAATATCATTTTTGTTATTCTCTCGTTTTTGAGAAATTATTTCTTTTACTTAGTTAAAAACGCTTTTTATTCTTTACTGATGCAATATTTATAAAATTCTTTACTTTTATAAAATGATGCAATATTTACTCCGTAGTATCTAAAGATCATATTTTTTTAAATGTTTCTTGCCAAAATTATATTCTATTGTTTCACAACTGTGTGATTAAAGGGCAAACAACAACAAAAAACTAATGCAAATGAAAATGAAACAGACAAACAATACTTAAAATGATAATTGAGGAAGATTTGGGTCCTTCCCATTATAGCCACCCCCACATGAAATTATAACCCCCCATTATGGTATATTTACCATGCTTGGGGGGCTATTGGTTATCTGACCAATAAGTTGTGGGGGCTGTAGCGGGAAAGACCCTGAGAATTTACTGTGTCTGTTTTCTGCTTTTATAACTGAGTATAGTTTGATAGATTGTCAAGACGCACCGAGATATTATAATAATTTATCAAACTATACACATATATAAAAGCAGGAAACAGACACAGTAAATTCTGTGCTATAGCCTTTGGTTCTTGGAATTGAAACTGAAAATTGTTAAAAGCATCTTTATGCATACCCACAAGAGTTTATCCTAAACCATTACTTGTTAGGATGCAGAACCGGGCGGCGGAAAGTATGCAAAATCTTGAATTGCTAGCTGACGGCAAAAAAACGGAGATGAGAGCTCTAATGATAGGAACTCCGTAAAACTGATACGATGGGGATGCCGTATCATCTGTCTACAGTCTTACTGCCGGTGTTTTTATTTGTAGTGTTCTCTTAAAACATCACCGCTTATTGTAAACGATTATCTTGAGATAAAGCATTTGCTCTCTTTTCAGTTGAATTTTTAGAGACTGATTTTTGCTACAATTGTTGCTGTTGTTCATGTTGGAATTTCTGGGTCAATTCGGTGATATATTTGGCGATATGCTGAGCGGTAGGTACAATGTCCCAAATTAAAAATTTATGTTTTTGGAGATAATAATACTAAACGTTATTATAAGCTTATGACACTCACTTAATCCCCATATATGCTATCAGGGTAAGTTAAGGAGTTCAGGAACGAGAATTGCCAAAAAATAAATTTTCAATATGTCAAGCAACAGTATTGTTGGTGTTGAGCGGAAAATAATTCTTGATCAGAGAATAAGAACGCGCAAATTTGGTAAAAACTTAATCATGAGGGTCCAATACCAGACCGTAATGTTGTTCGGAGTGTTCTGGTTTTATCTAAACACCCAATTTTGAAACTGTTTCTTTTATTTCTGATCTCAGAAGTTGAACAAATTTCCAGAAAAAAGTTCTGATAAGTCTTCTCAAATTACGGTAAGCGCTAAGGTCGAAAGCAAATGAAAACAATGCATAGGATAAATTAGACAGAATCCAGTAGCCGTTGAATTGGAATGTCTATGGAAATTATTAACCATTGGGAGAGTATTATTTCCAAATTCTGAACATAATTTTGAGTATCATCTGTATCGATTATTGTATAACAATTTTTGAAATATTATAAATTTTGGCCAGGTTATTTGTTGCTGTTTCATAATGGAAAAATTGTGACTTACAATTTCTCGTCAAGTAAATGGCAAAAACGCTTTTCACTGATTTTTGGTTCAACTTTAGGGAATTTTGCCCCTAATGCCTCAGAGCTTTTCAAATCTTTAAAAAAATCATTAAATTTAAAAAAACACAAATTTACAAATGTTAGTAAATAGTAATAACTATTTCTGACTACTGTTAGATATTTATAACATTCAAATTATTGGATTCAACTAAATTTTGTTGTCTGATTGCTTATAAGTTTTCAGACAGCTGAACTAAAGACCATTGAAAATAGCTCTAAGATATCTATTTACAACCTGTTTGATCGCATTTCTTATTGAATGTTAGCATGACAAAATTTGAACCAAAATGTTGTCATACAGTGACTTTTATGACAATTTGTCTCCAAAATGCTCCTTAAGCAATTATTAAACAAATGAAAGAAATAAGATTATGGCTAACTGACAAACATTACATCCGAGTCGCAAAACATTTGCTCGAGTATATACACTCGACTCGTCACTGTGTTACTCATGTCTTTAAGCACATGTATTAAGATCTGGAAAGTTAGTGAGAGCGGAAAGATCCGGCAGCCTACAATTTTGGTAGATAGGTGGCAGTTTTTCTCATTTTACAATGCGCGAATACTAGCGACTAGTGTAATTGACTCTAAAACTTTGATCTCGTCACCGACTCTTATCTAGTTTTTTTATTTTGGGGAATTAGTCGTCAATTTTAGCATGGCTCTTGTCGCTAGAATTCACTGCCAATATTGGCGACGAAGAATGGCAATCTTGTCGGTGATTCTCGCATTGTCGCAAAAAAACCAACGAAATGAGTTTTGCCGTGAGTGCGACTTTGCCCTCTGATCAGACCGTAGTGCGACTATTGTACAGACCATTTCCCAGACTTTGCCCTCTGATCAGACCGCAGTGCGACTATTGTACAGACCATTTCCCAGACTTTGCCCTCTGATCAGACCATAGTGCGACTCAAGCGTTTCCCAGACCATGTTATGGCTCGCACCACGCCACCAGTGTGCGACCCAAATGGTCTGATCAGAGCGGTCTAGGGTCACGCACCTAAACCTGGGAAAAGTTAAAGATCCTGGATTTCTTCAATTATTGGTACGCCGAAAAATATGCTCCGATTGGACTGTTGAGTGATTGGTAGCCTAAGTTCGGGGAAACTTTTTTCACTTTTATCATATGACATACTCTTGTCATGAATTTTATTCGGCTACTTCTTTTCTACAATTGTCATGAATGGTTTCTCTTTCTCGTTTCGCTTAATTCAGTCCTCTATACGTCAAAAAATGCAGTCGAACATGCAAATAGAAAGTTATACAAACACAAGTTATGCAAGTCGATTCGTGCGCTTTACAAAATATCGTTTTGTGTACACACATACCCCCCAAACCATGCCCCCTTTCTCCCACTGAAGATTATCCCTTTTTATTGTATGACGAGGGTAACGTGTGGGAGGAAGAGGGGGGTTGCATTTGTAAATCGTGTTATTGTGTTGTAATTTATAAATTTCTATTGTAATTATTATTTAAAAACTGTAAATCTGTAAAAAAAATGTCGTTATTATTTAGGCTTTACCACATTTCGATATCTCGGCGAATTTGTTTGCGGGCATAAATTGCTGGTTTGTATGGGGGACAAGTAGCAGTCTTTAACACGGGATATTAGCGCAATTTCCCAGTCTGCATTTTTTCTCTTTTTTCTTTTATCAGACGCAAGTATTTTTGTTTTCCTAGATCTGTGAGGTCAAAAGCAATGCCACCTAAAGCCGGCTTGACGCCCTACCAGGGAAAATCCAGATGTTTTGGGGAGTTCAAGTGCCCAGTTTGTAACCGGAAGTGGCAAAGTGCAAACAGTTGGGCGAACATGGGTCAGAAATGCGAGAACTGCAAAGTGGGTGACAAATATAAAATAATTGACTTTTATCTAGATTCCTCTGCCAAAATTGTGAAAACTGGCCAAAAATGGTAATACATAGATAATAGTTGTAATTTTTTGCAGCTATTCAATGCCATTATAGAGTTGTAAAGAACAAAAACTGCCCAAAATAATTGTGTTTTGCTTAAATAGCGCAATGTTGTTAGGAAAAAAATTGTTTTTTATGGAAGATGTTTGATTTAAGCGAGCAAAATGATGAAAAAATTGCTGGAAATGTAAAACCGAAATACATTTACTGAAGCTGCTAAAAATTTTTTCAAAGTCCTGCTTTTACGATAGGTTGTTTATTGTTTTTACATTCTATTGTCTTCAAACAACGTTGTTTTATAGCTTTTACGCTCTATTGTTTAATGATAACATTATTTATTGTTTCAACGTTTTATTGTTTTATGATAATTTTCTGGTAATCAGAGAATCAAAGTTGAATAAAAAACACTTTTTACTTATTTTCAGAATATTTATATGAAAATATGTGAGGGGCATTTTAAATCTCATTTCAACATTTAAATCTTGCGAACCTGCAATTTTCTTATGAATTACTTTTGTGGAAATAAGCGTGAAAATTCCAAATTTTGTATACTTGAAAAAATCAGTTCTCTATGAGAAGGCTGTTGTTGTTGTTCAACTTAACTCAAAACTAAAAAAAATTAAAAAAACTAACTCTAAGGCTTGTACCCTGTTTATATCCCAATTTACACAAGCCAGTCATGTGCTTTGGGCAAAGTTTACTTCATGAGAGATGAAATGATCAGTTTACCTCCCGCGAGCAATGTTTGTTAAATGCAAAACTCCACGTGGGTACTTGTAGCATTTATTTTGCGTAGCAAGTCGCAACCGCTAAGCTAAATGGGCGTTGTGGCAATTGTCTATAAGCTTTCTTATGTATAAATAGTGTGTATACTACTATAATAATTAGAAATTTTATGCTAAAAAATTATGTCATTATTTTGCTCAGACTTAACTTTTGGGTATGAGTAACTGTCAGATTATACAGAATAAGTTTAGCCTGGACAAACTCTATCACAACATAAAATCATAATGAAGGAAAATTACAAACAAAGAAATGAGTGTTTTAAAACTGAAATGAACTTTTACTCTTGAAATGTGCTGGTTGAGCGCTGAAATGCTCTGCGACAAAGTCCGTGTAACTAGTTGTCTTCAATAATCCCTTTTTGTTCATCAGTGGTTTTTGACATTTTTCAGGCCTTCAGAAAAAGAAAATTACTAAGGTCTGATGAACAAATCTTCAGATTTGTGTCGCAAGACTTTCTCAAAATGAATTGTAGAACAATTTATTTAAATAGATCTCAAACTTTTAATTTGGCTAAAAAGTTCTCGAACTTCATTGCTTATCTTGTTTTATCTAACTTGGAAAACCAACTTGCAAAACTTAAACTGTCAGAACTTGTTTTGGTGGGTGAATGGTGAATGGTTTTGGTGAATTGAGTAGCACAAATGCTCAGAAACAATTGCTTTAATTTAATTGTTTTTGAGTTTTTTCGACGTTCTTTGCGCGGGTTCTTTCGTCTTAAATGGAGTGGCCTTAACTGCCGTAACTATTGCTGTACTCTGAATTCTAAATTTCAAAATTTGAGGCACAAGTTCTTTCATAATTAAACTCAAGCCGACCTGCGAACGATTTTTGCTCATTTTCTTCTTTCACGGTTTTAGAGCGCCGTCTATAGATATAGATGAGCATAACAAAAAACGATATTATTTAACACTGGTGTTAAATAAAAGTGTTTAGTTAACTAATTCTCTGTCAATGGTTTTTGCCTTTGAGATGCATAAACGTAAAAACGATAAATATGCATCTCAACATATTTTTTTACGCTACCGGAAGACGATTTTTGGAAGTCTGGTTTTCTCTCTTTTTATTAGCTGCCTTCTTGATTGATATCAATAAGTAGTTTTTTATGCAGCCTCTATTTTATTATCTGTTCAAACCGATTTAATTAGAAATAATAATTTTTAGCATGACCCATTTTTTGGAGCTTTTGAAGTCGAAACTATTTATAATAGTTAGTGAAAATTTCTCTGTTGTTTTGTATATGTTTAAAATTTTTTGTTTTCTTTTTTTTTGGTCTTCGACTTTAAGAGAAAACCTCTAACCAGGTAAAGCGGTCCTTTTTGATTTCTTCATGTCTTTAATTCCACAAAACGTATCCTAATTCATGTTAAAACGGCTCTGTGGCTTGTGATACGAAGACAAAAAAACGTTTATAAAAATGACTTTGGCTTTTAGATAAAAAGGGTATAGTAAATTTCATTACGATAAACATCATAATTGTTGATACACTTCACAAGGCTTTTGTCTCAAATTTACAATTTTTCAAATAAAATTTGTTTCAAATTGTATCAACATTGACAACTCAATAATTTGACTCACATTTCAATATCCAGTCTCTTTTGTTTGGTGAAATGTAGCTGAGAAGCTACAAGTCTTAAATAATTCCCACCTTTCTGGCTAAATTGAAATCATCTATTCGATTTTCAAGGGTTGAGGGGAAAGTGCATACAACGCCCCTTACATTTGACGAGCTCAAACTTTTTCTACAGTTTGGTAGAGATACGGCATGCTGGCTACCAAAGTTAAATCAGAAACACAAATCCGCAGCTAATGAGAGTGACTGTGCAGAGTGGCCAGACTGTGGCCAGAGTGACAGGGCCAGAAAATCCCTTGCTTGATAGCTTCTGCTGCCCGAAAGTGTGACTGCTGTTTTTACTTTTTAAGGAAATTTAAGGAGAGGTTTATCTGTGAAACTTTTTCTATCAGTCACTTCTTGTTATGGCTACAGATTGCAAGTGAACGATTTGTCCTTTTTAATTAAAAAGTGGCATTACTAAGGTCAGTCTTAAAACGTCATAACTTAACGTTTCGGTCTGTAGATTTTTTAAGGATTTTATGGTGCAAGTGCTGAGAAGTTTTTTTACCAAGTGAGAATTTGCGATTCTGGACTACCTTATACATCTTAAAGTTTGAGGCATGAGTTCTTTCATAAATAGGACTCGTGCCGAATTACGAAAGATTTTTACTCGTTTATTTCTTTTAAGGTTGTCTATGACCGTTTCTAGTTACAGATGAGCATAAGAGATTCCGGTATTGCTAAAAAATTGCTTTAAAATGGTGTGCGGAAAATTTCTTAGACTTTAGTCACATGATTTTCAATATTTTCTTCCTCTTTCAGATTGATAAACGTAAAAACGATAAAAATGTGTTTTAACATCTCTTCTGTTTTAACATACCGCAAAACGCTTTTAGGAAGTCAGTAGTTTTCCGCGCCTATTTTTTATAGTTTATTTGATTAGCTCAAACTGATTTAATTACCAATAATATTTTGTGGACAACCCATTTTTCCGAAATTTTGAACAGGAATCATATAAATATTGTTTGTAAAAATTTCTCTGTTTTTCGATTATCGTTTTCGATATTGCGTGAAAGCATCTAGACAAGTTAAGCTGACCTTTTGGATTTTTTAAAATCTATAAATCCAGAATACGTACCCTATTGCTTGTAAAAACGAACTTGGACAAAGAAACGATTATAAACATTGCATCCCACTTTTACACAAAAGGGCACAGTAAATTCAAATACAAAAAACATTACAATTGTCAATACAATTACACGGCCTTTGTCTCAAAAATACATTTAAAAAATTGCCTGGAAATTACATCAACGTTGACAACTTAGTTCATTAATTTGACGCGCATTTCAATGCTCCTTCTTTTTTGTCGACATGTAGCTTAGGAGCTACAAGTCATTAAGTAACACCTTGGCCACCTTTCTGTCCAAATTGATATCTTCTAATCCATTTTCAAGAGTTGAGGAGAAAGTGCATACAACGCCCCTTACATTTGGCGAGCTCAAATTTTTTCTACAGTTTGGTAGAGACACGGCTTGCAGGCTACCAACGTTAAATCAGAACCACAAATCACAGCTAATGAGAGTGACTGTGCATGCCAAATGTGACTGTTCTTTTTATATTTAAGGAGAGTTTATTCTGTAAAACTCTTTCTATCAGTCACTTATTGTTATGGCTACAGATTGCAAGAAACCGATTTGTCCCTTTTAATTATAAAATGCACTATTGAGGTCAATCCCAAACATGGTAAATTACAGTTTAGGCATGGAGAATTATTTTTGGACTTTATGGTGCTAAAGCTGAGGAATACTTTGTCCCAAGTGAGAATTTGCGATTTTTGACTATCTGTTTTTCTCATTTTTTGTTGAATTTTTGATCATTTGAAATAAATTTCGTCTGCGATTCTATAATTTGAAGTATGTTTTCATGGTTATTAATGGTTCCCCGTGGAATAATTTTTACCATATGAGGGAATTGCGATTACGATCCTCAGGTATGATCTATATGTAACCCAAGAGAAAAAAATGGAGGTTATTAGAAATCATTTTGTTCTGTGAAATCATTTCAAGTGCAACTGGTTTTACCGTTGTCTTAAAGTCAAAAATCGCCGCATGTGCGTTTTGCATCGAGCATAGTCTTTTCTTAAGTTGAGGTTTAACAGGGCAGCTACAAAATCAGTAATGAAAAAAATTTTTTAGATACCTAGACTCATGAAAAGACACTGTATTGACCGATGAAAAGATAGTCTCTCGACTAAAGTATTGTATGACAAGAACATGCTCGACCCATGAAAAGACTTTACATTGACGTCAGCCATGTAATTTGGGTCATTATTGTCCCTAGATGACTTTTTGTGTCTTTTTCTTAAACGAAGTCTATATCTCGACTATAAGTTCATACTCGGCAACGGTCCCTAATGTGGGGCTATCTTTCTGATTTTGTTTTTTAGGGTGACTTTGTGTACCCATACAAACAGACACAGCTGTTGAAACCAGATGAAGATCATATCAATCGGAACAAAGACCACCCACAAGACAAATGCCAGAAGTGTCGACAACTGGGACGGCCGTGCAATGGAGGATCTTGGCGTTAAATTTTAATCTCTCCCCCCCCCCCCCAATTTCGACAAGAACAAACTGCGAGAACGATCTGTACAGAATTCTGATAATAGTGAACATAAAGAACTGAGAAATGTGAAATTTTTTGATTAATTGGGAAATTTAACATGAAATGTTCTGATTTAACAACAAATGTTTGGTTGTTTTTTAATTCAACTTTTTCAATGCTGATGATATCTGCAAGCATTAAAGTCCTGATCGGTGAGCTATTTGTAGAAAATCGTAGAACAAAATTAGATCTGTGGTTCAAATTTTGAAACAAATAAGACAAGAGATTAGAGAGCTCGCATATTTTTTGAATCAATGTTCTGATTCCACTTCCATATTTCCATTATATCAGACCAATATTCTTTTTCAAAAAAATGTGACCCCATTCCACAAATTTATTTTTAAACGTGGGAAGTTACTTCTGAGATGTTTGAAATCAGTTATACGGAAACATATATTTTTAACATTTTCACTTGGATAACTCTAGTTTGTTCTGTTTCCAAGCATAGAGAAACTGTCGTTATATTAACCTTTGAAAAATACGAAAAAAGTAAGTGTTTTCGGTATTCAAACTTAATTCGTGCACTTATAGACTGTATGTTTTGTTTACGAACAGAAAAAGAAGGATCAGAAACATTCTTTGATTAATATTTTTTGACAGTTATCTGCCAAAATTCGTGAGTGAGATTCAATAAACGCTCGAACCCAACACCAGTACCCGGAATGTCTGATCGCAAATGTAAGTTCAGTATTGATTTAGGAAAACGATCATGTCACTATTTGCACTTGCCAGCATCATGCACGTCGAGGCAAAGACGTCCAAGTCTCATCACAAGTCTTGGCCAATACGTAGCATGTAGAAATCCAGGTCCGTATAATCGTCCAAAATAGAAACGGAATGCGCATAAAGAGCCAAAAACTCGTCCAAGTATTGTCCTAAAATCACAGAAAGATAGCCTAAAAATCGTGCACAATAGATTCAGAAAATGTGAAAAGTCTGCCAACATTTGTTTCAAAGCACGTCTATAAATTTTCAAAACTTCTACATTATTCTGAAGAGAAGGAAGGAAAAATCAAAATAAGGCAGCTAATTTTGTTAAGAAGCAATAGAGGAAAACTCAAGTGTTAACATCAATTTTCTCAAAAATATTTGATTTCAGTTAAACAAAAAAATTCATTTTTTGAGGAAGCTTGCTCGGATTCTAAAACTTACTATACTAAACTTTTTTTCCTAAGTAACTAAGGCAAGAAACAATAGCTTCCAATATTCCAAACATTCCGATAGCGTCCAAATGTACGTTGGATCTAGTATGTTTCTAGACCCAATGTTTTTTATGACCCCCAATTACAAATTATTGTTGTTGTATAGCATGTTACTATGTCAAAAATAGTACGTGCTTTTGGGGTACAAAAGTTATACTCCCAATAAGTGTGGGGGGAAGGAACAGATCAGATGCTTTGAATTTGAATCTGAGCCTATATATACATATTAAATCTTTTTCTGCAGTTTCGACTGCTTGTCTGCTGTTTGCACAATGATATAACAAGCAAGTATCAATTTCTACCCAACAAATTTTACTACCCTGTCAGTTAATGGCTTGATTATGTTGAGATTTGATGTTTAACATATTGTGATTTTTGCCAGCTGTTCGGCTTTTGATAAAGATACTCAAATGTTCTAACAGTTCCCTTCTTGAATCTTTTTTGGAAGTTCTGATTTAAAAATTGCATTGAAAGAAAATAGAGATCAATTCTGAGATCAAATTATGAGCTCTTATATAGCACGTTACCATGTAAAAAAATGCCGGGGGAAACAGAATAGATCCAAAAGTAGTTTGCAATATCATTGACAAACAACATTTTATGAGCAAACCAGCAGAATCGTTATGCAGCTTATTAAAAAGATTGCTTATGCTTTCAATTAATTTCTTAGTATTGAAATAAAAAAAATAGTCGTTTTTAGCTTGAATCATAAGTCGACACTTGGACTGGGAGGTACTCCTTGTTTCAAAAAACACAGTAGAACGATTTCGAGTTTTGAAATAATGTACAGAAAAGCTGATGAAAGCAAAGTTTCGATCCACTCTTCCTCTGTTTCATAGAAGTTTCCTTGACAATCTATTTACTCACGCTGACTCTGAAACTATATTATTGTCTTCTAGAATGAAAACGAAGCATAAAAATCTCAGAAGGAAAACTGCTTATATTATAAAAAGGACCCTATTATCAAAATAAAGCAATTTTTAGAAGCAAAATATGTAAACAAGTAAATATTTCATGCCATGATCTTTTCAAGTGATTTGGCAGAAATAGAATTAAATATTGAAATATAAAGAACATTTCGAAAACGAAAAATTTAAAAATTGCTACAGTGATCTGAACTCTTTTAAATTCAAACTGCTCTAAAGTTTTCTTCCGGAAATTGCTTTTTCACAGTCTCGAGAACAAAAATTTAACCTATCAATGTTATCATGGATTCTGTCAGGTCATAGCAAGACATGCAAAAGATCCGATAGAGACCTGAGCTGAGTATTCATATATATATTTAAGTCTTTTTTATATTGCGTCCCCTTTGCCTTTTCGAAAATTTTTGTGAGGGACTTTTTTTTAATATTCGGTTGCCATAACACTTTGTGGTTAAATGCTAACCCGGGTCGACACCGCATGTTTAAATTGCAAGAACTTGCTAGTTTCTAGCAAAAGCAGCTTAACTTGTAGAGAAGTTTCTTGCAAAGGATGGCTAATTTGTAAGAACTTGCAAGTCGATTAGTTAATTTTCAGAACTTGCAAGGCAAAGGCTAAATTGTAAGTTCCTTGCAAGGTTCGTTTCGGTCGAGCATAACTCTTATTGGTTAGTTCAATTTAGCATTAAGGTATTTAACGTAGAAAGTGCGCGGGAGTTAGTTGCTCTGTTTGGATAACATAATACAATTCAACCAACGTAGACGAAATGGTAACTTTTCAATTTTATCATTTCAAGAGAGATCCCTTTGCAATTCAATTAAATAACGGTAGATCTCAGTTAGCTTGTTCACGGTTGTTTTTTTAAAATATTCCCAAACTATTGACTTTCACTGAAATTTCAATTTTAATTGTCACACTTTTCTCAACATAACTTAGTGGCCGTTCATTTCTATACCCTTTTATAATTTCATTTCACATTTTTCCAGATTCTATTTTTTCCAAACATCCTCTTACATTCAGGTTTCATGCCTTACAACGTTTTAATTACGGTTTAGTGCGTGTCTGCGCATGGTGTCTGTGTGTGTGTGTGTGCGTGGTGTGTGTGGTGTGTCGTGTGTGTGCGATTGGTTAACTTGTAAGTAACTTTTAAGTCGAGTGGTTAACTTCTAAGAGCCCTGTAAATTGAGTGGTCAACTTGTAAGAACTTGTAGGTCGAACTTGAAAGTTAACTTGGAAGAACTTGAAATTTTATGGGAGAAAAACCTGCAAGGCGATGAATCACCTTGTAAGTTTTTGGTTAACTTGGAAGAACTTGAATTTTTTGGGAGAGAAAAACCTGCACGGCGATGAATCACCTTGTAAGTTTCTGCCAGAAACTTTCAAGTTCTTACAAGTTAACCATTCGGCCTCTAACCGGGAACTGCAATCAGTTGCCCTTCAGAGTGAGTTGTAAAAACAGATAAAGACTGCTTTTTCACCGCAAGTTAGACCAAAATTTAAAAGAAAACTTACAATTGGAGAATTTTAGCAAGACTATAGCTATTTTGCATGCCCTGCAAGACGATGGCTATTTTGCAATATTTTGCACAACGATGGCTATTTTACAAGATAATGCAAGACGATGGTTATCTTGCAAGATCTTGCAAGATGAAGCCTATTTTGCAAGATCGTACAAGATTCTTGCAACTTCGTTCCTGCTGAGATCTGCTCTCATCTGCTGTCACAGGAAAGTTATCGTTTATTTATCGCAGACTTTCTGAAAGTATACGTGAGTTGTAGGAGAGTATTTGAAACATAATTTGCCCTTCACATATATGTTTTTTAAAAGTACCTCATAAGCTCAGTCAACTAAACGTAAAATTTTAGGGTTTCTTTTAGCATTACAAGCACAGATAGAGAACTCTACAAAACCTTAATTAAACTATTTGATATCAGTACTTGTTATTATTAATTATTGACATTTTTTATTTCACAATACAATATATAATCTTTTAAAAAATTATTTGATATCTAAGTCTGTGCGGGAAAAAAATAAGACTAAAGCTATTTTGGGAGTATATCTTTTCCATAATGAAAAAAATGTGAGGCAATAACTTTATCGTCTCATTCTGATCGTGTTCGATCATGTTCCTTTCAATTGCATGTTATCTTGCATGCAATTTTTAGCTTGCATGATTCTTGCAAGATGAATGGTTATCTTGCACGATTTTGTAAGATTTTGGATGAAAATTTTGAAAGACGATGTATCATTATGCAAGATTCTGCCAGAATCTTGAAAACTCTTGCAAAAGAACTTTTCGAAGTCGGCTGTGAACTCAAATATCCCAGAGAAGCCAACTAATAACTCATTTTGTTTAATTTACACCTACTTAGATGGCGCATGACAAGATTAAATATACATGAACTTTATCGAAGAGGTTTCCAGGAGAACTTCTGTTTGCTTAGCTATGAACTCACCCCTACTCGAATTTGTATACTCATTGGACTAGGGTGAAAGCTGTGTCTGTCTTAATGCAGTTTCTAATTTCTCTCGCTTCGATTGTACCAACTGTCAACTATTGTGCATTCGGACATACCGTTTCTGTTATTTGATTGCTTATTCAAACTTACTTTAAATCTCCTACAAAAGTTAACAATTTTGGTAGTGTGCTTCAAGGGGTGATTTTGTTGCATGGGTTCTTAAAAGTGGCTTACCAGCACTTTTGAAAACAAACAAAAAAATTTCAAAAAAATTGAAATATTTTTTTAGTACACGTTTTTGAAAATGGTTCTTCTTTTATGTGAACCCATTGTTCATTTCGTGGCTTTTTCGTATTTTAGCAAAATTGCCGAAATCAATAACAATGTGAAAATCTCCAATCAAATTGCTGTTCCTTCAGCTAATTCCGACAGCGAATTCTAGCAAAAAAAGCACAGCAAAAGTTGACAACTAATCCCCTAAAATCAAACAATTAGATTAGGCTACGACAACAAAGGATTAGAGTTAATTACACTTGTCGCTAGTTTGCTAGTTTTTCCACAAAGTAAAATGCAAAAAATAGCGACTTGTTACCAAATTTTTGAGCGCGTTGCATTTTTTTGCGCTCGCTTAATTTCCAGATCTTAGTATATATGCTTAAAATCCATGCGTAAAACATCGATTTTCAGAGTATATATACTCGAGCAATTGTGTTTTTGCAACAAAATGTTAGCATTCATCAGTGTTTTAATAATAGAACCAGGAGGACAATATTTTTGTAGTTTTTGTTCTTCATCTACTGGGCTTCAGGCATAATCGCATCCTGATGTTAAATATCAGCTGGTTCCGCAAAAAATCTGCATCTTTGGTTTTTTAACAGTTGTTAATTTTACCCCCAAGATTTCCTTTTTGGCCGAATGATATCAAATGTGGAATCATAAACCTGAGTTGCAATTATTTGGTAATTATTGATGAAAGATATATAAAAAAAGTTTAGATTAGCTAATTCTAGATATATTTTACATCGTGGGATGCGAAGTTTGTCATCCCGTCCTGATGGACGTCTGACTAGTTTTGGTTCCAAGAAGGTAGATGGAAATATGATGCAATTGATAGTTCTATGATATAGAGATAGCGCCAGAAAAAGCTGGAACAGAAACTTAAATTTTTAACGAGAGAGAAGCGTCATTGGTTTTTATTGGGTAAGTTTTTATATTGTTTTTAAAAAATCATAACGAAAAATGATGGATGTTTTGCGGAAAAAACCTCCATGTTTCTCCGAAACCAAATAATTAATTGAGGCGGTCAATTTACTCTTCATGTGCCATCCTCACTGTTTAGACTTCAAGCTTGACCCATGGAAAAGACTTAACTTGACTTTAACTAGAGTCCCTCGACTATGAAATTAAAGTCTTTCAACCCCCCCCCTCAGACCAGACGTTATGGGTGTTTTCGTAATTGGATGCTTTGTCCTGGGGACATTTCAGTTAGTGCGTTCTCTTGGGGGACAGATAGGTGAACCCATTTCTGAAAATTTTGGGAGATTATATCCACTGTTTCCATTATAGCCACTTACAAATTCGGGATCAACTTTTAGATACTGGAATTATGTTTTTTCTGTTTTTGCAAACCGTTATTTTGATACTGCCTCGTTTCTTATTATCCACCTCAATTTTTATATATAGGAACGCACAGCTGAATGTGCAAAATCAATCAATAACCAAAAGATCATTAATAGATTTCTGTATGAATTTAATTATTTCAATATATAATTTTTTTTTATTCTGAAGGCATGTAGAACTGTAACCATTCGGTTAGTTTTTTAATTTACGAGTTTTGGAAAGAAAGCAAGGCAGCAACTCGAAAAGAGGTGCTCTCAAAATCTGTGCTCCGCTGACAGCCTCTAAATTTACCTGAAATTTTTAGACGTAATACACCAGGGATTAATCGCCGTTGCTTTTTACTAGAGACAAGATATCACTTCGGTTTTGATGAACGTGAGAACCCCTCCAAAGAGTTTGACCTAGGTTGGTCAGGTTGTTCAGAGAACGTTTCTGTTTTTCTTGGCGAATTGAAATTCCTGTCTAACAATTACCGCAAACTTTATTTTTAAGCCGCTTTCAAAATCTCTGATAAACTGATCCGGGTTGCTGGGCTTATATTTTCAGTCTTGGCTCGTTTGCCAGCGCAGATTCTCAAAAGACAGAGAAAAGTTGCTTGTGTTTTTTGTTTCTAGCTCGGAATAGATATAATATCATTTTTGGGTCGATGTCACTATGCTACGATGCCTCTTTATATTAATTTATATGACCCAAAAAAACCAAGATCTCCGATATATTCAGCTTGACCTGATTCAGTATTTAATTCTGATTTTTAACAAAATAGATTTTATGAACCATTTCAACTCTCTGAATTTTGAACCTCTGAATGAAAATGGTGAAAACGAAGCGTTTGAACCAAGCGTTCGAATTAGATCACCGAAAAGAAAAAAAACAGAGGCGTTTGCTTTTAAAACTTCACTAATAAGCATGACATCCAAGATATTTGAATCTATGGGTCAACCGCTCTGTGGTAACCAGACCAGTTGTGAAACGATTCTGTAATCCATAGAGTGTGATGCAAACTTTTTAAAGCGAATTTTGCCAATTCTATGTCATACAGAAAAGTTTGAGAATACGTCGAATCTTGTTCACTACAGATATTAACAGGCCGCCAGGTCGAGGTGTGCGTTAATGATCAGACAATTAAAAACGCACCGGGTGGAGGGGGGTGGTAAGGGGTAAAGTGCGTTTTTGATTACATGGACGAGCGTCATATTAAAATCTACCTACATGAACGATCTTCCTAGTCAAAGTCTGCCTAAAGTCTGATCATTAACCAGCTAGATTGTGATCATTAACAAGCTAAAATCTTATCATTAACAAGCTAGATTTCGATCCTTAACGAGCTAAAATCTGATCATTAACGAGCTAAATTCTGATCATTAACGAGCTAAATCCTGATCATTAACGAGCTAAATTTCTATCATTAACGAGCTAAAATCCGATCATTAAGGAGCTAAATTTCTATCATTAACGAGCTAAAATCTGATCATTAAGGAGCAAAATTTCTATCATTGACGAGCTAAAATCTGATCATTAACGAGCTAAAATCTGATCATTGACGAGCTAAATTCTAATTATTAACGAGCTAAAGTCTGATCATTAACGAGGCGACAATAAATGAACTCAATCATCCGGCAAAATGTTTTCACAATAAAGAAATATCCCATTAAAAAACTGTACCTCTAGCGGGGATCTTTAGCGAGGAAGTGCTTTCGGCCACACTTCTTCAGACAAACTCTCATCAAGTAATGAGAGGTTCAATTCCAGAATGCTGCAAAACCTTTCTTTCAAAAAAATTTGATTTTTAATATCTTTCATGTGGAACCATAATTTCGTCATACGTTTGTTTAATTCTCTTTTTCTTTTTTTTATTACCATGAGACTTTCATTCTTTCCCTTTGTTTATTGTCTTGTATACGGTATTAAATTTCCATAAACGGAGCTATCATTTATTTAAAAGTTTTTAATGTAAATAGAGGGTCTAAAGTTTTGATTATTAAATTACCAGTTGCTATATATTTCCGAATGCGTCAATTGTGATAATCATGCGTGATCGTAAAAATTTACTAAAATTGTTTTTAATAGTTTCTTCTAATTTTACCATCATAGAACGACTATCCATGCTAAATTAACTCTTTCTGGGTTGTTTTGGACCCAATTTTGCTTCAAAATACTCTTGCGAAGACGTCAATAGTCCGCAAAGATCGTCAGTAAATTTTTTTAAGCGCTGCATGAATATTTATACTTTAACCAAAATTTAATATGACAATTCCAAAGACTATAATGCTTGTTGCCCGGGTTTTGACAGTTTCGTGAATTCGAAATCGAATCATGTAAAATTACAACTTCCATCAATTGTATACAGGTGTCGATTGCGTTTATACTACATGAATGTAAGCCTTGGAAGTTCAATGACCAACTTAGAAATGTATAATATTCCATAAGTACAAGCAGCTAAATATTTTTTTCCTCCAGTAAATTTTTATTTTCAGAACAGTAGCTATTTTTAATCTTGGCGGAGACAAAAAGTGTTCACCAAATTTTTGAAGGCACCCGAGTTGTGAGAAAATCGGAAAATTATGTGAGATACAACGTGGAAAGTTGTTTTTTTAACGACAAATTTTCTATCCAAGTTTGCGTTAAAAAGCGGTGAACGCACTGATCAATTTACTTTCACCGGCTTCAACGGATCTCTTACAAGAGAAACAAACTTCCGGACAGGGATTCCAAACCTCTAATTTACTGCATGCCTAAGTTTTTATTCCATTCCGCTATCTGTTTTTTTCTATTAAATTTCTTGTGAATTTAAAACAGACTTAAAACGTTGAAAAACAATTGCGGCGATTATTTGTAAGAAATTCAATGAATTTTGTAATGAATATTTGTGAGAATTGCCGTGAAACGCGGCGAAGTATTTTTTTCACCATATTCACCGCATTTTCTTTACAAATTTGCCACAGAAGTCGAGTGAGGTACATGAACATCTCAACTTCTTTTGCTAACGTGGGTAAATTTCAAGGAGTTTAAGAATATACTGAACCTCTGAACAGCTAAGACATTTTTGAAAACTCATTCAAGGGTCCCGAAGTAAAAAAAAGATGTAAAATCAGACCAAGCACACAATTAGTTTAAAAAAGGCGACAGAGTGAGATAACGCAGGAGAAGCACGGGAGACAAACGGTTTAATTTCATCGCATTCACTGCTTATGTCACATATTTTTGACACTGCTTGCTGATCGGTGAGTTTATGTAATTTCACCAATAAGTAAAGCGATGAATTGATGGTTTTTTACCGCATTCACCGCTTATCTCGCCTAATTTTGAGCTCTTTTCAGCGGTGAAACTATGTCCTTTCACCGCTTCCATTCGAAAATTTTTTTCACCGCATTCATCGCCTGATTTATGTAATTTCTCCGCCTTTACCGCATTTCTTACCAAGTTTTCAGCTTTCGCCGCTTATCTTGCGTAGTTTTTGCGTTGAATGACGGTGGCCCACTACTCGGGCGCTGGGAGGCCGAACACCATGCAAAAGAACAGTTTTTATTGCTTTGACCTCACCATTATCTTTATTTTCACATACACAACCTGTCGAACAAATTTTTACTCCATAAGAAAAAATTGCGATAACTTAAATCTTTGAATTTCAATCAAAATGCTGTCAAACGAGGAAATTTTGATTGTAATTGGTTTTGTATTCTTTTGCGCGATTGGGCTGATTATTTTGGGCAGCAATTTGACTGTCACGTTTATTTTTCTGAGGAAGGATAAAAAATTTGCCTCAGATTATCTCATTATAACTGGTCTATTGGGAGACGCTGTTTATGGATTAATGTTTTTATCTTTTCCTTTCATAATTGGATTTTTGGCCTTATATAGATTTTTGAATGGGGACTTTGAGCTTTGTTTTGTGGCATCTTACCTGTTTCTGGACAGTGCTTTGACTTTATTTTCCTTATTAATTATTTTTTGCATGACCGTCAATCGTTATATCGCGGTTGTAAAACCGTTCAAATATAATTACTATTTCAAAAAGCGCACAGTTTTTGTCATTATAACCTCTGTTTTTACAGTTTGTTGTTCATTTTTTGTCATCTCATCTGCATTTATCTTCCTAATTTATTTTGAAAGTAAGAGATATCATTGGACGATAACATAGAAGACATGTTAAGGAAATATACTGTTGTTTGGCCGCAAGTTCAATTTTCCATTGTTTTAATTGACTCCTGTCTAATTGTTTATGTGTATGTTTCAATCGCTCTTCAGTACAATCCAAGCATAACAGACTTTTGCTGCCTTTTTTCAAAGAAAACAGAAGCCAGAATATCAACAGCTAGCAAGATGAGAACTCGGGAAGTACGCAGAAATTACCAAGGTTTGATTTTTTCCATTTTTGCACACTTTGTCAGCAGAATTTGTAAAATGAATGCAGTCCTAGGCCTTCAATTAGATTATTTCTCAATTTCAATATTGATAAATATCCAGTTCTGATAATCTTCTACGTAAATGGTTTGATTAAGCTCAAGAAATTGATTGTATAAATTTGAACTAAAAGTTGAAAAAACCTTTTTGTATCTATTGAAGGAGAATGAAATTTTGTGATATGATATATAGAATTGTAACAGCCATTGAAACAAAAATTTAAAAAACCTAAAAAAAGTCTAGGCGCGACGAATCCTGAAAATCTGTTCTGATATCTCTCATGGCCAGACAGAAAAAAATTTGGAAACTTATCAGGAAATGCTCGAGGTGAGTACTTGCAAGTTCTCCCTCTTCCCAACAGAAAAGTTTGGAAATTTCAGAAGTCTAGTAAAAAATTTTCAAAAAAAGGATATCAGTAGTGAAACTATGGGCGTAAAATGATTCTCATCGGGGAAAAACGGGTGGGGATTCTATGAAACGAAAAACGGAACTTAACACTTTTCTTGGTTGAAAGACAATTTTTTCTCTTTATCTCTCCCTCCCTCCCCCGACTCTCCCTCTCTCTCTCTCTCTCTCTCTCTCTCTCTCTCTCTCCCTCTCTCTCTCTCTCTCTCTCTCTCTCTCTTTCTGTGTGTGTGTGTGTGTTTGTTGTGCCTCTACATTCGATAGCATAAGGAAACTAACATACTGAATCATTGAATTCTTTCCAGGCTCAGTTTTTTTTCTAGCTGTGGTCTTAAAATTGCAGGTTTTTGATAAAAGTCTAGATTTTAAGTTTTTATAAATATTTTTGTTAATCGGTTAAATGTATTTTTCTTACTAGAAAATATGGTTTCCGACAAGATTCGCAGGAACAACGTGAAGGAGTAAGCTTGACAAGATTATTATAGATAAAAGAGATTACAGCGATACTTTCATAAAAAATTTTAAATAGAGGTCAGAAATGTAAGTTTTGGCAAGAACAACTGGAATCCCTGTGAAAACAGAAGAAATCGTTGCACCGGGACTTTTTATATCTGTTTTTTTCTTAAATAGCTAATTTTGACATTGAATAGTTCTTTTTTTTTATCCCAAAAGAATTAAAAATTGCAAAAAAAGCCCCAAAATTTTTGACATCTTTGGATAATTACGTTATTTGATTATGAAACTTTCATTTTTTAGAATCAGAATTTGGGGAATCCAATCCAATGGATGACACAAAATCTGGGGAGGAAAATGATACCGGCGAAACTAAGAAAAAACGGCTTGCGAATACCGTATCGCTGGATAACAATTTTGAAATGTCATCACTGCAACAGCCCCTGTCGATGGCAGATCTAGCGGAAAAGAAGAGGCAAAAACAAAACAGGCGTGTTACTTTGGCCTTCTTTCTTGTTGGCATCGCTTTTATTTCAATTGCCTTCCCGATAACCCTTACAGGTACAATTTTTGGATTGGATGACATTTTTGGAATATTCAAAGTGGTTCCAGAAGACTACGCAGTTACGGCGATAAACGCTTTTCTCCGATTTCCATATGCTTTGGTTGCTCTTATTGATCCATTTCTGTACGGTTTTTCGAATCCACTAGTGAAACAGAAATTGAAATCGTTCTTCAAAAAAATATGCTGTTGTTGGTGTTGTTGCAGAGCGAAACAAACTTCTGGCGTTTATCTTTTTTACACCTTCTCACATTACATATAGCATTTTGCATTCAATATCTTAATAAGATCTATCAATAATTTTGTGTGTTTAAAAATATTTTAACTCAAAGAAACGGTTTTCTATTGCAGTATCAGGTTTGGAGTGGTACAAGGTGAAACGTGTTGATTACAAGTTTACTGTCAACATCTGGCATCAATTTTGTTTATCCGAGCAATTAAACACGGTTGTTTTAAAACGGAAAATAAGATTCCGTGTTTTACAATTCACAATGGACCAAATGTACCTTTCAATCGCTTTTACGACAACTTAGGTTAAACTTACCGATTTAAAATGGTCACCGGCTAGAAAAAAGTTAAAAGAGTGTGTATTTATATTTACTTCTATT
>NC_134481.1:5654599-5737249 GCF_964194025.1 Convolutriloba macropyga | reverse complement strand
TGTAGATATCTGACAGATTCTGGCAGATTCTTTCAAGTCCATGAATTTTTCGATTGAGATTTATAATAGGTTACTGCAAGTCATCATTTTTGCACATTACCGCAAAGAACCATATTACTCTCAGATGCTTATAACGTAACCGATGCTTTCTGTCGGCAATTTTTTCCCAGGATCCCAAGTTCCGCTCAGATTCTAAGACAGGTTCCAAGATTTAAAAATCGAGTTTTTTTCTGCCACATTTTTTATATAGTAATTTCAAATAATTCTGCAGCAAACCAGTAACCGTTGACCGTCATAGGGCCCCAAGAAACTCACAATAATTCTAAAATGACTCATATTTTAAGTCACCCGCATTTTAGCAAGAGACAAAAAGATACAAGTTTCTGTCAACTTCATAAATTTTTTCATCTGTTTTCTTTTAGAAGGGTTGGACAAGAGTTGATGAAGTATGGAATGGGTCGTTGTCAACTCCTTTGCTCCGTTGGAAGTTTCTTGTCTCTGAAATTGAAAAATTTAAACCAAAGAAGACCAGAAACCTAAATAGCTGGCAAAAAAATGAAATAAAAACTGAAAATTACAAAACTAAGCTAAAGCAATAAAACATCAAGCATAAAAAGGCCAAAAAAAAACAAAAAGGCCAAAAACGGAAAAATAACAGATAAACAAAAACGCGACATCATAGAAAAAACAACATGCTTTAGTTGCCCGTAATCCGACTGGAAACATTTCAAAAGACGCAAATTAAAGCAGATGCGAAAGAGGAATGGTGGTTCCAAAAGCAGAAGAAGAAAGCAAAAACCTGTACTGTTTTGGGGCTATTCACTCCAATCAGGCCCAGATGGTCGATCATTTTTTCTGCGTTTCTCGATAATGGTTGCTGCCGTGATGGTGTCAACCATTGAATTGTCGATACTGGTGATCTGTTTCCACTTCAGTTGTATTCATTCTACTGGCAATTCCAGTGAGCAAAAACCCTTGTTGTTCCGACCCCACTTGTGGGGGAAGGAACTATATACTCAAACGGGTTTTTTTGTTCAGTCAATTTTGGCCGATCGATATATTTATCGTAGAGAAATGTTAGTGGTATCATTAAAAAGCTTGTCCAGCGCAGAATTCAAAGTCAAAGAGATTTTTTTGAATTTCGCTTTTTTTCGAGGAGTTATCGAGGTTTAAAGTTTTGTGTGAACATGTGATATTTATTCAGTTTTAGCATGATTTTGTTTAACTTAGCGTAATTTTTGTTCAAATTAAGGCTTTTCAATAAAACTTTTACAAAATTACATTTCAAGCTACAAAAAAAACATTTCTGTGTTACCAGTAGATCAAAAAAGGCTAGTTCTGGTCTCGTGAGGAAGTCTACTATAAAAAAACTCGAATTCAATTTGAGCTCTTTTTTTTATAAAATTTTTCCTTTTTATTATCGTTTTTTTAGTCACTTAGAGACTTGTCAATTTCATACCGATGTTCCGTTAATGACAAACTTTATGTACAGTCAAACGGTACCCAATGAAAGAAAAATCATTTATAAGGCATCTCTCATGTCTTTTATGTCTTCGACTTTGATTTGTCGAAACTTTTAATGAAATTTTGATTTTCTTTTTGAGAATTGACTTAACTTTTGGGAGTCCTATCGCACGGACTTGTCAACTAAAAATACTTTGGTTTTTTTGTGCAAAAGGCAAACCTATATAGCGCTTTGAGGGGACAGCTAATGGCTGTCAAGTCTTTGAAAACTAATTTTTCAAAAATTTTTTTTCGATTAACCAATATTAAGCTATCTTTCATGAATAGTAAGTCAGCCTCAAGAATGAAAAAAAACCCATCCTTTTTACTGCAAACAAAATTAATTTGGTAAGCGGTTTTATCTGCTAACTATTGGTTTTATGACTTTGATAATACGAGTTTTCGTAATTAAAAAAAAATGTTTTTTTTTTGTAATTTTGTTTCCTTTTTATATCTTGTCTCATTATCTTTGTATTGGCAGTTCCAGTTGGCTTAAAATAGACGTGAAAAGTATCATAAATAATGTTTTCAGAGAAAAGATTGTGGTTTAAATGGCTTCGACAATTTCTTCTCAAAATTCTGATGAATTTTTTTGAATTTTGATTGTGTTTGTTGTTGTTTTCAAAATCATAGGACTTATTGTGGTGTCCTATTGATAATATGTTAATGAAAAACATCCGATGAAGGCATATAGTGAGGTACTTTTTTACTTCCGTTGAAAGCTCTTGAATTTAATGGCTGTTAAGACTTTAAAAGTATTTTTTAAGAACTTTTGTGGACATTATGCAAACCTAAATTAATTTTCTTGAACTCTTAGTCAATCTCAGTGAAGACAGGACTTCCATTTTTCCCTCTGCAACTTAAATGAATCTGGTTAGTAGTTTTTTTTCTAACTATTGTTTTTTTGACTTCGCTGCCACCAGTTCTCATAATTTTTTTCATTAATTTTTGGATAACTTTTTTTTAATTTTGGTTCACTTTGAAACTTTATCACAATATCCCAATATTGATAGAACCCATTGTTTCATAGAAGATTACCAATGCATCATAGACTAAGTTTTCAGAGAAACTCTTATGATCTAAATGGCTTCGACACTTTCTTCTCGCACTTTTCAACTGAATTTTTGATTTTTGCATGTATTTGTTGTTGTTTTCATAATTATAAGACTCATTGTGATGTTTGTTTTGATGACTTATAATTGACAAACATCCTTGCCTTCTCTTTGAGACATAACTTAGCTCATTTTTGTCTCCCATTGAAAGCTATTGAGTTTAAACCCGTTGAAAAATGGGTTTTCTAAAAAAATTTCTTGTTTTTTTATGTTTGTTCATACTTGTTGACTTTTTGAAGTCATATTGCAAAAAAAGAAGAACCCCATTGCATCTGAAAATTTATATGGGACTAGAAAAATTTTTACAGCAAATTTAGTTTCTTTTTTGCTTTGACACTTTTCTCGCTCAATTTTTTTTGACTTTGCTATTTTTGCCATTTAATTCTTCATGTAGTCGTAAAATGCTGACTGGTCTCATAGGCTTCTAACTGAGGATTGGATGAATGATGCTGCTCAATGCACTCAATTTCTGGCGAATAGTATTAAAGTTTACGATATTGATTGTTCTCAAACATTTTTTTTATACTTTTCAGTTTTTGTTCTTTTCGTCAGCTTGTAATTTAATCTCATCATTGAGAGGTTCCATCCAATTTCTTGTAATTCAAAAAGTATTTTTTCATTGATGTCAAGTCTTAACTCACGCTTTATTTATTGGACAATATGCGTTTTCGTAAAATTCTGTGAGTGGTCAATATTTGTGTTTCTTTATTCTCTTCTTTTATCAAATTCACTGAAAAAATTTTGTTTTTGCTTATTTTGTGCTTGTTTTTTATTGGCAGATCTTGTGAGCACTTTAATGAGTCATGTCATTTTGCAATCCAATTAGTAGTTCGGTTTCGTAACGATTTTTTAAAACTCAAACGTCTATTTTTAATTATCTCATAGTTGGGTTGACAATTAAGTCAAAATGTAGATGATGTCGGGTCGGAACATCATGTGCCAACGCACATTAACGAGCATCCTTTTTCTTTATCGTGGAAGCCTTGTAAGCATTGCAGTACTGCAGTAGATTCAGATTGTTGAAATTTTGCGTTTCCATTTCATCTAATTTGACTATTTGTTCTCTCAGTGTCAGCGCCAAGACTGATGATTGCAATTCCAAAAGAGTTTTTGAAATTGAGTACTACTTGGGCTTTTGAGTTCTACTTTTGAGTGAACATTTTTCTGGTCAGCTTATTTTGTTGCCCCTCTCAACAGAGTTTCAACAACAAGAATGAAGTTTATCTTCTGCCGTTTGGAATTCCGTTTATTTATGGAACTCAGCATAGCTGTCTCAATGTTCACTGTTCAATGTCTAGAATCCCTGAAGGCAGTTTCATATGACGATAGTCTTATATTAATTGTTGTTAAAACACTCACGTGCACAGTTCAAAATGCCGAAAGTCGACAAAGCCAGAAGTCAAAATGCCAGAAGTTGCTACTTAGCCAGAAATTGAATTTCGTTGACTTCCGTCGTTTTAAAACATGCGCATTTCGTGTTTTAAGCATGGTTTAGTGACTCTGCAAAAGTCACTTCGGAATTCTGACTTAATATCTCAAACCACTTCGCGGTTCTCGATAAACGCCAGAAGTTCTCGGTGACTTCAAGCAGAGTAACTTAACCATTAGTTCAAAAACCAACTTCGCCAAATACTCAGGATACTTGTGACAAAAAATTCCTCTGCAGTATTGGAAAAACTGCTTTCCTGGTCTCTGCGTTTATGATGACTAACGTCAATGGAGGTTCAAAATAGTGCGGAAACTAGAGAACTCTTTTTAATGGGTTTGAGCTTGGCCTGCTTTTTGTTGCAGACGCAAGGTTTTCCTGATTGCATTTGTCACGGCTTTATGAGTGATTATCTATTTTTAAACTCAAACCGATCATTGTTTTTAAGGAAGCTGTTTTTGCTAATTGAGCACTTCACTGGTATGTCCCCGGGTCGAATGTCCGCCCTAAAATCCTCCAATTTTGATGTAAGAATGGGGGGCTAATTTGTCTATGGGGGGTAAATTGATGTAAGAGTGTGGGGGTAATTTGTTCAGAGGGGGTAAAATGATGTAAGAGTTGGGCTACAATGGGAGGACTTTTAAGGAACTACCCCCTGACTGAAATTGCCATGTAAGAGTGGGCTGCAATGGGCTGCAATGGGAGGACTTTTAAGGAATTACCCCAATGACAGAAATTGCCATGTAAGAGTGGGCTGCAATGGGAGGACTTTTAAGGAATTACCCCATGACTGAAATTGTCATGTAAGAGTGGGCTGCAATGGGCTGCAATTGGAGGACTTTTAAGGAATTACCCCCACCCCCCCCCCCCCGGTATTTTGTTCAGAGGGGGTAAAGTGATGTAAGAATTGGGCTGCCAAGGGGGGTAAAATTGTGTGAGAGTGAGGGGGTAACTTGTCCATTGGGGGTAAAATGAGGTAAGAGTTGGGCTGCCAAAGGGGGTAAAATTGTATAAGAGTGAGGGGGTCATTTGTCCAGAGGGGGTAAAGTGATGTAAGAGTTGGGCTGCCAAGGGGGGTGAAATGGTGTAAGAGTGAGGGGGTAATTTGTTCAGAGGGGGTAAAATGATGTAAGAGTTGGGCAGCCAAGGGGGGTAAAATGGTGTAAGAGTGAGGGGTTAAATTGTTCAGAGGGGGTAAAGTGATGTAAGAATTGGGCTGCCAAGGGGGGTAAAATTGTGTAAGAGTGAGGGGGTAATTTGTTCAGAGGGGGTAAAATGATTCAAGAGTTGGGCTGCCAAGGGGGGTAAAATTGTGTAAGAGTGAGAGGGTAATTTGTTCAGAGGGGGTAAAATGATGTAAGAGTTGGGGTGCCAAGGGGGGTAAAATTGTGTAAGAGTGAGGGGGTAATTTGTTCAGAGGGTAAAATGATGTAAGATTTGGGCTGCCAATTGGGGTAAAATTGTGTAAGAGTGAGGGGGTAATTTGTTCAGAGGGGGTAAAATGATGTAAGAGTTGGTCTGCCAAGGGGTGTAAAATTGTGTCAGAGTCAGGGGGTAATTTGTCCAGAGGGGGTAAAATGAGGTACGAGTTGGGCTGCCAAGGGGGGTAAAATGGTGTAAGAGTGAGGGGGTCATTTGTTCAGAGGGGGTAAAATTATGTAAGAGGGGCTACCAAGGGGGGTAAAATGGTGTAAGAGTGAGGGGGTAATTTGTTCAGAGGGGGTAAAGTGATGTAAGAATTGGGCTGCCAAGGGGGGTAAAATTGTGTAAGAGTGAGGGGGTAATTTGTCCAGAGGGGGTAAAATTAGGTAAGAGTTGGGCTGCCAAGTGGGGTAAAATTGTGTAAGAGTGAGGGGGTAATTTGTTCAGAGGGGTTAAAATGATGTAAGAGTTGGGCTGCCAAGGGGGGTAAAATGGTGTAAGAGTGATGGGGTAATTTGTTCAGAGGGGGTAAAATGATGTAGGAGTTGGGCTGCCAAGAGGGGTAAAACGATGTAAGAGTTGGGCAGCCAAGAGGGGTAAAATGGTGTAAGAGTGAGGGGCTAAATTGTTCAGAGGGGGTAAAGTGATGTAAGAATTGGGCTGCCAAGGGGGGTAAAATTGTGTAAGAGTGAGGGGGTAATTTGTTCAGAGGGTAAAATGATGTGAGAGTTGGGCTGCCAAGTGGGGTAAAATTGTGTAAGAGTGAGTGGGTAATTTGTTCAGAGGGGTTAAAATTATGTAAGAGGGGCTACCAAGGGGGGTAAAATGATGTAAGAGTTGGGCTGCCAAGGGGGGTAAAATTGTGTAAGAGTGAGGGGGTAATTTGTCCAGAGGGTGTAAATTGAGGTAAAAGTTGGGCTGCCAAGGGGGGTAAAATGGTGTAAGAGTGAGGGGGTAATTTGTTCAGAGGGGTTAAAATGATGTAAGAGTTGGGCTGCCAAGGGGGGTAAAATGGTGTAAGAGTGAGGGGGTAATTTGTTCAGAGGGGGTAAAACGATGTAAGAGTTGGGCAGCCAAGGGGGGTAAAATGGTGTAAGAGTGAGGGGTTAAGTTGTTCAGAGGGGGTAAAGTGATGTAAGAATTGGGCTGCCAAGGGGGGTAAAATTGTGTAAGAGTGAGGGGGTAATTTGTCCAGAGGGTGTAAATTGAGGTAAAAGTTGGGCTGCCAAGGGGGGTAAAATGGTGTAAGAGTGAGGGGGTAATTTGTTCAGAGGGGTTAAAATGATGTAAGAGTTGGGCTGCCAAGGGGGGTAAAATGGTGTAAGAGTGAGGGGGTAATTTGTTCAGAGGGGGTAAAACGATGTAAGAGTTGGGCAGCCAAGGGGGGTAAAATGGTGTAAGAGTGAGGGGTTAAGTTGTTCAGAGGGGGTAAAGTGATGTAAGAATTGGGCTGCCAAGGGGGGTAAAATTGTGTAAGAGTGAGGGGGTAATTTGTTCAGAGGGGGTAAAATGATGTAAGAGTTGGGCTGCCAAGGGGGGTAAAATTGTGTAAGAGTGAGGGGGTAATTTGTTCAGAGGGGTTAAAATGATGTAAGAGTTGGGCTGCCAAGGGGGGTAAAATGGTGTAAGAGTGAGAGGGTAATTTGTTCAGAGGGGGTAAAATGATGTAAGAGTTGGGGTGCCAAGGGGGGTAAAATTGTGTAAGAGTGAGGGGGTAATTTGTTCAGAGGGGTTAAAATGATGTAAGAGTTGGGCTGCCAAGGGGGGTAAAATGGTGTAAGAGTGATGGGGTAATTTGTTCAGAGGGGGTAAAATGATGTAGGAGTTGGGCTGCCAAGAGGGGTAAAACGATGTAAGAGTTGGGCAGCCAAGAGGGGTAAAATGGTGTAAGAGTGAGGGGCTAAATTGTTCAGAGGGGGTAAAGTGATGTAAGAATTGGGCTGCCAAGGGGGGTAAAATTGTGTAAGAGTGAGGGGGTAATTTGTTCAGAGGGTAAAATGATGTGAGAGTTGGGCTGCCAAGTGGGGTAAAATTGTGTAAGAGTGAGTGGGTAATTTGTTCAGAGGGGTTAAAATTATGTAAGAGGGGCTACCAAGGGGGGTAAAATGATGTAAGAGTTGGGCTGCCAAGGGGGGTAAAATTGTGTAAGAGTGAGGGGGTAATTTGTCCAGAGGGTGTAAATTGAGGTAAAAGTTGGGCTGCCAAGGGGGGTAAAATGGTGTAAGAGTGAGGGGGTAATTTGTTCAGAGGGGTTAAAATGATGTAAGAGTTGGGCTGCCAAGGGGGGTAAAATGGTGTAAGAGTGAGGGGGTAATTTGTTCAGAGGGGGTAAAACGATGTAAGAGTTGGGCAGCCAAGGGGGGTAAAATGGTGTAAGAGTGAGGGGTTAAGTTGTTCAGAGGGGGTAAAGTGATGTAAGAATTGGGCTGCCAAGGGGGGTAAAATTGTGTAAGAGTGAGGGGGTAATTTGTTCAGAGGGGGTAAAATGATGTAAGAGTTGGGCTGCCAAGGGGGGTAAAATTGTGTAAGAGTGAGGGGGTAATTTGTTCAGAGGGGTTAAAATGATGTAAGAGTTGGGCTGCCAAGGGGGGTAAAATGGTGTAAGAGTGATGGGGTAATTTGTTCAGAGGGGGTAAAATGATGTAGGAGTTGGGCTGCCAAGAGGGGTAAAACGATGTAAGAGTTGGGCAGCCAAGAGGGGTAAAATGGTGTAAGAGTGAGGGGCTAAATTGTTCAGAGGGGGTAAAGTGATGTAAGAATTGGGCTGCCAAGGGGGGTAAAATTGTGTAAGAGTGAGGGGGTAATTTGTTCAGAGGGTAAAATGATGTGAGAGTTGGGCTGCCAAGTGGGGTAAAATTGTGTAAGAGTGAGGGGGTAATTTGTTCAGAGGGGGTAAAATGATGTAAGAGTTGGTCTGCCAAGGGGTGTAAAATTGTGTCAGAGTCAGGGGGTAATTTGTCCAGAGGGGGTAAAATTATGTAAGAGGGGCTACCAAGGGGGGTAAAATGATGTAAGAGTTGGGCTGCCAAGGGGGGTAAAATTGTGTAAGAGTGAGGGGGTAATTTGTCCAGAGGGTGTAAATTGAGGTAAAAGTTGGGCTGCCAAGGGGGGTAAAATGGTGTAAGAGTGAGGGGGTAATTTGTTCAGAGGGGTTAAAATGATGTAAGAGTTGGGCTGCCAAGGGGGGTAAAATGGTGTAAGAGTGAGGGGGTAATTTGTTCAGAGGGGGTAAAACGATGTAAGAGTTGGGCAGCCAAGGGGGGTAAAATGGTGTAAGAGTGAGGGGTTAAGTTGTTCAGAGGGGGTAAAGTGATGTAAGAATTGGGCTGCCAAGGGGGGTAAAATTGTGTAAGAGTGAGGGGGTAATTTGTTCAGAGGGGGTAAAATGATGTAAGAGTTGGGCTGCCAAGGGGGGTAAAATTGTGTAAGAGTGAGGGGGTAATTTGTTCAGAGGGGTTAAAATGATGTAAGAGTTGGGCTGCCAAGGGGGGTAAAATGGTGTAAGAGTGATGGGGTAATTAGTTCAGAGGGGGTAAAATGATGTAGGAGTTGGGCTGCCAAGAGGGGTAAAACGATGTAAGAGTTGGGCAGCCAAGAGGGGTAAAATGGTGTAAGAGTGAGGGGCTAAATTGTTCAGAGGGGGTAAAGTGATGTAAGAATTGGGCTGCCTAGGGGGGTAAAATTGTGTAAGAGTGAGGGGGTAATTTGTTCAGAGGGTAAAATGATGTGAGAGTTGGGCTGCCAAGGGGGGTAAAATGGTGTAAGAGTGAGGGGGTAATTTGTTCAGAGGGGGTAAAACGATGTAAGAGTTGGGCAGCCAAGTGGGGTAAAATTGTGTAAGAGTGAGGGGGTAATTTGTTCAGAGGGGGTAAAATGATGTAAGAGTTGGGCTGCCAAGTGGGGTAAAATTGTGTAAGAGTGAGTGGGTAATTTGTTCAGAGGGGTTAAAATTATGTAAGAGGGGCTACCAAGGGGGGTAAAATGATGTAAGAGTTGGGCTGCCAAGGGGGGTAAAATTGTGTAAGAGTGAGGGGGTAATTTGTCCAGAGGGTGTAAATTGAGGTAAAAGTTGGGCTGCCAAGGGGGGTAAAATGGTGTAAGAGTGAGGGGGTAATTTGTTCAGAGGGGGTAAAACGATGTAAGAGTTGGGCAGCCAAGTGGGGTAAAATTGTGTAAGAGTGAGGGGGTAATTTGTTCAGAGGGGGTAAAATGATGTAAGAGTTGGGCTGCCAAGTGGGGTAAAATTGTGTAAGAGTGAGTGGGTAATTTGTTCAGAGGGGTTAAAATTATGTAAGAGGGGCTACCAAGGGGGGTAAAATGATGTAAAAGTTGGGCTGCCAAGGGGGGTAAAATGGTGTAAGAGTGAGGGGGTAATTTGTTCAGAGGGGTTAAAATGATGTAAGAGTTGGGCTGCCAAGGGGGGTAAAATGGTGTAAGAGTGAGGGGGTAATTTGTTCAGAGGGGGTAAAACGATGTAAGAGTTGGGCAGCCAAGTGGGGTAAAATTGTGTAAGAGTGAGGGGGTAATTTGTTCAGAGGGGGTAAAATGATGTAAGAGTTGGGCTGCCAAGTGGGGTAAAATTGTGTAAGAGTGAGTGGGTAATTTGTTCAGAGGGGTTAAAATTATGTAAGAGGGGCTACCAAGGGGGGTAAAATGATGTAAGAGTTGGGCTGCCAAGGGGGGTAAAATTGTGTAAGAGTGAGGGGGTAATTTGTCCAGAGGGTGTAAATTGAGGTAAAAGTTGGGCTGCCAAGGGGGGTAAAATGGTGTAAGAGTGAGGGGGTAATTTGTTCAGAGGGGTTAAAATGATGTAAGAGTTGGGCTGCCAAGGGGGGTAAAATGGTGTAAGAGTGAGGGGGTAATTTGTTCAGAGGGGGTAAAACGATGTAAGAGTTGGGCAGCCAAGGGGGGTAAAATGGTGTAAGAGTGAGGGGTTAAGTTGTTCAGAGGGGGTAAAGTGATGTAAGAATTGGGCTGCCAAGGGGGGTAAAATTGTGTAAGAGTGAGGGGGTAATTTGTTCAGAGGGGGTAAAATGATGTAAGAGTTGGGCTGCCAAGGGGGGTAAAATTGTGTAAGAGTGAGGGGGTAATTTGTTCAGAGGGGTTAAAATGATGTAAGAGTTGGGCTGCCAAGGGGGGTAAAATGGTGTAAGAGTGATGGGGTAATTTGTTCAGAGGGGGTAAAATGATGTAGGAGTTGGGCTGCCAAGAGGGGTAAAACGATGTAAGAGTTGGGCAGCCAAGAGGGGTAAAATGGTGTAAGAGTGAGGGGCTAAATTGATCAGAGGGGGTAAAGTGATGTAAGAATTGGGCTGCCAAGGGGGGTAAAATTGTGTAAGAGTGAGGGGGTAATTTGTTCAGAGGGTAAAATGATGTGAGAGTTGGGCTGCCAAGTGGGGTAAAATTGTGTAAGAGTGAGGGGGTAATTTGTTCAGAGGGGGTAAAATGATGTAAGAGTTGGTCTGCCAAGTGGTGTAAAATTGTGTCAGAGTCAGGGGGTAATTTGTCCAGAGGGGGTAAAATGAGGTACGAGTTGGGCTGCCAAGGGGGGTAAAATGGTGTAAGAGTGAGGGGGTCATTTGTTCAGAGGGGGTAAAATTATGTAAGAGGGGCTACCAAGGGGGGTAAAATGATGTAAGAGTTGGGCTGCCAAGGGGGGTAAAATTGTGTAAGAGTGAGGGGGTAATTTGTCCAGAGGGTGTAAATTGAGGTAAAAGTTGGGCTGCCAAGGGGGGTAAAATGGTGTAAGAGTGAGGGGGTAATTTGTTCAGAGGGGTTAAAATGATGTAAGAGTTGGGCTGCCAAGGGGGGTAAAATGGTGTAAGAGTGAGGGGGTAATTTGTTCAGAGGGGGTAAAACGATGTAAGAGTTGGGCAGCCAAGGGGGGTAAAATGGTGTAAGAGTGAGGGGTTAAATTGTTCAGAGGGGGTAAAGTGATGTAAGAATTGGGCTGCCAAGGGGGGTAAAATTGTGTAAGAGTGAGGGGGTAATTTGTTCAGAGGGTAAAATGATGTAAGAGTTGGGCTGCCAAGGGGGGTAAAATTGTGTAAGAGTGAGGGGGTAATTTGTCCAGAGGGTGTAAATTGAGGTAAAAGTTGGGCTGCCAAGGGGGGTAAAATGGTGTAAGAGTGAGGGGGTAATTTGTTCAGAGGGGTTAAAATGATGTAAGAGTTGGGCTGCCAAGGGGGGTAAAATGGTGTAAGAGTGAGGGGGTAATTTGTTCAGAGGGGGTAAAACGATGTAAGAGTTGGGCAGCCAAGGGGGGTAAAATGGTGTAAGAGTGAGGGGTTAAATTGTTCAGAGGGGGTAAAGTGATGTAAGAATTGGGCTGCCAAGGGGGGTAAAATTGTGTAAGAGTGAGGGGGTAATTTGTTCAGAGGGTAAAATGATGTAAGAGTTGGGCTGCCAAGTGGGGTAAAATTGTGTAAGAGTGAGGGGGTAATTTGTTCAGAGGGGGTAAAATGATGTAAGAGTTGGTCTGCCAAGGGGTGTAAAATTGTGTCAGAGTCAGGGGGTAATTTGTCCAGAGGGGGTAAAATGAGGTACGAGTTGGGCTGCCAAGGGGGGTAAAATGGTGTAAGAGTGAGGGGGTCATTCGTTCAGAGGGGGTAAAATTATGTAAGAGGGGCTACCAAGGGGGGTAAAATGGTGTAAGAGTGAGGGGGTAATTTGTTCAGAGGGGGTAAAGTGATGTAAGAATTGGGCTGCCAAGGGGGGTAAAATTGTGTAAGAGTGAGGGGGTAATTTGTCCAGAGGGGGTAAAATTAGGTAAGAGTTGGGCTGCCAAGTGGGGTAAAATGGTGTAAAAGTGAGGGGGTAATTTGTTCAGAGGGGGTAAAATGATGTAAGAGTTGGGCTGCCAAGGGGGGTAAAATTGTGTAAGAGTGAGGGGGTAATTTGTCTAGAGGGTGTAAATTGAGGTAAAAGTTGGGCTGCCAAGGGGGGTAAAATGGTGTAAGAGTGAGGGGGTAATTTGTTCAGAGGGGTTAAAATGATGTAAGAGTTGGGCTGCCAAGGGGGGTAAAATGGTGTAAGAGTGAGGGGGTAATTTGTTCAGAGGGGGTAAAATGATGTAGGAGTTGGGCTGCCAAGGGGGGTAAAACGATGTAAGAGTGAGTTGGTAATTTGTTGTGATGGGGCAATTCTAATAAATATTTTTTATATATATAGACCGTCAAGAGTTGGACAAGCATCGATGGTCTGGAGGATAAGGTGACGCAGCTGAGGGTACAGAGGTTGTGGGTTCAAGATTGGCAGTCTTCAGGTATGGGGGCTAAAAGATTGAGGGAATTAATTGATGTAAGAGTTGGGCTGCCAGGGGGGTGAAATGATGCAAGAGTTGGGCTGCCAAGGGGGTAAAATGACGTAAGAGTGGGGCTGCAATGGGAGGACTCTTTAGGAAAATGCAGCTCAAAACTCTTACGTCTTTTTGGGCTGCATTGGGCTTCCACGGGGGGTAAAATGGTGTAACAATGAGGGGTAAGAGACAAATTAACCCCCCGATCTTGCATTTTTTTTGGTCTGCCAAGGGGGGTAAAATGGTGTAAGAGTGAGGGGGTAAAAGACAAATTACCCCCCAACTCTTACATCGTTTTACCCACCTTGGCAGACCAAAATGACGTAAGAGTTTTGAGCTGCCTTTTCCTAAAAAATCCTCCCATTGCAGCCCCACTCTTACATCATTTTGGGCGGAAAAATTCAACCCGGGTCTTGAAGTTTTTTATTGAGTTGCTGATATCATTTTTGTTAAAGATGGTTTAATGACTTTCGCTGCAATTGGATACTTTTTAAATACAAATTGCGAAAGGTTAACTTGTAGGAACTTGTAAGTCGAATGGTTAACTTGTATGAACTTGCAAGGCGAATGGCTACTTGCAAGTTTCTTGCAAGTTCGTTCCCGTTGCGCACAACTCTTACTGGTTAACTCAATTTAACCTTCAATCATTTGACGTAGAAAGCGCGTGAGAGTTAGTTGCTCTGTTTGGATCACAAAATACAATTCGACCTAAGTAGACAAAATGGTTACTTTTTGAATTTTATCGATTCAAGAGAGTTCCTTTTGAAATTCCATTGAAAAACTGTAGATCTCAATTAGGTTCTTCCCGATTGCTTTTCTTAAAATAGTTTCCAAAATATTGACTTTGATTGAATTTTCAAATTCATAATTCAGTGGTTTCTCAAAATAGTTTAGTGGCTCTTCATATTTATACCCTTTTTTATAATTTGATTCACACTTTTCCAGATTCTTTTTTTCCAAACATCCGTTTACATTCATGTCTTGCACGGTCTAGTGCGTAATCCTGTGTGTGTATGTGCATTTGTATGTGTGCGTGTATGTGGGTGTGCCCGCGTGTGTGCGCGTTCGTGGTGTATGTGTGTGGTGTATGGTGTGAGTGCAAATGCTTAACTTGTAAGTAACTCGTAAGTCGAATGGTTTACTTCTAAGAGCCCTGCAAGTCGAATGGTTAATTTGTAAGAACTTGCAAGTTTTTGGAAGAAAAAGTTGCTAGGCGATGCATCTCCTTGTAAGATTCTGCCAGAAATTTGCAAGTTCTTATAAGATAACCGTTCAGCCTCGACCAGGGTGTCATCATTTAAACAAATTGATGATTGACATAGATGTCACTGCTGTTCATATGTCTGAAAAACATCGTATGTTTTTGGATGTACAGACACCTCATAGAGTTTCTAAACGTTTTAACGTCCTTGCGCATGGGAAAACATCAATTCAATGACCGCTTTCAATGCAGTTGCTCTTTCACGAACTTTGAAACTTTTTCCACTCAACCCTGTAGAACCTCAAATAAAAATTTTTAAAGTAGGCATACCTGTACCAAATGTCGTCTTTGGGCAAATACGAGATTAACGTTCCATTTCTTTACGAAATCTTTTTAACGCATCTATCGAAACTTGCAATAATTTTTTTTTCTCGTCACATTGTAACTTTGCTCTCATGAAAATAGCTCAACACAGGCTAAGCTGCATTTTTGTTTGGCTTGGCTTGGCTCCACAACACATCATTCAAACTTGTTGGCACTCCGCTCAAAATCTTAATGTACTTTCTAACATCATTCTCTCTTGAAACTTGGCTTTTGGACAACAATTAGATTGGAAATAAAGCTTTCTATGTGCCACGAAGCTCGTGTTTTAAAGGGTCCACTGAATACCCATCCTAAATTTCTAAGCACGACAAGAAATCCACTTCGTGTACACGTGATATATTCCAAAGGTCCCTGTAGCTCTTAAGCAAATTGAACTAACAGTGATGCCAACTTTCATCTAACCGTTTATTCTGTTTGCGAGAACAATCAAGTGTTTGGAACGGCTTGTTGCATTTGTAATTTCTGTTACCCATATATTTGACGGACGTGAAACCACTTCAATAGAATTCACCATTGAAGGCAGTCCTTTACTTCAAAAATGAGTCCATTTTGTCTACGGTTTCTTCGTACAATTTATGACATCAAACTGAAAATGATTGTGGATATTCTGTTTGGGTCGTTAGAACTACTTGATATTGCAACTTTCATATCGAGTTGTTAATTAGTTTGCATAGTTTAGAATCTAATCTTGAGCATTTTGACTATGTAATCAAAAAGAACGAACTTGAGCAATTTAAGTTGTTCTGAAATCTTATGTAAACAAAACGCAACTAGCTTTGCAAAGTAATAAGTCCAAAGGAGTACAAGGGCTGTTTGAAGAAATTTCTGATGGAGAGAAACTCCAAAGTTACAAAATTAAGCGTCCGTATTTTCACCACCCCACCCCCAAGTCCTGAAAACCCTACTTCCTCAAGTCCGATCACCATGAAATTTTAACTGATCACTCCTAGGACTATTCCTTACACATTGAGAAAAACAACGGGCTTCTTCCGGTACCCGAAACGGATTTTTTGGCCTTTAAAGTAAACAAAGAAAAAAAGATGAAAGACGAATTTCTTATACTCCTTTGAAAGAAACGACACATTTTTCAGAGTCAAAAACAGTTTACCAAGGCCTCGTTCAGAGTGGAAAGTTGAGATAAATTACCTTTCAATCCCAAAGTATTAGCACTGAATCTATTCTACAAGGGAATAAGGGACAAAAAGAGCTAAGTTTTCTTTTTCCCTTTTTTATGACTCTAAGGAAAGTTTGAAAGTTTTATTTAAAACGGAACATTACTCCGGCTTAAATGGGAAACAGAGGTATCATAGTTTGAATTGGATGTGTATCCGTTACTTAGGAAAAGAAAAAGCAAACGCAAAAATTTGCACTCATATTGCTCAGCATGAAACATGGATTGTGCAATATTCTGAAATTATCAAACCGAGTTAAACACGCAGCTCCGGTCATCTCGAACAAACATTTACATAAGATAAATTGGAGCGCGTGACCATTATTTTACGCCCACAGATGCACTTATATGTTAGGTCAAATTGTTAGAAAAGGAACGACACGCGAGAGAGCGATTCTGAGAGAGAGACTTACGAGGCTGAAGAATGGCAGTTCATCGGTCGAAGTTGAGAAAGAGAACGCTCAAGTGGAGCAGTTGGTTCTCAGAGTGAGAAAATTGTAGTTATTTTAGTGAGTTCTTTGAGAAAGAACAAAGTTGCGTAGTTGCAGTGAGTGGAGCTGCAAAGTTATTCAAAATCGTTGGTTGCGATTATTATAACTTTCTGGCCAGTAACCTAGCTACTGGGAGGCGGAGCTTATTTTAGTTATCTGAGATAGGAAGTAAAGGGACATATTTGTGGATACTTGCGGAGATTGTGATTGAATTGGTTTGATTCAGTGTGAACCATTAATTAGTTTTGATAGAAAAATTCCTTTTGATTGTTGAAGTTAACTCAATTTACTGTCTCTGACTATAACTTTATTTGTTGCTGGTATTACATATTTTGATTATTATTTCAGTTATCCAGAGTGAAGTTTTCAAGCAGCCGAGAGAGCAACATTTTTTGGGGACAGCACAGTACACTCCCTACAACAAGAGGAACTACCAAACAAATCTTTCGGATTTTTGATAGAGTTTTTGGTGCTAGCCAGTCCCCAGCTAGAAGCCTTCTAACGACAAAAATACAAAATTCTAGAGTGGCGCTCCTGGCTGGGCTCTCTTGTTAAAAAGAGAGTTGTTCATCAAAATTTGAACACGAAACGAGTGTGATTAGAGTTCTGAGGGTCTTGCAACAAGTGCTCAAAGCTGGCGACTTTCGACGAAGAGCAAGTCGAGGAACACTTTGACGTTAGTCGGAACGAGCTTATAAGCGCCGTGGAACAAAGGAGATTCAGAGAATTTGAGCAGCGGAGACAATTGTTTTCGAGGAACGGTTATTTTGGAAGGCAGTCAGTGATTTCTCTCGGTACGATAATTCTAACTGAGAGTAGTGGTGGAAGTACCAGAGCAGATAGACTGAGGAGATTACTCAGACAGAGACACGAAGAAGAGCTGAGAAGACTTGCAGCAGAGGTTGAAGCGTCAGAAGAGCATTCAGAGTGAAAGGCAGCATTTTGGAAAACAATGGCAGGATTTGGGTCTATAAAACGTTTTCCTTCGCCTGGGTATGAAGTTTGGGAGGACTGGCGTGAGTATTACTTGGATAATTGTGAAGTTTTCATGTGGACAGAAGAAGAAGCCAAGAGATACTTGCCAGAGAAGTTGTTTGATTGGGCACTTGACTCCTTGAATTATTTGCCACACAAATTTTGGAAATCCCATCAAAAGTATCGTATTTGGACTCTTCTGGAAGCTTTGTACTTCTTTGATCTGAGACTGTCCAATAACCCACAGTTTTATGAGGATGCGTTTGAGAGATACTTGATAGAGAAAGAGGAATATGAGGAAGCGGTTTTACAGTGTGAAATTGACAGACCAGTTTTTCAAGGTGACGTTGTTGACGGAGAGGAGTTACAGCGCCAAGAGCGGACTCCAATATCAGACAAAAAGAAAGACGTTCAAGTGAAAACCGATATTATTGTCAAATCAGTGATGACCAAAAAGCCAGCAAAGATTTCTTCGACTAAACGTTGGTCTGCCATAAAAGCTGTTGGTTTTGGGGTAAAAGCAGTGCTGGAAGAGAACCTGAAGTTCAGAGACAAGACGAAAAGAAGTTTTTCAAAGTTGGTTGACAGTTTGTCCGGTGTGGAGACTGTTGCTGATTCGAATGTCATTGGTGGCAATCGCACCTTCAATTTTTACGGAGAGATGGAGGAGCAGATTACGATAAAGACAAAATCTGAAGATGAACAGCTCAAGAAAATGATGGATCGATGCATTGCACGGTGGGACAATAGTAAGAAGATGAAAATTGCAGAGCAGAGGAACGAAGCACTTGAGGAAATTGATTTCAGTGAGTTGGAGGATGAAGCAATTTTTATTCACGACGATTTTAGTGATGATGACAGCTTCTTTGAAAGCGACGATGAGGACAAGTTTTTTTGCATGGACGACGATGTGTTCCTACCAAACATTCGTGGGCGGCACAGTATTTCTGATTCTTTTGTGTCGATACCAGGAAACGAATTGACAGTTGGGAAGAGGTGCTCCAAAAGTTGGGTAACTCTTGAAGAAATCACGTCCGATCCTGGCGTGCCGTGGCACTTTGGCAAATGGATAGATGTTGGAGAAACAGCTATGCCGCATTTTAACTTTGCTCAAAAAAACAATTTGACCACAACAGCAGAAAATATTTTTAGTGGTATTTTGATTGTTAATAATTCGCGCCAGGGTATAGTCAGTACTGGGTCGCAGCACTTTGACCACATTAGTTTGACCCGAACGTCTGAAGATAACTGTGAGAAATTACAAGGGAGTTTTGTATCTTTCCCAACAGACGGTGCCGATCGCGAAGCGACTAAAATTTGTGGTAGCAAGGCTGCAAAAGCATACATGGATGAATTTCTAGAAGAAAGCAAAGAAGAAAAATCGGCTACACCAGCAAAATCCGGCGAAAATTATTTCTCCAAGGTTTGGAAAGAAAACGAAGTTGATGAAAAAGACAAATTTGAAAACGAGGACTCAAAAAGAACCGCGACTGTTGCAGGCAGCGGTGATACTATACAGGAAGATGAACTTGTTTTTGAAACTTTGCGTCAGCAGCTAGCGCCTGAAAATTTCAAAATGTTGGAGAATCGGAGCTTCGATGCAGAAATTGCAGTGGCTGATGAATCAGTTTTTGGTGATGTTCTTGACCACTCAACCGCTGAAAAATTAATGATGCTCGACGGACAAGATGGAAGTGGTGTTGACTCGCGTGATGTGATTTTTGGTTTAGTTCAGATGAAGTTGGAAGAACCAGATCGCAAGAAAAACATTTCGTAAAATCCGGAGCCTCAATTAACCCACTCAAACGTGAAAAAACTGGAAAGTGAGTTTTTTCTATGCTGAAAGTGATGGAATCTTTGGGAGCGATAAAAATTTAGAAAGTGCGATTGAGTGGCCACTGATGTTGGGGCAAACCAAGATTTCTAGTGCAGAAGTCCGAAAAAATTCAACTAATGAATCGGACAGTGAAGTGTTGCACGTACACAAGATAGAATTAGATGACGATAAGTCGTTGACATCTCCAAGGGCAAGTGATCTAGAGCTGAAAATACCGATTCAGGGAGGAAACGCTTCACCATTTGATTTTGGAGAAAATGTAGTGGCAGTAGTTTTCGAGAGTTCTTATTTGAAGCAAGGTCATGAACAGATGCAGTCCTCGGATTTTGAAGTAGAGAAAACAATTGGTACTGATCGAAATCAGCGGTCGATGCGCTTAACCGGGCAACAAGAGATAATAAAATATAGGAGGGAGGTGTCGTATGGTTCTTTTCCGAACCTGTTAAGGGAGAGTGACGATTAGAGAAGCGTGGATTTGGAGTACCCTGAGTTGTGCGGGCTGTTCTTTGGAAAACAAAGAGTCAGCCGGGAGGAGAAGTGGAACAGACTGAATTTGAAGAATCAGTTGTCCATGGGAGTCTGGCGCAAACGAAAGAAAAAGTCGAAGAATGAGAATGAAGGCGGTCATCCCTTTAAGCATCGGAGGAAGAAAGAAGCGTTGACAAAGTCGGTAAAGTTGAACTGTCTTAAGTGAGAGCTATTAATTGTGATCTGACAACGCTGCTCTTAAGATTGTGAGTTATTACGCCATACCTTATATTAGAAGCTCATAATTGGATGAATATATCTGCTATTAAGAAAGAAGTGCATATGCTCTAAATGACAAAACCGTTGGAAAAGGATGGCCAGTTTAATTGCAATGCTCAGAATTAGATTAAAATTAGACAGAGTTAGAGTTGTTTTCTTAAGACTGACTTTGATTGTGAGCCTCTTTTCGGCCAGTGTTTTTTCCTTAAAATGAATTGGCTGACTGATGACTCATATGGAGTATCCCTTGTGTACCTAGAATCTAAAACAAAAAGAATTTTTGCAATAGCTTGCCTAGGAAAATAGTTCGTATTTCAATCGGAAATATCGACTTAATCGCTTAATATTCGCTTATTCTCTTTTCAAAAATATAGAAATTTTATCGGGTCAAGGAGTTGTTCAAATCGATTCAAACTCTGCATGGAATATCCCCTTTGTACCTAGAGTTTAAAACAAAAAAACTGCTATAGCTTGCCTAGGAAAATAGTTCGTTTTTCGATCGGAAATATCGACATATTCGCTTTTTCTATTTTCAAAAATATAGAAGTTTTATCGGATCAAGATGTTGTTGAAAGTGAACCAAATTGATATACTAGACTACCAGTACTATTTAGGTTGTAATGCAAAAAGACTGGTTCGCCTAACTTTCCCAGAAAAAAAGTTTGTATTTCAATCGGAAATATCGACTTGTTCGCTTATTCTATTTTCAAAAATATAGAAAATTTATCGGATCAGGGAGTTGTTCAAAGTGAACCAAATTGATATCCCAGACTACATGTACTATTTAGATTGTAATGCAAAAAAATGGTCAGCCTAACTTTCCTAGAAAAAAAGTTTGTATTTCAATCGGAAATATCGACTTGTTCGCTTTTTCTATTTTCAAAAAATAGACATTTTAGCGGGTCAAGGAGTTTTCAAATCGAACCACACTCGGTATGGAGTATCCCCTGTGCACCTAGAATCTAAAACAAAAAAAATTGGTATAGCTTGTTCAGGAAAAAAGTTCGTATTTCAATCGGAAATATCGACTTATTCGCTTATTATTCGCTTTTTCTAGTTTCAAAAAAATAGAAATTTTATCGGGTCAAGGAGTTGTTCAAATCAAACCAAACTCGGTATGGAGAATCCCCTGTGTGATTAGAGCATAAAACAAAAAAATTTTTTGCTATAGCTTGCCTAGGAAAAAAGTTCGTATTTCAATCGGAAATATCGACTTGTTCGCTTATTCTATTTTCAAAAATATAGAAATTTTATCGGATCAGGGAGTTGTTCAAAGTGAACCAAACTGATATCCCAGACAACATGTACTATTTAGATTGTAATGCAAAAAAATGGTCAGCCTAACTTTCCTAGAAAAAAAGTTTGTATTTCAATCGGAAATATCGACTTGTTCGCTTTTTCTATTTTCAAAAATATAGACATTTTAGCGGGTCAAGGAGTTTTTCAAATCGAACCACACTCGGTATGGAATATCCCCTGTGCACCTAGAATCTAAAACAAAAAAAAATGGTATAGCTTGTCCTGGAAAAAAGTTCGTATTTCAATCGGAAATATCGACTTATTCGCTTATTATTCGCTTTTTCTAGTTTCAAAAATATAGAAATTTTATCGGGTCAAGGAGTTGTTCAAATCAAACCAAACTCTGTATGGAGAATCCCCTGTGTGATTAGAGCATAAAACAAAAAGATTTTTTGCTATAGCTTGCCTAGGAAAAAAGTTCGTATTTCAATCGGAAATATCGACTTATTCGCTTATTATTCGCTTATTCGCTCTTTGTGTTTTCAAAAATATAGAAGTTTTATCGGGTCAAGGAGCTGTTCAAATCGAACCAAACTTCGTGAAAGACTTTGAATTTAAAAAATTTTTAAATACTAGGCACATGTCTGCAGCTGTCTGGATTGTCATTGCCAAAAAACCAGCTTGGTTGCTGATTCAAGTAATGTAAAAAATATGTTGCGGTTAAAGTCTGACGGTAGAGCTGAAAAATTTTTGCATACTGCGGTGAAAAAAAAATTTTCAGCGCTACCACGAAGCGGTGAAAAAAAATTTTTCACCGCTAAAATCGCAAATCTCACAAAAATTCACAGCTAAATTAACCGCTAATCCTACAAAAATTCACCGCTATGAGCGCATTAAACGCTAAAAGATGCGGGCGCTTTGCGGTGAAAAAAGTTTTTTTTCACCGCTAATCATCGCTAATCGTACGTTACTTTTGGACCAAACCTCGACCCGGGTATGTCGTCAACCTCATATATCGTATCTTCAGATGCGTAAGCAAACACGTAAACACTTTTCTCGTCAGTAATTGTTGCCTCTCTCAACAGCGTTTCAACAGCAAAAATGAAGTTGATAATCTGCCGTTTGGAATTCCGTTTCTTTATCAGACTCAACATCGCTGCCTCAATGTTCACCGTTCTTTGTCTATAAGCCCTTAAGGCAGTCTCATATGAATAATAACTGTTGTTAAAAATCAAACTGTTCCAAATACTGAGGATAATAGTGAAAAAAAATTCCTCTGCAGTATTCTCACAGGTTGAGGTGCGCGACCCAAGCCGACCCCGACCAGGCCAACTTGGGTCGCGCACGGGTGGTAAACCGCGACCGCTCCACAGACTCCGGCAGCGCTACCTACGGTCTGGATAGTCTGACAAGGACCCCATCCAGAGTCTGCACGGTCTGATCAAGGCACTATCTACGATCTGGATAGTCTGATCAGAGCCCCGCCCAGAGTGTAGATAGTCTGATCATAGAGCTGGATTATGTCGCCCACCTCATCCTGGGTAACGTCAATGAAGGTTCAATAAATTGCAGAAACTAGAGAGTTGTCTGTAATGGGTTTGAACTCGACCTGCTTTATCTTGCTGACAACAGTTTTTCCTGATTGCATCGGTAACGGCATTATGAGTGATTATCCTTTTTTAAACTCAAACCGATACTTGTTTTTAAGGAGGCTGGTTTCGCTAATTGAGCACTTCGCTGGCTTATTTTGAAGTTTTTATTGAGTTGATGATATCGTTCTTGTTAAAGATGGTTTTAATGACTTTCGCTGCGATTGAATACTTTTTCGATACAAATTACGATTTTTCTCTGTCACCATTTAAGCAAAGTTATTGTGACTCACATAGATGACACTGCTGTTCATATATCTGAACCACGTCGTTTGTTTTTGAAAGCATAGAAACCTCATAGAGTTTCTAAACGTTTTCGGGGCCGTGCGCGTGGGAAAACATGAATTCAATGACCGCTTTCAAGGCAGTTGGTCTTTCACGAAATTTAAAAATTTTTTCTTTCACTCGGTATGGAGAATCCCCTGTGTGATTAGAGCATAAAACAAAAAAATTTTTTGCTAAAGCTTGCCTAGGAAAAAAGTTCGTATTTCAATCGGAAATATCGACTTGTTCGCTTATTCTATTTTCAAAAATATAGAAATTTTATCGGATCAGGGAGTTGTTCAAAGTGAACCAAATTGATATCCCAGACTACATGTACTATTTAGATTGTAATGCAAAAAAATGGTCAGCCTAACTTTCCTAGAAAAAAAGTTTGTATTTCAATCGGAAATATCGACTTGTTCGCTTTTTCTATTTTCAAAAATATAGACATTTTAGCGGGTCAAGGAGTTTTTCAAATCGAACCACACTCGGTATGGAGTATCCCCTGTGCACCTAGAATCTAAAACAAAAAAAATTGGTATAGCTTGTCCAGGAAAAAAGTTCGTATTTCAATCCGAAATATCGACTTATTCGCTTATTATTCGCTTTTTCTAGTTTCAAAAATATAGAAATTTTATCGGGTCAAGGAGTTGTTCAAATCAAACCAAACTCGGTATGGAGAATCCCGTGTGTGATTAGAGCATAAAACAAAAAGATTTTTTTCTATAGCTTGCCTAGGAAAAAAGTTCGTATTTCAATCGGAAATATCGACTTATTCGCTTATTATTCGCTTATTCGCTCTTTGTGTTTTCAAAAATATAGAAGTTTTATCGGGTCAAGGAGCTGTTCAAATCGAACCAAACTTCGTGAAAGACTTTGAATTTAAAAAAAATTTTAAATACTAGGCACATGTCTGCAGCTGTCTGGATTGTCATTGCCAAAAAACCAGCTTGGTTGCTGATTCAAGTAATGTAAAAAATATATTGCGGTTAAAGTCTGACGGTAGAGCTGAAAAATTTTTGCGTAATGCGGTGAAAAAAAAATTTTCAGCGCTACCACGAAGCGGTGAAAAAAATTTTTTCACCGCTAAAATCGCAAATCTTACAAAAATTCACAGCTAAATTAACCGCTAATCCTACAAAAATTCACCGCTATGAACGCATTGAACGCTAAAAGCTAAGGGCGCTTTGCGGTGAAAAAAGTTTTTTTCACCGCTAACCATCGCTAATCGTACGTTATTTTTGGACCAAACCTCGACCCGGGTATGTCGTCAACCTCATATATCGTATCTTCAGATGCGTAAGCAAACACGTAAACACTTTTCTCGTCAGTAATTGTTGCCTCTCTCAACAGAGTTTCAACAGCAAAAATGAAGTTGATAATCTGCCGTTTGGAATTCCGTTTCTTTATCAGACTCAACATCGCTGCCTCAATGTTCACCGTTCTTTGTCTATAAGCCCTTAAGGCAGTCTCATATGAATAATAACTGTTGTTAAAAATCAAACTGTTCCAAATACTGAGGATAATAGTGAAAAAAAATTCCTCTGCAGTATTCTCACAGGTTGAGGTGCGCGACCCAAGCCGACCCCGACCAGGCCAACTTGGGTCGCGCACGGGTGGTAAACCGCGACCGCTCCACAGACTCCGGCAGCGCTACCTACGGTCTGGATAGTCTGACAAGGACCCCATCCAGAGTCTGCACGGTCTGATCAAGGCACTATCTACGATCTGGATAGTCTGATCAGAGCCCCGCCCAGAGTGTAGATAGTCTGATCATAGAGCTGGATTATGTCGCGCACCTCATCCTGGGTAACGTCAATGAAGGTTCAATAAATTGCAGAAACTAGAGAGTTGTCTGTAATGGGTTTGAACTCGACCTGCTTTATCTTGCTGACAACAGTTTTTCCTGATTGCATCGGTAACGGCATTATGAGTGATTATCCTTTTTTAAACTCAAACCGATACTTGTTTTTAAGGAGGCTGGTTTCGCTAATTGAGCACTTCGCTGGCTTATTTTGAAGTTTTTATTGAGTTGATGATATCGTTCTTGTTAAAGATGGTTTTAATGACTTTCGCTGCGATTGAATACTTTTTCGATACAAATTACGATTTTTCTCTGTCACCATTTAAGCAAAGTTATTGTGACTCACATAGATGACACTGCTGTTCATATATCTGAACCACGTCGTTTGTTTTTGAAAGCATAGAAACCTCATAGAGTTTCTAAACGTTTTCGGGGCCGTGCGCGTGGGAAAACATGAATTCAATGACCGCTTTCAAGGCAGTTGGTCTTTCACGAAATTTAAAAATTTTTTCTTTCACTCGGTATGGAGAATCCCCTGTGTGATTAGAGCATAAAACAAAAAAAATTTTTGCTAAAGCTTGCCTAGGAAAAAAGTTCGTATTTCAATCGGAAATATCGACTTGTTCGCTTATTCTATTTTCAAAAATATAGAAATTTTATCGGATCAGGGAGTTGTTCAAAGTGAACCAAATTGATATCCCAGACTACATGTACTATTTAGATTGTAATGCAAAAAAATGGTCAGCCTAACTTTCCTAGAAAAAAAGTTTGTATTTCAATCGGAAATATCGACTTGTTCGCTTTTTCTATTTTCAAAAATATAGACATTTTAGCGGGTCAAGGAGTTTTTCAAATCGAACCACACTCGGTATGGAGTATCCCCTGTGCACCTAGAATCTAAAACAAAAAAATTGGTATAGCTTGTCCAGGAAAAAAGTTCGTATTTCAATCCGAAATATCGACTTATTCGCTTATTATTCGCTTTTTCTAGTTTCAAAAATATAGAAATTTTATCGGGTCAAGGAGTTGTTCAAATCAAACCAAACTCGGTATGGAGAATCCCCTGTATGATTAGAGCATAAAACAAAAAGATTTTTTTCTATAGCTTGCCTAGGAAAAAAGTTCGTATTTCAATCGGAAATATCGACTTATTCGCTTATTATTCGCTTATTCGCTCTTTGTGTTTTCAAAAATATAGAAGTTTTATCGGGTCAAGGAGCTGTTCAAATCGAACCAAACTTCGTGAAAGACTTTGAATTTAAAAAAATTTTAAATACTAGGCACATGTCTGCAGCTGTCTGGATTGTCATTGCCAAAAAACCAGCTTGGTTGCTGATTCAAGTAATGTAAAAAATATATTGCGGTTAAAGTCTGACGGTAGAGCTGAAAAATTTTTGCGTAATGCGGTGAAAAAAAAATTTTCAGCGCTACCACGAAGCGGTGAAAAAAATTTTTTCACCGCTAAAATCGCAAATCTTACAAAAATTCACAGCTAAATTAACCGCTAATCCTACAAAAATTCACCGCTATGAACGCATTGAACGCTAAAAGATGCGGGCGCTTTGCGGTGAAAAAAGTTTTTTTCACCGCTAACCATCGCTAATCGTACGTTATTTTTGGACCAAACCTCGACCCGGGTATGTCGTCAACCTCATATATCGTATCTTCAGATGCGTAAGCAAACACGTAAACACTTTTCTCGTCAGTAATTGTTGCCTCTCTCAACAGAGTTTCAACAGCAAAAATGAAGTTGATAATCTGCCGTTTGGAATTCCGTTTCTTTATCAGACTCAACATCGCTGCCTCAATGTTCACCGTTCTTTGTCTATAAGCCCTTAAGGCAGTCTCATATGAATAATAACTGTTGTTAAAAATCAAACTGTTCCAAATACTGAGGATAATAGTGAAAAAAAATTCCTCTGCAGTATTCTCACAGGTTGAGGTGCGCGACCCAAGCCGACCCCGACCAGGCCAACTTGGGTCGCGCACGGGTGGTAAACCGCGACCGCTCCACAGACTCCGGCAGCGCTACCTACGGTCTGGATAGTCTGACAAGGACCCCATCCAGAGTCTGCACGGTCTGATCAAGGCACTATCTACGATCTGGATAGTCTGATCAGAGCCCCGCCCAGAGTGTAGATAGTCTGATCATAGAGCTGGATTATGTCGCCCACCTCATCCTGGGTAACGTCAATGAAGGTTCAATAAATTGCAGAAACTAGAGAGTTGTCTGTAATGGGTTTGAACTCGACCTGCTTTATGTTGCCGACAACAGTTTTTCCTGATTGCATCGGTAACGGCATTATGAGTGATTATCCTTTTTTAAACTCAAACCGATACTTGTTTTTAAGGAGGCTGGTTTCGCTAATTGAGCACTTCGCAGGCTTATTTTGAAGTTTTTATAGAGTTGATGATATCGTTCTCGTTAAAGATGGTTTTAATGACTTTCGCTGCGATTGAATACTTTTTCGATACAAATTACGATTTTTCTCTGTCACCATTTAAGCAAAGTTATTGTGACTCACATAGATGACACTGCTGTTCATATATCTGAATCACGTCGTTTGTTTTTGAAAGCATAGACACCTCATAGAGTTTCTAAACGTTTTCGGGGCCGTGCGCGTGGGAAAACATCAATTCAATGACCGCTTTCAAGGCAGTTGGTCTTTCACGAAATTTAAAAATTTTTCCACTCAACCCTGTAGAACATCAAATAAAAATATTTAAAGTATGCATACCTGTACCAATTGTCGTCTTTGGGCAAAGACGAGTTTAACGTTCTATTTGCTAAATTTCTTCACGAAATCTTTTTATCATCTGCATCTATCGAACCTTGAAACAATTTTTCATCGTCACCTTGTAATTTTGCTCTCATCAAAACAGCTCAACACAGGCTAAACTGCATTTTTGTTCGGCTTGGCTTGGCTCCACAACACATCATTCAAACTTGCTGGCACTCCGCTCAAAATATTATTGTACTTTCTAACATCATTCTCACTTGAAACTTGGCTTACTGACAACAATTAGATTGGAAATAAAGCTTTCTATGTGCCACGAAGCTCGTGTTTTAAAGGATCCACTGAATACCCATCCTAATTTTCTAAGCACGACAAGTAATCCACTTTGTGTGGACGCCATATATTCCAAAGGTCCCTGTAGCTCTTAAGCAAATTGGACTAACAGTGATGCCAACTTTCATCTAACCGTTTATTCTGTTTGCGAGAACAATCAAGTGTATGAAACTGCTCGTTGCATTTGTAATTTCTGTTACCCATATTTGAAGGATGTGAAACCACTTCAGTAGAATTCACTATTGAAGGCAGTCCTTTACTTCAAAAATGAGTCCATTTTGTCTACGGTTTCTTCGTACAATTTATGACATCAAACTGAAAAAGATTGTAGAATTTCTGTTCGGGTCGTTAGAACTACTTGATGTTGAAACTTTCATATCGAGTTGTTAATTAGTTTGCGTAGTTTAGGATCTAATCTTGAGCATATTGACTATGTATACAAAAAGAACAAACTTGAGCAATTTAAGTTGGTGTGAAATCTTATGTAAACAAAACGCAACTAGCTTTGCAAAGTAATAAGTCCAAAAGATCACACGGGCTGTTTGAAGGAATTTCTGATAGAGAGGAACTCCAAAGTTACAAAACTAAGCGACCGTATTTTCACCACCCCACCTCCAAGTCCTGAAAACCCTACTTCCTCAAGTCCGATCACCATGAAATTTTAACTGATCACTCCTAGGACAATTCCTTACACATTGAGAAAACCAACGGGCTTTTTCCGGTACCCGAAACCGATTTTTTGGCCTTTGAAGTAAACAAAGAAAAAAAGATGAAAGACGAATTTCTTATACTCCTTTGAAAGAAACGACACTTTTTCCAGAGTAAAAAACAAAACATTTTACCAATGCCTCGTTCAGAGTGGAAAGTTGAGATAAATTACCTTTCAATCCCAAAGTATTAGCGCTGAAACTCTTCTACAAGGGAATAAGGGACAAAAAGAGCTAAGTTTTCTTTTTCCCGTTTTTTGATGACTCTAAGGAAAGTTTTAAAGTTTTATTTAAAACGGAGCATTACTCCAGCTTAAATGGGAAACAGAGGTATCATAGTTTAAATTGGATGCGTATCCGTTACTTAGGAAAGGACAAAACAAGCGTGCGAAAATTTGCACACATATTGCTCAGCTTGAAACATGGATTGTGCCATATTCTGAAATTATCAAACCGAGTTAAACACGCAGCTCCGGTCATCTCAAACAAACATTTGCATAAGATAATTTGGAGCGCGTGACCATTATTTTACGCCCACAGATGCACTTATTTGTTAGGTCAAATTGTTTGAAAATGGACGACACGTTACGTTTTACTGATAAAAAACTGATAAATTTTAGCACCCTTAAGCACAAGAAAAAACCATCAGACGCGAGAGAGCGAGTCTGAGAGAGAGACTTACGAGGCCGAAGAGCGGCAGTTCATCGGTCGAAGTTGAGAAAGAGATTTTTGGCCTTTGAAGTAAACAAAGAAAAAAAGATGAAAGACGAATTTCTTATACTCCTTTGAAAGAAACGACACTTTTTCCAGAGTAAAAAACAAAACATTTTACCAAGGCCTCGTTCAGAGTGGAAAGTTGAGATAAATTACCTTTCATTCCCAAAGTATTAGCACTGAAACTCTTCTACAAGGGAATGAGGGACAAAAAGAGCTAAGTTTTCTTTTTCCCGTTTTGTGATGACTCTAAGGAAAGTTTTAAAGTTTTATTTAAAACGGAGCATTACTCCAGCTTAAATGGGAAACAGAGGTGTCATAGTTTAAATTGGATGCGGATCCGTTACTTAGGAAAGGAAAAAACAGGCGTGCGAAAATTTGCACACATATTGCTCAGCTTGAAACATGGATTGTGCCATATTCTGAAATTATCAAACCGAGTTAAACACGCAGCTCCGGTTATCTCAAACAAACATTTGCATAAGATAATTTGGAGCGCGTGACCATTATTTTACGCTCACAGATGCACTTATTTGTTAGGTCAAATGGTTTGAAAAGGGACGGCACGTTACGTTTTACTGATAAAAAACTGATAAATTTGAGCACCCTTAAGCACAAGAAAAAACCAATAGACGCGAGAGAGCGCGTCTGAGAGAGAGACTTACGAGGCCGAAGAGCGGCAGTTCATCGGTCGAAGTTGATAAAGAGAACGCTCAAGTGGAGCAGTTGGTTCTCAGAGTGAGAAAATTGTAGTTATTTAGTGAGTTCTTTGAGAAAGAACATAGTTGCGTAGTTGCAGTGAGTGGAACTGCAAAGTTATTCAAAATCGTTGGTTGCGATGATTATAGGTTTCTGGCTAGTAACTTAGCTACTGGGAGGCGAAGTTTATTTTAGTTATCTGGGATAGGAAAAAAGGGACAGATTTGTGGATACTTGCGGAGATAGTGATTGAATTGGTTTGATTCAGTGTGAACCATTCATTAGTTTTGATAGAAAAATTCCTTTTGATTGTTGAATTTAAATCAAATTACTGTCTCTGGCTATAACTTTACTTGTTGCTGGTATTACATATTTTGATTATTAATTCAATTATCTAGAGTGAAGTTTTCAAGCAGCCGAGAGAGCAGCATTTTTTGGGGACAACACTGTACACTCCCTGCAACAAGAGGAACTACCAAACAAATCTTTCGGATTTTTGATAGAGTTTTGGGCGCTAGCCAGTCCCCAGCTAGAAGCCTTCTAACGACAAAAATACAAAATTCTACAGTGGCGCTCCTGGGTGAGCTCTCTTGTTAAAAAGGGAGTTGTTAATCAAAAGTTGAACACGAAACGAGTGTGATTAGAGTTCTGAGGGACTTGCAACAAGTGCTCAAAGCTGGCGACTTTCGAGGAAGAGCAAGTCGAGGAACACTTTGACGATAGTTGGAACAAGCTTATAAGCGCCGTGGAACAAAGGAGATTGAGAGAATTTGAGCAGCGGAGACAATTGTTTTCGAGGGACGGTTATTTTGGAAGGCAGTCAGTGATTTCTCTCGGGACGAGGATTCTAGCTGAGCGTAGTGGTGGAAGTACCAGAGCAGATAGACTGAGGAGACTACTCAGACAGAGACAAGAAGAAGAGCTGAGAAGACTTGCAGCAGAGGTTGAAGCGTCAGAAGAGCATTCAGAGTGAAAGGCAGTGTTTTGGAAAACAATGGCAGGATTCGGGTCTATAAAATGTTTTCCTTCGCCTGGGTATGAAGTTTGGGAGGACTGGCGTGAGTGTTACTTGGATGTTTGTGAAGTGTTCATGTGGACAGAAGAAGAAGTCAAGAGATACTTGCCAGAGAAGTTGTTTTATTGGGCACTTGACTCCTTGAACTATTTGCCACACAAATTTTGGAAATCCGTTCAAAATTATCGTGCTTGGACTCTTCAAGAAACTTTGTACTTCTTTGATCTGAGACTTTCCAATAACCCAGAGTTTTATGAGGATTCGTTTGAGAGATACTTGATAGAGAATGAGGAATATGAGGAAGCGGTTTTACAGTGTGAAATTGACAGACCAGTTTTTCAAAGTGACGTTGTTGACGGAGAGGAGTTACAGCGCCAAGAGCGGACTCCAACATCAGACAAAAAGAAAGAAGTTCAAGTGAAAACCAATATTTTTGTCAAATCAGCGATGATCAAAAAGCCAGCAAATATTTCTTCGACCAAACGTTGGTCTGCCATAAAAGCTGTTGGTTTTGGGGTGAAAGCAGTGCTGGAAGAGAACCCGAAGTTCAGAGACGGGACGAAAAGAAGTTTTTCGAAGTTGACAGTTTGTCCGGTGTGGAGACTGTTGTTGATTCGAAAGTCATTGGTGGCAATCGCACCTTCAATTTTTACGGAGAGATGGAGGAGCGGATTACGACAAAGACAAAATCTGAAGATGAACAGTTCAAAAAATTGATGGATCGATGCATTGCACGGTGGGACAATAGTAAGAAGGTGAAAATTGCAGAGCAGAGGAACGAAGCACTTGAGGAAATTGATTTCAGTGGGTTGGAGGATGAAGCAATTTTTATTCACGACGATTTTAGTGATGATGACAGCTTCTTTGAAAGCGACGATGAAGACAAGTTTTATTGCATGGACGACGATGTGTTCCTACCAAACATTCGTGGGCGGCACAGTAGTTCTGATTCTTTTGTGTCGATACCAGGAAACGAATTGACATTTGGGAAGAGGTGCTCCAAAAGTTTGATAACTCTTGAAGAAATCACGTCAGGTCCTGGTGTGCCGTGGCACTTTGGCAAATGGATAGATGTTGGAGAAACAGCTATGCCGCATTTTAACTTTGCTCAAAAAAACAATTTGACCACAACAGCAGAATATATGTTTAGTGGAAATTTGATTGCTAATAATTCGCGCCAGGGTATAGTCAAAACTGGCCCGCAGCACTTTGACCACATTAGTTTGACCCGAACGTCTGAAGATAATTGTGAGAAATTACAAGAGAGTTTTGTATCTTTCCCAACAGACGGTGTCGATCGCGAAGCGACTAAAAGTTGTGGTAGCAAGGCTGCAAAAGCATACATGGATGGATTTCAAGAAGAAAGCAAAGAAGAAAAATCGGCTACACCAGCGAAATCCGGTGGAAAATATTTCTCCAAGATTTGGAAAGAAAACGAAAATGATGAAAAAGACAAATTTGAAAACGAGGACTCTAAAAGAACCGCGACTGTTGGAGGCAGCGGTGATACTATACAGGAAGATGAACTTGTTTTTGAAACTTTGCGTCAGCAGCCTGCGCCTGAAAATTTCAAAATGTTGGAGAATCGGAGCCTCGATGCGGAAATTGAAGTGGCTGATGAATCAGTTTTTGGTGATGTACTTGACCACTCAACCGCTGGAGAATTAATGATGCTCGACGGACAAGATGGAAGTGGTGTTGACTCGCGTGATGTAATTTTTGGTTTAGTTCAGATGAAATTGGAAGAGCCAGATCGCAAGAAAAACATTTCGTAAAATCCGGAGCCTCAATTAACCCACTCAGACGTGAAAAACTGGAAAGTGAGTGTTTTCTATGCTGAAAGTGATGGAATCTTTGGGAGCGTTAAAATTTCAGAAAGTGCAATTGAGTGGCCACTGATGTTGGGGCAAACCAAGATATCTATTACAGAAGTCCGAAAAAGTTCAACTAATGAATCGGATAGTGAAGTGTTGCACGTACACAAGATAAAATTAGGTGACGATAAGTCGTTGACGTCTCCAAGGGCAAGTGATGTAGTGGCAGTACACATCGAGAGTTCTTATTCGAAGCAAGGTCATGAACAGATGCAGTCCTCGGATTTTGAAGAAGAGAAAACAATAGGTACTGATCGAAATCAGCGGTCGATGCGCTTAACCGGGCAACAAGAGATAATAAAATATAGGAGGGAGGTGTCGTATGGTTCTTTTCCGAACCTGTTAAGGGAGAGTAACGATCAGAGAAGCGTGGATTAGGAGTACCCTGAGTTGTGCGGGCTGTTCTTTGGAAAACAAAGAGTCAGCCGGAAAGAGAAGTGGAACAGACTGAATTTGAAGAATCAGTTGTCCAAATGGGAGTCTGGCGCAAACGAAAGAAAAAGTCGAAGAATGAGAATGGATGCGGTCATCCCTTCAAGCATCGGAGGAAGAATGAAGCGTTGACAAAGTCGGTAAAATTGAACTGTCTTATGTGAGAGCTAGAAATTGTGATCTGACAACGCTGCTCTTAAGATTGTGAGTTATTACGCCATACCTTATAATAGAAGCTCAAAATTGGATGAACATATCTGCTATTAAGAAAGAAGTGCATATGCTCTAAATGACAAAACCATTGGAAAAGGATGGCCAGTTTAATTGCAATGCTCAAAATTAGATTAAGATTAGACAGAGTTAGAGTTGTTTTCATAAGACTGACTTTGGTTGTGAGCTTCTTTTCGGCCTGTGTTTTTTCCTTAAAAAGAATTGGCTGACTGATGACTCATATATATGATCATGCTTACATCTTCTAATTAATATTTAATCAGTAAATGGTGCTCTGGGCATTTATATTTTTCATTTACGTGGAACTCTATGTAAATGGTTCACACTAACGTATGTTCACTAAGTTTCTAAACAAAAAACGCTCTGTGCTAAAAAAGTATACTAGTACACAGGACCTTTTAAATAATCGGGAGAATAAAAGTCTTGGTGGGAGGAGTGTGGAATTTCTGTTTGGGTCGTTAGAACTACTTGATGTTGAAACTTTCATATCGAGTTGTTAATTAGTTTGCGTAGTTTAGGATCTAATCTTGAGCATATTGACTATGTAAACAAAAGGAACGAACTTGAGCAATTTGAGTTGGTGTGAAATTTTATGTAAACGAAACTCAACTAGCTTTGCAAAGTAATAAGTCCAAAGGAGCACAAGGGCTGTTTGAAGAAATTTCTGATAGAGAGAAACTCCAAAGTTAAAAAACTAAGCGTCCGTATTTTCACCACCCAACCCCCAAGTCCTGAAAACCCTACTTCCTCAAGTCCGATCACCATGAAATTTTAACTGATCACTCCTAGGACAATACCTTACAAATTGAGAAATACAGCGGGCTTTTTCCGGTACCCGAAACCGATCTTTTGGCCTTTAACTTAAACAAAGAAGAAAAGATGAAAAACGAATTTCTTATACTCCATTGAAAGAAACGACCCTTTTTCCAGAGTCAAAAACATTTTACCAAGGCCTCGTTCAGAGTGAAAAGTTAAGATAAATTTCCTTTCAATCCCAAAGTAATAGCACTGAAACTATTCTACAAGGGAATAAGGGACAAAAAGAGCTAAGTTTTCTTTTTCCCTTTTTTTGATGACTCAAGGAAAGTTTTAAAGTTTTATTTAAAACGGAACATTACTGCAGCTTAAATGGGAAACAGAGGTATCATAGTTTGAATTGGATGCGTATCCGTTACTTAGGAAAAGAAAAAGCAAGCGTGAGAAAATTTGCACGCATATTGCTCGGCATGAAATATGGATTGGGCCATATTCTGAAATTATCAAACCGAGTTAAACACGCAGCTCCGGTCATCTCGAACAAACATTTACATAAGATAATTTGGAGCGCGTGACCATTATTTTACGCCCACAGATGCACTTATAGGTTATGTCAAATTGTTCGAAAAGGAACGACACGTTACCTTTTACTGATAAAATACTGATAAGGTTGAGCACCCTTAAGCACAAGAAAAAACCATCAGACGCTAGAGAGCGAGTCTGAGAGAGAAACTTACGAGGCCGAAGAGCGGCAGTTCATCGGTCGAAGTTGAGAAAGAGATTTTTGGCCTTTGAAGTAAACAAAGAAAAAAAGACGAAAGACGAATTTCTTATACTCCTTTGAAAGAAACGACACTTTTTCCAGAGTAAAAAAACAAAACATTTTACCAAGGCCTCGTTCAGAGTGGAAAGTTGAGATAAATTACCTTTCAATCCCAAAGTATTAGCACTGAAACTCTTCTACAAGGGAATAAGGGACAAAAAGAGCTAAGTTTTCTTTTTCCCGTTTTGTGATGACTCTAAGGAAAGTTTTAAAGTTTTATTTAAAACGGAGCATTACTCCAGCTTAAATGGGAAACAGAGGTATCATAGTTTAAATTGGATGCGGATCCGTTACTTAGGAAAGGAAAAAACAAGCGTGCGAAAATTTGCACACATATTGCTCAGCTTGAAACATGGATTGTGCCATATTCTGAAATTATCAAACCGAGTTAAACACGCAGCTCCGGTTATCTCAAACAAACATTTGCATAAGATAATTTGGAGCGCGTGACCAATATTTTACGCTCACAGATGCACTTATTTGTTAGGTCAAATGGTTTGAAAAGGGACGACACGTTACGTTTTACTGATAAAAAACTGATAAATTTGAGCACCCTTAAGCACAAGAAAAAACCATCAGACACGAGAGAGCGCGTCTGAGAGAGAGACTTACGAGGCCGAAGAGCGGCAGTTCATCGGTCGAAGTTGATAAAGAGAACGCTCAAGTGGAGCAGTTGGTTCTCAGAGTGAGAAAATTGTAGTTATTTAGTGAGTTCTTTGAGAAAGAACATAGTTGCGTAGTTGCAGTGAGTGGAACTGCAAAGTTATTCAAAATCGTTGGTTGCGATGATTTTAGGTTTCTGACCAGTAACCTAGCTACTGGGAGCCGGAGCTTATTTTAGTTATCTGGGATAGGAAGTAAAGGGACAGATTTGTGGATATTTGCGGAGATAGTGATTGAATTGGTTTGATTCAGTGTGAACCATTCATTAGTTTTGATGGAAAAATTCCTTTTGATTGTTGAATTTAACTCAATTTACTGTCTCTGGCTATAACTTTACTTGTTGCTGGTATTATATATTTCGATTATTAATTCAATTATCCAGAGTGAAGTTTTCAAGCAGCCGAGAGAGCAACATTGTTTGGGGACAACACAGTACACTCCCTGCAACAAGAGGAACTACCAAACAAAGCATTCGGCTTTTTGACAGAGTTTTGGGCGCTAGCCAGTCCCCAGCTAGAAGCCTTCTAACGACAAAAATACAAAATTCTACAATGATCTCCGTACCTTGATCAGCAATTTTTGGTTTATATTTTGGTCGATAAGTTTTACTGTTGATACACCATAGAAGAGATTGTGTAAATAGTATTTTGCCTGCAATTTGAATTGAGTTAGGGTGGCGGTCAAGCAATCCGATAGGCAAGCAAGCCGAAATTTGAAAATGAGGTCAAGTAAGCCGAAAAATTTTGGGATACCGGTATTTTAATTTGCCCCTGGCGGGCCGGTGGACGCGCTTCACGCGCGTCGCGGCTTCGCCGCGATAACCGGCCCGCGATTTCCGGATTGCATCCCACAGCGGATGAGAGGCATGGCCATTGACAGCGGTCCGCTGAGACCCGTACCCACTATATGTCTAAATATTGAGGTAATTTTGTTTCTTTGGTACATTGGAATACACTATGCAGTATAATACTACGAGCAGTATTGATTGTAACGGCTAACAATGTATTATTTCTCATAGATTACATAACTATTACATAACTCTCGGCTTGCTTTTCTGTCGGCTTACTTTTACTTCGGCTTCCTTTGCGTTCGCCTTGAAACAGTAAGTACCTGAACAAAAATATTATATCATTACTATGGTTGAGTTTCGCTTTGCTCATTTGTCTGAATAAATGACACCCTGGTTGAGGTCGCGCTCGAAATAACCCCTGATCAGACCGTCCCAGACAAGTGGGACCTCTGATCAGACCGTCCCAGACCGAAGTGACCTCTGATCAGACGAGTATGCGCTCGAAGATCATTGTGCGCTCGAAGTGCGCTCGAAGCCGCCTCTGATCAGACGAGTTCCAGACCGAAGTGACCCCTGATAAGACAAGATCCAGACCATTGTCCAGACGAGTTCCAGACCATTGTCCAGAATAAAGTGCGCTCGAAATATTGTCCCAGACTACAGTGCGCTCGAAATCACCTCTGATCAGAGAATGATTTTGAACATGAACAAATCTCTCAATATCGTTATAATATATTCATTTCATCTATCCTTTTATCAATCTTATATTCAACTAACAAAAAAACCAATCCTGAAAGTATTGTTAATGAAAGTAAATCGAAAAAAAAATGATCAAAAAAATTACTGAGTATGCCATTTTTTTATGCTTTTAACTGAAAAAATAAACTTAGACAGCTCTGCATAAAAACGTCTTGATCTACTTTGATTCAAAATCTTTTCTTGAGGGGACCGGCATTTGTTATCAGCTGGACCCCTTGGTTCTGATCAAACCCATCAGACTCTCAGATGAAGTTCCGATCAGAATGCTGTTTTATTGTTGTCTCTTACCCGAGACAACAAAAGTCAGTAAGAAAACAAAAAAAACTTGAAAAAAAATTTCGCTCGAATTGGTCTCTGGTCAGACTAGTGTGCGCTCGAATCGGCCTCTGATCAGACTAGTGTGCGCTTGAAACTGCCTCTGATCAGACCGTCCCAGACCAAAGTGACCTCTGATCAGACCGTCCCAGAACAAAGTGGCCTCTGATCAGGCAAGTTCCAGACCATTGTCCAGACAAAAGTGCGCTCGAAGCCTTTTCCAGACCAAGTAATTCGAGCGCACCGGGAACATGTGTGCGCTCGAAACTCGTCTGATCAGGGGTCACTTCGGTCTGGCCACCTCGACCTGGGCAGTGCTGAGCTCTCTTTTAATTGTGCCGTCAGCTATTCGACAGTGATTTGGTATGGCATTTCCTTTGTTTTTTATGTGCAAATTCGCATTCGTTTTTGATGTCTTCGAGATCCAATTTTTCCAGTCGCGTTTTCTCTCTCCTCATCTTTTGGTTGTCCTTTTAGAGCTGAAACTCTCTATGCAAAATTGCCAGTTTTGTATGTGCGTGCGTGTGTGTGTATGCGTGTGTGTGTGTGTGTGTGTGTGTGTGTGTGTGTGTGTGTGTGTGTGTGTGTGTGTGTGTGTGTGTGTGTGTGCGTGGGTGTGTGTGTGTGTGTGTGTGCGTATATACAAAAAATTTTTCAAGGAACTCTACAAGGACGCACACGGAACCGAAGGAACTCTCAAAGAAACCTTCTTCAACTTCGACAACGACAAGAAAAATCTAAAAAATCATGAAATTTGAAGATCAAGAAATGAATCAAGAAATTTTGAAGAAATATAGATCAAGTTAAAATTTTTCGAAACAAGAAGATTGAAAAAGGAAGGATTTTCCTTTGATGCTCTAGATTAATATTTTTCTGATGTTTTCCTTTTTTTGCCAAAATATGTGTCGATGTGAAAATATGTAATCATTCATGTTCAAGGCTGTCATGTTTTTCGCGATATTAGGCAACAAGCAGGGATAGCTTGTATGAGCCTTACAAGATCGAATAGGAAACTTCTAAGCACTTATAAGTTGGATGCTTAAGTTGCAAAAACTTTTAAGGTTTAGTTAGTAAACTTGTAAGAACTTATAAGTTCGTTGGTAAACTTACAAGACCTTGTAGTTTAAACTAATGTGGCGATGCATAAACTTATAAGAACTTGTAAGAAACCTGCAAGTTCTTACAAGTGAACCACTCAGTTTCGACGTGGGTAAACCGAGAGCACCCCACTACGCCGCAGAGGTATATCCAAATCGTCACGGCCAAATGTGCCCGATCTGTGTATCTCGTGTTCGTTTTTCCTGTGTTAGTACGTTGAAAAAGCAACAATATTGCGGAAAAGAGCTACTTTAGCAAAAACAGTCAAAAATGAAGGGGATTGCGCAACACGCGTTCGCAAAAGTGTCCAAATTTTAGCCGCAAAAAAAGTACCAGCTATGTATCCTATTCTCATCACTCATTCTACTGCACCACTGATTTCTGAAATTCTTCCCACTCAACTTAGTTTTATATTAATAGACAGTTTAGAGAGAAATCCGCTGAAATTATGTAAGAAATGCAATGAAGATTCAACGCATTTCTTACAAATTTTCGTCGAATTTTAGCACTTTCGAGCGCATTTTTTAAGAAAAATTAATTTTCAATATAAGAGCAATAAAAATGGTTCGAAATTGAGGAATCGGTGTCAAAATCGTTTAAAACCACTAAAGAAATTTAAGAAAAATGCTGAAATTTCAATAAGTTCCTTAAAAAATTTCAGTGCAAATCAATGTAACTTTATGTAAAATTTTTGCGCTGGAACAATTAAAAAAAACCAGCGCATTTCAGCTCATTTCAGCGCACTTCAGCGCAATCAACTCATTTCTTACATAATTTTAGCACATTCAGCGAACCTCTTACAAAAGTATGAGCTGAAACCGCGCTGACATCTCGACTTGGGAAGGAAAACAGTGATGGCCGCATTTGTGAAAAACAAAAGTTTTTGTTCCCCGATAATTGAATCACACAGTGAAAGATTTTCACACTTTTTTCTTTACGGTCTTCTGCATACAGTTTCAATCAGCATGACAAAAAAAACACATAAATGTTTCTATAAAGCTTCATGTTAAAAACTTATTATCACAAATTTAGTATATTGAATCAAAACTATATCAACCATCTGCCCCCATAGATCTACCTACAGAGTGGCCAATGAGGTCATTGACTGTTCATTTTGAGCGAAAACCAATTTTGTATTTTTTGCCATTCAGAAACAACATCTCTCAACTATGGCTGAATTTGATCATACTGGATAAAAAACTGCCTGGTTTTTATCAATTGTTCTGCTAGCGAACTTTTCTTGGCGAAACTAGCGTGAAAAAAAAGCTCGGACTGTAAATGCTATAAACCACTAACAACAGTTAGTTGAGCCCTAAACCTAAATATTGCTCTAGAATGCGAAAAAAAGTACTGCTACACTCCTCCAATGTAAAGATAACATTGTTAAATAAGATTTTCTCCCTATAGCTGAAACACACAGTGAAAGATTTTCGCATTTTTCCTCAACGCTTCTCTGCGTAGAATTTCAATACCCATGCCTACTGAAACCGATTAAACTACGATGATTTTTTCAGCTAATATTTTGTTGCCTCCTGTCGGGTAAACTGAATGGAAACATCATAAATCATCTGCTCTCCTAAATCTACATTTGGAGTGGCCAGCGTGATGTTTTACTGGTCATTTTAAGCAAAAACTAAACATCTTGCAAATTTTCTCGTCATTACGAACCAATTTAGACCCAATTTTTTATGTTTAAAAGTGTTACTGAAAATGCCGGAGGATATTTATTGATTGTTCTGCTAGCGTTTTGGCAAATCCAGCTTGAAAACAGACCAACTTGGACTGTTATGGCTCTAAAAAGCTAACAAGAGTCAGGTAGCCCAAAAACCAAAAATTTTTGATCTAAAATGCGGAAATGATATATTGCTACACTTCTGCAGTGTAACAACAACAGCAACCTTACCATTTAAATAAATTTCTGCGATAATTGAGTCACACTGTGAACGATTTTCGTATTTATTTCTTCACGCTTTTGTGCATATACTTTCAATCCGTATGCCGTTGAAATTCAGTAAATGTTACGATAAAGTTTAATGCAGAGAATTTCGTTTTCAAGTATTGGTAAACTCAAACAACACAATATAGACCATCTGAGCGCCTAGATCTACCTGTAGATTGGCCAATATCGTAATTTACATGTTTTTTGAGAAACCATTTTTTAGCATTTCTTGCCATTCCGCATCGACATCTTTTTACTATGGCTGTCTACGATTACATTAGGTGGTAAAAGTGTTAATTTTCTATTGTTCCAATAATTTTTTGGCAAACCCAGCTGAATGTGGACTGTTGTGGCTCTAAACGGCTAATAGCAGCACTCAGGTGGTCCCTAAGCCAAAAATATTGCTCCAAATAGCAAAAAATATTGCTAAAATTCTCCAGTGTAAGGAGAACAGTAGTTGAATTATATTTAACCAGGAAAATTTTCCCTGATATTTATATCACATAGTGATCTTGGCGTTTTTTTCTTTACGAATTTGGGCTAATAGTTTCAATCTCTTAGCCGACCAAATCCAATAGATGATACGATAATGTTTCACAGTAAAAACGCGTAGTCCTATGTTGTTAAACTGAAACAAAATTATAAAAACCGCCTGCGCGTCTTGGATCGGCATCTGTAGAGTGGACAATGTAATGACTTAAAGCTCACTTTAAGCAAAAACTAAAATTTTAAAACACTTTCGGTATTTAAGAATCAACTTCTCTCAACTATGACTATTTATGATAATAAACTTTTGATTGCAAGTGCTTCCTGGTAGTGATCTGATGGCGTTTTGGAAACGAGCTTGAAGAAAAAAACATCTCGGACTATTATGGCTCCAAACTGTTAATAACAGTCAGATGGTCCCTAAACCAACCAAAAGAATGGTTCCAAAAATGGAAATCATTTTGCTGAACTCCTCTAGTGTAACGATAAGAGAGAGGTTATCATTTGTGAAAAAATTCTCCCTGATTATTGAATCACACAGTGATCTATTTTCGACGCATCTTTTAAAAAAATTTAGGCGTATAGTTTCAATCCGCGTGCCAACCGAAACCGGTTCAGCTTACAACAATTTTTCTTGACAAAATTTTGTTGTGAAATGTTGCCAAAAGTGAAACAAAACAGAAAAAACATCTGAAACCCTATATCTATTCGTAGAGTTGCCAATGTGGTGATTTACAGGTTATTCTGAGCAAAAATCAATTTTTTGTAACAATTTCCCCAATCATAATCAACATCTCTCAACTCTGGCTGCGTATGATTATATTGTTTAATTACAAGTGCTGTTTGGTCATAATCGATTGTTCTGATGGCGTTGTCGCAAAAGCAACTTGAAAGAAGACCATCTCGTACTGTTTTGGCTCTAAACGGCTATCAGCATTGAGGAGAACCATAAACCAAAAAGTTTCTTCTATAATGCTGATAAACTATTGCTACATTTCTTAAGTAAAAAAAAGAAATGTTTTTACTTTTTTTGGAGAAAAAAAAATTTTCCGCGATAATTGATTCTCAAATTGATTGATTATTTTGTAAGCTTTGTGCAATTTTTTTTCAATCTGTATGCCGAACAAAACCAAAAGTTGTTACGCTAATATTTTTCCTAAACCATCTCCGCACCTTAATGTCTATGTGTTTATCTTGCAGGTCATTGTACGCGAAATTTATGTTCTATGTAACATTTTCGTCATTTGGAATCAATATCTCCACATTAAGGCTGTTTATGCCTCAACTTGTTAGTAAAAGCACAGAATGGTCATTATCAATTGCTTTGATGGTGATCTGTTAAAACAAGCTTGAAAAAAACTCATCTCGGAGTGTTATGGAAATGAACAGCTGACAACAGTCACGTGGGCCCTGATCCAAACAAAATGTTCTAAAATGCGGAAAAATTTTTGCTGAATTTCTCCATTAAAACGATAAGACTACTGCTACCAGTTGAGCGAAAATGATTTTTCCCGATAATTAAATCACACAGTGTATAGTTTCAGCATTTTTTCCTTGCGTTGCTGTGCATATGGTTTCGATCCGCATGCCGACCAAAAATTTTTAATGACAGGATAAGGCTTTCTGCTAAAAAGTTCGATGTCACATATTGAATGAGCTGCAAAAACAACATAAACCATCTGCTCGCCAATATCTACCTGTAGAGTTGCCAATTTGATTATTTACAGGTCGCTTTGAGCGAAACCTAATTTTTGGTAATGTTTTTTGGCATTCAGATCAACAAATATCAATTATGTCTGTTTATGACTACACTTGTTAAAACAAGTGCTGCCTGATTGTCGTAGATTGTTATGATAGCAGTTTGGTTAAAACATATAATTTGGCCCCCTAATTGAGTTGCACATTGAACGACTTTTTAAGCTTTTCTGGATACAGTAGCAATCCGTATTCCAACCACACCGATAAATTTTACGAAAAAATTTCATGCAAGGAAATTCAGTTTACGTTGGTTATATTGAAGTTAAAATTATGCAAATATCTGTGCACCTAAACATTCCTATAGATTGGCCAATGTGATGATTTGCAGGTCTTTTTAGGCGAAAACTGAATTTCTTGTAACATTGTTTGTCATTAAGAATCAAACCTCTCAAATGTGGCTGTTTGTCATTAAAATGGTTTTTTAAAGTCCTGCTTGATTTTTATCGATTGTTTTGACAGCTTTTTGGTGAAAAAAACTGGCAAAAATCGCCTGGGACTATTATGACTCTCAAAAGCTCATAACAGTCAAGTTGTCCCTCAACCAAAAAAGATACTGTGAAAAGCGCAAAATTAATGCTACACTCCTCCATTGTACATAAAAGATTGATGGCGTCATTTATTTTTTAAAAAAATCCCCCATATTTGAATAACACATTGAAAGATTTTCGCACTTTCTTCTTTATGCTTTTGTTCACAGTTGCACTCTGTATACCGACCAAACTCAATATATGTTACCATAGTGTTTCACGCTAAAAAATTTTTCGTTGTAGGTAGAATGAAATAAACAAAATAACATAAACCAACTGTTCCCTTATATCTACCTGTAGAGTGAGCAAGTTGATAATTTACAGGTCAGTCTGAGCTAACCATTTTAGCACTTGTTTCGCTTTTCAGAATCAGTATCGATCAACTATGGCTGCTTTAGATTATACGGGTTTGTACAAGTGCTGGTCATTATCGTTTTTAAGGCGTTTTGGCGCATCCTGCTAGTAAAAAAAATCAATCTCGGACTGCTATGGCTATAAACGGCTAATTACAGGTCAATTTGAGCTAACCTTAACTTTTGGTCACGTTTCTCGATTTTCAGGATCAATATCTAGCAGCTATGGCTGCTTATGATAATATGAGTTTTCAGAATTGCTACCTTGCCATTGTCACTTTTTAGGGGGTTTGAAACAACCTGCTTGAAAAAATCAATCATAATCGATTGTTCTGATGAAGTTGTCGCGAAAGCAAATTGAAAGAAACTCGTCTCGTACTGTTATGGCTCTAAACGGCTATCAACATTGAGGAGAACCATAAACCAAAAAGTTTCTTCTATAAAGCTGATAAACTTTTGCTTTATTTCTTAAGTATAAAAACAGAAGTCATTTTAATTTTTTTGGAGAAAAATTTTTTTCCGCGATAATTGAATTCCAAATTGATTGATTTGTTTGTACGCTTTGTGCAATTATTTTCAATCTGCATGCCGAACAAAACCAAAATTTGTTACGCTAATATTTTTCCTAAGAATTTCGTTTTCGCAGGTTATTTGACACAAATCTATATAAAACATCTGCGCACCTGAATGTCTGTGTTTATCTTGCAGGTCCTTATACGCGAAATATATGTTTTTTAAAAAATTTTTGGCATCTATAGTCAATATCTCCCAATTAAGGCTGTTTATGCCTCAACTTGTTAGTAAAAGCACAGAATAGTCATTACCAATTGTTTTGATAGCGTTCTGTTGAAACCAGCTTGAAAAAAACTTATCTCGGACTGTTATGGCTCTAAACAGCTGACAACAGTCAGGTGAGCCCTGAACCAATCGAATTGTTCGAAAATGCAGAAAACATTTTGCTAAATCCCTCCATTAAAACGATAACACTAATGCTACCGGTTGATCGAAAATGATTTTCCCGATAATCTAGAATCTGAGTTACGTAACATCCATAAACACATCAGAGATGCCATAGATCGGCAAAGCAGGAGGGCTAAAGTTGAACACTTGGTTTCCAAGTTGAAAGAGTTTTTCAGTAAATTGGTGCGGAAGAATGCGGAACTGTTTGACTTGGCCGGTAAAACCGAGAACCCTGATTCAAATTATACTGTCCTTGAGAAATGACTGGATGATTTAACAAAGAGTAATGATAAATTTTCGCTCGCGACTAGAAGTTTTTTTGACAGAGTTGCTGACACCAAACCTGAAGAAGCTGAGAAACGGGAAGAAGCTGCCCTACGCCTCGCTAAACAAAAACACAAAATTGTTATTAGAAAAAAAGTAGCTCGAAGTACAATTGGAGCAGATGGCGCTTCAAGAATTAGAGGAAAACCACCGACAGCGTGTTGACGCAGCTGAATTAGAGGAGGCCGAATTAATGGATAATCGTGCATTGTTTACTCATCACTCAAGTGAACTAATTTTGCTTAAACATAGGGGATCAGATAGGAGTCAGGAACTTGTTCAAGATTGGGTAACTTTTTTCCCACCCGGTAATTGATTGACTGCTGCAAGTGAGTTAAACGTCTCTCGTCCTGGTTTACCAATCGTGACCATCCCGTTCAAGATACTTCTCTGAGTAACCCTCCAGAAAACTCAAGTAAAGTTGCCGGCAACTTAAATCACCTTGAATTTCTGCCTCAGAACACACGGCCATGAGTTGCAATTTTTGTCGTCCAGAAAGAAGCGTTGTATCGGGTATACCTCCAGGCTCAGCAGCAGCAACCACTCAGTGATCAAAGGTTGGAGCAGGCCGATAGTCCTCCAGATAACGGTGTGGTGAACCCAGTGAACCAAGTACCAGTCGACGTACAAAATGTCGCACTTCCACCACTTCAGCCACCTATGCAACGTCCCCGGCCACCGACACCCGTTGTTGCACCAACGAACACTGACATTTTTCTACCTGATTTTTCAGCAAACCTACTGGCAAATCAAACCTTGGAACAATCTTCTGTGAGCTTGGATCTACCTTCTTTAACCCTCGTGCTCTGGAGCAACATAATCCGCCTCAAAATAACGTTCCACTTGAAACACAACTCTCTGTTACCCATTCCGTGCAAATTGTTCTTCCACTTCCGAAACCACTCGTGAACCCGCTACCCCTAGTCCCGTCTCAACATTTATTTAATCCTAAGCCTCCAGTAATTCTGTCTCCTTTTCAGCGAGCGCAACAAATTACCCACCCATGCCCAACAATCCAAAGCAAAACACTCTCCATTCGTCACAAGCCCACCTATTACCCTGTCCCAGCGCAACGAAACGTCCCCCTAAATATAACTTTAATCTAAAGTTGTGGCGTTTTCCTCAGAATAACCGCACAAACGTATGTCAGGCGACAAATATTGCAGCCGTTTTCAACAAATTTCAACCTACACTACCCCCATGCACTTCTAACCCCGCCATCAGTCATCAAATCTTGCAATCAACTCCTCAGCAAAATTTAAATAGCAACAACGCAGCAACCCTTAGTATCCCTGTTAACCCCTTTAGTACAACAACTAACATCGCACCACCTTTTTTCTTGCCCATAGTGCATCCATTATACGAGCATACCGCTCCAATATCATTGTGCTGGGCTGGCCCACAGCATCCCACAACTCCGGCGCCAGCAGCCGAAAACGCAAGCCTACTTAGGCCATCGGCTGAGGCCATAACTAGCAATAGGAATAACCCACTACCCAAATGGAAATTGTGCCAGTACCATGGAGATCCCCTACAGTGGCACGAATGATATGGTCAATTTAAAATCGACTCTCAGTCCCTAATGATGTAAAATTGACATAACATAAGACCCTCGTAACTGATAAAGCTAAAACAGCTATAGCTGAGTTCACTTTATTTATAGCTGAGGAACTTAAACTGTAATCCCACAAACTCAGCAGCTTTCCACCCTTGAACATGCACAACAGCGACAAGTCATTAACTATTCAGTCTGCAATTCAAGTTTTTCGGGGTCTTTAAATCGCTCTCATACGATTAGGATTTAAAGAGTGCCGCGCTTCTCAACAGCGCCGTACAGAATTTTTCACCTCATATGAAAGATTCATGGTCGTTCTTCACGGTCAAAAAGCATTGGGTAAAATCTACTCTTCCGGATCTCAACGACTGTTTAAAGAAGAAGAAGAAGGCCGAAGCGCGTGATTTAATGAAGAAAACCACAATTAAAAAAACTAATAACCAAAACTGACGATACCATCAACCCAGTAACCAAGTCAAATGTTGCATTTGGAAAAAATTTTTCAAAGCGATAAATTTTTGTAATTTCGCCGCTAAATTCAGCGGTGAAATTGTGTAATTTCACCACAAACGGGCGATAAATTTTTTTCACTGTATTCACCGCCTGATTTATGCAATTTCACCGCATTCACCGCTTATCTTACAAAATTTGCCGCCTTCACCTCTTATCTTACATATTTTTGGGTTGAATGGCGGTGACACCTCGACTCGGGCAGTAGATGTGCTTTGTTGCCCTCACGTGAGACATGGAATATATAGATTCCATTTCATTATAGAGAATTGGACGTATTGATGCCGGCTGTGGCGGCGAAAACTAGCAAAATTATTGGCAAGGACTAAGAAACGAAGGATTGATAGCATGGTATTATCGGACCGTTAAATAAAACTGTAAGAAAATCCCAAAACTGTAAGACCAATCTGGTTTAAAACTTTTCTGTACGATTTTTCTATTTCGCGTAGTAATTTTCATATTTTGTTGTAAAAGTAACATATATAGCAAGGTAAACTTCAACCCGTAACGGAAACCCCTATAGATAATAAGTCACCATTAACCCTACAAACTCGGACGAATAAATTTTTATTGGTAGAATTGACAAAAAAAATCGAAAAAATGGATTACGTTGGTTCTTATATCAGAAAAAAAGCTCTTATATACAAAAATGAGAGAACATTATACTAATTTTAAAAATTTTTGGTCAAATTTGATGCAATTCCAAGAAAATTAAAAAATCTTTATTGAAAATTTATCAGCCGTACTTTCAAACATTAAACCGTCCAGTTTAATGGATTATTGTTCTGTATTCGAGAATTTGCAAAAATTGAACAAAAATAGAAAAAAAATGTACAAAACTAAAACTTTTTTGACAATCTCAGCCCTACACAAAAATTTGCCTTGCCCTTTTTTTCACGTTCTCGGTTCAATATCGTACCGTCCTTTATCGTTTCAACTCTTTGTTTCATTTACTTTACTATAGCGTCGCTCTTCCATATCTTCGTTTTTCATTTTCGTATCCAATTGCTCCAATTTTTTGCGTTCAACTTCAAGTTTCTCGACTTCATTTATTCCTTCGACGTAGTATGATGTCATAGGTGATGAAGTACTTTTTGTTTTTGTTGCAGTATGTTGTTTATGCTAGCATGCTGGTTTGATGTTTTGGTTTTGTAGCTTTCTAGGTTGTGACATAGTTGATTTACGAGTTACGGCTTGAGTCTCTCTTGACTTTTTCAACTTTATTAATTTGCTAGCTCTCCTCTTGTAGTATTTAAAACTTTGCTGCTGTATGTTTGTGTGTAAAATTCTGATTGTTTGTTGGCTTGGTCTTTTGATTTCCAGGGTGTGACTTAGGTTTATTCTCGATTAACGGTTAGATTGTGTCTTGACTTTTCCAGCTGACATAGTCTGCAAAAAAACTTTTGTAGTTATTTAAGGTTTGCTGTAGTTTGTTCAACATTGTTAGAAGGGATGATTAGCTGCTAAGGTTTGGGTTTTGTTAGGGTGTGACTTAAGTTTATTTTGGATTTACTACTAGTAACTTTGTTGCTCTTTTTATCCTTTTAGTTTAACACTGCATTGCGTAAAATAGTTTTTTTATTGGTATACTAAGACCCAAAATGTTTTGTGCTAGTTTGTCAGTGTGACTTAAGTTTGTTCTGGAGTTACTGCTAGTTTGTTTGGTTGAGTTTGTTGCTGTGGTCTGCTAGCATAGTAGTTCCTCACGTTCGTTCGTTGCTTGCTCGTTTCTCGCCCGTTATGACCCCTCTACCAGCACTACTCGCTTCAATTTTCCGTTTAGTCTGTCCCTTTTCCCGCCGCGTCGCCCGCCTGTCGCTCGACATTTGCTTTCTGTCCATTTCGTTTTCCGTTTTGTCGTGCTTCGCTCGCCCAGCGTCTTTGTCCCATCCGTTGTGTTGCCCATTTCCTACCCGCGTTTTCGCCCTGTCCGTTCCGTTTCCTGTTTCGTTGTGCGCCATTCACCCGTCCTTCCCGCCCCGTCCGATTCGTTTCCCGTTTTGTCCCCAGCTTCGTCCAACCGGCCTTCCTTCGGATTTCGTATGTTTTCCTGTTTTTTTTCCTGCTTTTCGGCGACGTGATCATCAGGTCGTCGTCATATGGGTTCGGTATAACCCTCATTCCACGTTTTCGGTTGAAAAATACTCTATATTGAGAAAATAGCCATTTCAATATCATTGCCGAACGGCAAGAGAAATTGAAAAAGCTCTTTAATGCAAGATCTAATCTAGAATCTGAGCAACGTAACATCCATCACAACATCGCAGATGTCGTGATCGGCATGACAGTAGGGCTAAGTTGAACACTTGGTTTTTAAGTTGAAATAAATTTTCAGTAAATTGGGGCAGAAGAATGAGGAACTGTTTAATTTGGCCAGTTAAACGGAAAACCCAGATCCAAATAATCCGGTCCTTGAGAAATGGTGGGATGATGTAACTAAAAGCATTGATAAATTTTAATTTAATGCAAGTACTTGCAAATATGCAAGTGCTAAATGCTCAAAGACATTCTAAGAGAAATTCACGCCGAAAAACCTCATCAATGTCTAGCCAGCGTAAACAAGACCTTCTCATGGCAATACCAAAAAACCTGAAGAAGCTGAGAAACGAGAGGAAGCTGCCATACGCCTCGCTAAACAAAAACACAAAATTTCCATGAGAAAAAATGAGCTTCAAATACAAATGGAGCAGATGGCACTTCAAGAATTAGAGGAAGACCACCGACAGCGTGTTGCCGCAGCTGAATTACAGTAGGACAAATTAATGGATAATCGTGAATTGTTTAGTCATCACTCAATTGCACTAATTTTGCTTAAAGATAGGGGATCAGATAGAAGTCAGAAGCTTGTTCAGGATTGGGTAAATTCGTTTCCACCCGGTAAATCATTGACTGATAGTCCCTCAGGTAGTGGTGTGGCGAGCTCAGTCAACCAAGTTCCAGTCGACGTACCAAGTGTCGGACTTCAGCCATTAATGCAACCTCCCCGGCCACCGAAAACCCGTTGTGGCATCAACAAATTCTAACATTTTTGTACCTGATTTCTCAGCAAACCTACAGTCAAATCAAACCTTGGTTCAACCTTCTGTAAGCTTGGTTCCAAAAATCTATTATGCTTGCTCAGTTGCATCTTTTGAATCCGCGTGCTCTGGAGCAACATAATCCGCCTCAAAGTAACATTCCACTTGAAACACAACTCCCTATTACCAATCCCGTTCAAAATGTCCTTCCACCTCCGAAACCACTCGTGAACCCGCCACCCGTAATACCGCCTAAACATTTATTTAATCCTCAGCCTCCAGTGATTCTGTCTTCTATTCAGCGAGCACAACACATTACCCACCCGTACCCAACAATACACAGCAAAACACTGTGCATTCAACTCAAGCCCACCTATCACCGTGTCCCACAGCAACTTAATTGTAACTTTAATCTAAATTTGTGGCGTTTTCCTCAGAATAACACCACAAACGTATGTCAGGCGACAAGTAAGGCAGCCGTTTTCAACAAATTTCAACCGACCCTACCACCAAGCACTGCTATTCACGCCATCAGTCACCAAAACTTGCAATCAATTCCACCGCAAAAAATTAAAAGCAACCACGCAGCAACACTTAGTATCCCTGTTAACCTCTTTAGTACAACAGCTAACATCGCACCATCTTTTTTCTTGCCCGTTATGCATCCATCATACGACCGTACTGCTCCAATGTCGTTTTGCTGCGCTGGCCCACTGCATCCCACAACTCCGGCGCCAGCAGCCGAAAACGCAAGCCTAATTAGGACATCGGCTGACGCCATACATATCACGAGGAATGACCCGCTACCCGAATGGAAGTTGTGCCAAAATCATTGAGATCCCCTACAGTGGCGCGAATGATATGGTCAAATCAAAAGCGCAATTGACTCTCAGTGCCGAGTGATGTACAATTGACATACCTTATGACACTCGTAACTGGTAAAGCTAAAAGAGCTATAGTTGAGTTCACTTACTGCGGAGCACTGAGGAACTTAGAACGTAAGTTTGGCCACCACAGGCGGTCGTAGGTGCGCATTTGCACAATCTCAGCAACTTTTCACCATTTATGATGCACAACAGCGACAAAATCATTAACTATTCAGTGTTCATTTCAAGTCTTGTTGGGGTCTTTAAATAGCTCTCATACCATTCGGATTTAAATAATGCGGCGCTTCTTAAAAACGCCGTACAGAAATTTTCACCGAATATGATGGAGTCATGGTCGTTCTTCACGGTCAAAAAGCATTGGGTGAAACCTAATCCTCCGGATTTCAACGACTGGTTAAAGGAGAAGTCCAAAGCGCGCGGTTTAACGAAGAATACTGCAATTAAAAAAGCTAATAAAACTAATAACCAAAACTGATGATACCAGCAACCCAGTAACCAAATCAAATGTTGCATCGATGGCATTTCCTGCGAACAGGCAACAAAAGAGTTTTCAAAAACCGCATTAGAGCGCTTCGTCAAAATCTATCCCCAGCTGCATTCTAGGCAAGGGCAGTTACCGGCTGTTGAAGTGCCGTGTAATTTAGGAAAGGACTCCCACGCAGCGAGCCAAGATCGTGGCTGAAGCAAGGCTCGGTTTCTCTTGTTTGAGTAATAAACTTAAGTTTAGGGAATGCCCAAGTCACCGATAATGTAGGAAAGATGGCTGCAACAGCTCACATAACACCTTAATTCACGGGGCTGAAAGGATTTTCCGGCTAAAACCTCAGATAACGACATCAAAATTCTAAGTCGAAAGCAGGCGAAATTAGGCCAACTACTGGTCAAGAACAACCAAGCCAAACGACCACTTTGTCTTCTGTCACTGATACATCCTTGATACATCTTCCGGTTCCAATAAAACAAACTTTTGCCTCGATGGACTACACTCTGTCTCCGCTACTACAAAACTGCTTTCCTGGTTATCGTTTTCATTGGTATCATTCTGTGACGCTGCCATTTCGACCTTTCGTCTCGCGCCATTCGGCAAGATATTCTCACTTAACAAAATTAAATCTACTTCATCGTAGACTGTTAGGTCTGGATCCACAACAGCGTGGACTAAGAATTGAAAACTCTGGTTACCCTCAGCATCCATTATTTGAACGCATGCTTCTTGCATGCGTTCGTAACAAAAATCTTCATGCCCAGCTGCACGAAGTGTAGCTTTCCAAATATATGACTTCATTCGGGGATTTTTCTTGTTTCATTTGATATTAACTTCGTCCGCTTGCTGAAAAACAAATAAAAAAGGAAAAGAATTTCCTCAACAGAGAAAAAAAAGATACGAAGTAAAAAAATTCTCACTTTTACATAAAGCCGTTCTTTCATGTTCATGCAGATAACGTCACTTCTCGACCATACAACGCCGCATTTTAAATCCTCGAAATAAACACACCAGTACTTGTTAGAGAGCTGCTGTTTTGCTATCTCCAAAGCCTCTATTGCAACCCTTCTATCGTTTGCATCTAAACGACTGCTATTTCGTTCTGGCAGCTTGGGAACTAGCGACTAAAGAAAAAAAAGCTTCAAACTTAGCAGTGATATCAGAGTCCAAAAAAAATTACGTCTCCAAATATTAATCTTTATTTTTACCAGAAAAGATTGGCGGTGAGGGGGTTAAGATTGTTTAGGGTGCTCAAGGTAGGGGGTGATGTGGACATACTCTAAAAAATGCCCTTCACACCGCAAATTTATGTCCCTTAGACTGTTTCGGTGAATTGCATGATTAGAGTCTAGTCAGCCGAAAGTCTCTAAGAGCCCTCAATGCCCTGCTGGCATTATCCTTTTATACCCTTTTTAAGCAAAAAAGTCAAATGGTTAAACAGAAAGTCGGTGGAGCGAATAATCGCATAAAAAGAGCGACATGATTATTATAATTGCTACAAACTTTGCTTGAGAGCAATTAAAAAAGCATTCAAGAAAATATTAATCGACGAGAGAATATTAAAAAGAATACTTATAATAATAATAACAAAAATAATAAAAATAATAATAATAATAATATTAATAACAATAATAATAATAATAATAATAATAATAATAATAATAATAATAATAATAATAAAACTAATTAAAAAATAATAATATTTATAGAATCTGAATATTTAGGGTGGAGGTTTTACCCTATTCACAATTCCACAATTGTTCGTATAATCTATCTTTAGAGAAAACTACTGGACTGGATAGTAACTTCACAAACCTACTACTCTTAACTAGACTAAAAAGTTATACCAGGCCCTCCGTTCAAGTCCTAAAGAAAGTATTTTCAGGCACTTTAGAACTGTAGTCCATTGCCAATAATATTGATGATATTAGAATATGTTTGTAATGCCTCTCTATGTTGTATGATATTTTAGCTTCTAAGAACTGTTTTACCAAATGAAATAAATTGGTGACTCTAAGATTGAGAATTATACCAGATCCTCAATTCACTTTCGAATTAATCGATCAACCAATATACTTAAAACATAAAGCAGATGACGTGAGGAGCTCGTCGGTGTTCGCTCCACAACCCAACCAGAGGAGTATTAACCAACTTGATAGAACGTTAGGACATTTCCCATCAGGTATTTGAGGTCACTGCAGACGGCTTTAATTGTCTACTTGGTTCACCTGTCCATACTACATGGGTTAACCTAACTTGCCAAGTTTTCTAGGAGCAGGCAGGTCTACCCTCAGAGTGGCTTCACTATGCGGTCTCCTAGAAGGAGCTTGGCCGATTGATACTCTCAATCTGATCTTAATAATCAATCGTCTTGATGTTGTCCGGGATTCGATGCTGTCCTCCAGTTCGTTAACCTAACTTAACCTAATTATTGATTGGTTGATCACTACTTTACTAGTCACCAAACTAATTTAAATCCAATAATTGAAGCTAGATTGAGTATGATTTCAGATCCTTAGAGATGTATTGTGAAGTTACTAAAGTTGTACAATTACGCTGTTGATTAACAGAAAACCGAAGGGGGAAACGATTAAGTCTTACCCAGTCCTAATTATTACAGGCTCTGGTTCCTTCAGAACAACTAGTTTCAAATGCCTATGAGTGCCAAGTATCGAAGCGTTTAGCAAATACCTGCTAGATAACAGTTTAAGCTCTACTAGGTTATAAGAAAAGGTCTAAAAAGAGAAAGTAGTTGAAAATTTGCTAAGTTAATTTAACTCGTCTAATAAATTTTACTCCGCAATTTGGATTATCACGACAATATAATTATTTTCAGACTAATTTTGGTTTAAAAAATTGGCTACAATTGAGCCGTATATATACTGCTTATCTATGTTTGTTTATGATAGTTTAGTCATATTTTTACCAAATGTTCCGCATCTTCTTGTGAAAAATGCCTTTTTGGGAAAAGTTTTCAGAAGTTCAATCATGACTTTGATAAATGAGGACCCTAAATTGGGTTTCTAATCCAATATTACGTGGGTGAGAATTTTTATGTTCAATCTATGATATAATCTTTATCAGAGTCCATATTTACTCATTCAACCGTTCTCATCAGTTTCAATTTCTTCACCATTATTATCTTTGTACAGTTTCAAGTTTAGAAATCGCTTTTAAGTTGGGAATAATTCAAGATCAGTATTGATTGGTTTCTTTTCCGAAAAAATGCTTAAGTTTAGTTTTCCATTCCTACAATATTCATAATAATTAAAAAATAATAGTATAATAATAATAATAATAATAATAAAAAATAACACTTAAGATTAATTTTCCATTCCTACATCCCACCCATCCGGACTAAACTATTCTCCTGAATAGTACAAAACAGTGAAATTAGTAACAAGTAAAAGTTTATAAAAGCACCATCACCATATTTTGATACGACAGTCTCTTTTTAATCAGCGTTTGTCTCCTCATTTCGCATTCTCTCAACCAAGTTTAGTTTTTCTTCGAACTGCATGTCAGTTCCGATATCTCGTTGATCATCGTTGGAAAAATTGTGAATTTTTTTTGTAGTATTTTTGGACTTGTAACACTTCTTCGCTGCCCAGACAGCCAAAAGGACAAATGCAAGACACCTTAAAGAGAAACCAAGCAGACCAGCCAGCTCTTTAAATGTATGCAGCGTTGACCCATGGCCAAAGGATTTGAAGTTGTTTTCCTCAAAGAGTTGTTGATGGATTTTGTCTACCATCTCACTGACTAATTCAGGCGTGACATCAAGCGTAGGGACGTCCTTGAGTGCCGATCTGATCTTATGCAACATCAAATTCCGACTCTCTTCTGTAGGAGTGACCACTGGAATGCTCGGGATGATGAAAGCGGTATCCAGTAGTTCGGGAGTTGTGATTGTTGTTATTAGTCTACTGTGTTGAAGCCAATATGCTGGATTGGGCAACATGACCAGTCCATTTTTCGGGTGAACCAGTTTTCCATCGCAGGGGGTGTACTAGGCAACTTTTACAGGCTGGTAAACGGTTTGAAAACTTTCTGCCCCCACTGTACGTTATGTTATAAAGGTAGATTGCGGTCGGTCAAATTGGCAATTCGGTTACTTCTCGTGTGCAAGTCTTCAAAACAGCTACCTGGTGATTGTATGGGGGTGAAGTCAAGCAGAGTTGATCTTGCGCGCTCACCAACGCTACTGGCTTGGTGCAAAGTATCAGCAATTGTGTCCCCAAACAAGACAGAAATTCCTCACTCTTCATTTCGGCATAGATTTCTTCTCGCCTTGAAACGATCAAATAGTTCCTTTCTATTTTTACAGTTGCGGCCGTCGTTGTGTTCTTGATTGGTTGTGGTAGGGGGATTGCTTTGTAGGCATCGTGAATTGGTTCACCACTGTATACTGGCACCTCCATTGTGATTAACAGTCCGTGTGGTTTGGAAAAAACATTTCTCACTAAGGGCAGGCTGTAAAGTAAACTTGATTGGACGTATGGTATAGAACACTTTTTATCTCCCAGCTTCAGAGTTGTAATTATTTTCCGTAAATCCTCGTAGGGTACTAGTGCGGCTGGCAGTATTCCCTTGGATAGCACTCCAATGCTTGTAATAAATATGTTTCTCTGTTCCGTCAAATATAGTGTTTGTATTTGTAACTCGCTCTGCATAGCATTGAGAGTCCATGATACGATGTTAATTGCACTTTGGGCGCGAAAGGCATACATAAAAACATCAGACCTTCGATGATCACAGGCTTGGGCTTGTTCTATTTCTTCCATTGTTTTTGAAGCATCACCAGGTTTATTTGAAGAATCTCAAAGTTATCCTCTGAGTAGCTTAGCACTTTTCGTGTGTCTTCATGAAGCTTCAAACTACTGCTGGCCATGACCTGAATAGACTCTCTTTCTTCGTTGTGCAGGTGAACCATTCTTGATTCCAAATAGTGCAATCGTCCTTCCAATTATTCCATCTTTCACTTAGAACTTATGCACAGACCAAAAATTGAATGTAGTCTACAGCCTGCTTTTTCCAGTAAGGGTTCTAAAGTTATCGCCGTCGCAGCTCCCATTGCAAACAGCAGTGGTGATCGTCTCTGTCGCTGAAGAGTTATAGTCTGGTTTACAAAAAATGCTACTTCTTTGGCAAGCTTTGTCCTCTCTTTCGTATTCTATCTGAATAGATGAGATTATTCCGTCAAAGTGGTGCTGTAATAGTGCGCTTATTTCTGGGTGGTTGCAAAACCGGGAGCTCCTCCATGTTTTTTGTTTCAATCGCTGAAGTATTGAAGAGAATTTATAAATTGGTCGGAGATCCACGTTCAACAGCTTTGGAAGTGGGACTGCGATATCCACAGTCAGATATGAGTCGGCCAATGAAACTGGAGTTTGAGGTTGAAATAGAACATGCGCAGTAGTTCGTGCATTCTCCGCTGTTTGCTGTCGCACAGCAATTATTAATATAAATATCAGAAAGTTGTACGTCTAAACATTATTACGGTTAATTACTGCGCTAAACCTAGATAGCATTTTTTCTGTATTAGAAAGAGTGCTACATTCCCCCTCAAGTTCGCTGAAATTTATTTGAGCTAATTAGCTCTTTTCATAATACCGGTGATAAATTAACTTGCGAGATAGTTTTTTTATGGTGCTATTTAAATTTGTTTTACGATCGTCCCCATCTTTAAGAAAAATTTCGGCTCATTTTTGGATCTCTACAATTTTTTTAGGCAATGCTATATAGAGAAACTTGAAGTTTCTTTTTTATTTTTTTATTTTTTTAAACACACACACACACACACACACACATATATATATATATATATATATATACATATATATATATATATATATATATATATATATATATATATATTATATATACATACATATATATATATATATATATATATATATATATATATATATATATATATATATATACATATTCTTCTTTTAATCGTCGTCGATTCCGAATCGTTTTGGGTACTTCACTGCGCGTCTTTCTCGTGTTATAGCGAGGTAGTTTACTGTTTTGTCCGTTTTGGTTCCCAAAAGTCCTGCAAAGGATTTTGGTTTGCACATTTCCCTCTTGGCGCTTGCAGGTGTTGACTGTGTTTCACTGAGGTCCCTCAAGACAATTTTTGGGCTTGTGTGGTCGTTGGGGCAGTGGTGTAGTGTCAATCTCTTTGGCTGGGGTTACAAAAGGGGTCTGGTTCTCTTGTGTTTTGTCTTGTTCTGGAGTGATCGGTTCTGCTGGTATGTTAGTCTTAGTGGGCCTTGTAGTTGAATATTCTCGCTCTGCAAAAAGATCGTAGAAAAATTCTTCATCCTCGTCCATCCATTTGAAGGGCTCTCTTGTTTGGGTCGTCTTGATATAATTTCTGGGGTGAAAGTTTTATTGTTTTCTTCAATTTGAACTTCCTGGTCATACGTATTTTGGCGGCTGGGCCATTTCTCCTGATGAGATGATCTTGTTTCCATTCTGGGTAACTCGTCTTCCTCCTTCACAGTCTCCACGTCTTTTTAGATTTTATAGTTGACTTCTGAGGTCCTTTCGATGATGTTATATGGTCCAACCCAGGGAAGAAAAAACTTCCTTGATTTTGCTTTTTGGGATGCGAAAAGCCAAACTTTCTCTCCTGGCTTTAGTTCCTCTCCAAAACGTTTTCTGGTACGAATCTTTTTGTCTTCCTTGTCTGTAGCCAAGTGTCTCTCTGGCATTCATATGTGCTTCCCTGAACTGTCCATTGAGCCATCTTGTGAATTCGTAGTTGGCAATTTCGTGACCAGGTGCTTTCGGGAGTAGCAGGTCAATCGGGTATTTGCATTCTTGTCCAAACACAAGTGAGAATGGAGTCTGTAGTGTTGTTTTGTGTACGGTCGTATTATAGACGAAGTTGAGATAGGGGAATCAATTGATCCCAGCTACTTGGATTGTTTGCGCAGTATCTGGAAATAACATCCGCAACAACTCTGAGGGAAATCAAGTGCTCCAAACGTAAAAACCCAGATCTCCACAATTGCTCTAGCAACATCTTCGGCCGTAGTTCTTTCTAAGGGAACGCAAACCACGTATTTCGTGAAATAGTCTGTCAATACGAGTATGTAATTTGCACCGCTTGCCTTTGCTCGGGTAACAGGTCCCAGGCTATCTGTTGCCACTTTGGCTGAATCGGATCCCAACGTTGTTTGTCTGGAGAGGGGTTATTCTTTTCTTTCCAGCGGTGCTTCGTGCTTGACACAGTGTGCAATTCTCATATTTTCGTTCAATGTCTTTTCTCATATTTGGCCCCAAAAACCTCTGTCTTGCCCTGTCCAAGGTCTTTTGAAAAGCAAAATGGCCTCCACTGATTTTTGAATCGGGAAGTTGTTCCAAAACTGTCTCTCTGAGTCCCAGCGGTACTACAAGTTGTTTTTGGGTTGTATTGCTTCCTTCTACATGCCACATTCTGTACAGTACGCCATCAGTCAGTTCCATCTGGTCCCAGAGACCCCAAATCGCTACTACATCTTCTCCTTGTGCTATTGCGTTTGCCTTCTTGATTTTTAAGTCTCTCGGCGGATTTTGGTCTGGATGTTTCTCAGCGTTTGCCCATTGCAAGATGAGACGTAAGCAGGGATCGTTTCTTTGAGTCAGCCTAATGGAATTTACGTCTTCTTGAAATTGGATACTCATTGGTTCGTTCGCGTCCTCGGCTGTAACTAAGATATTTCTTCCGAAGGCGTCTTCCGAAGAGTTAGCTGATGGGCAACTTTCAAACATAACCAGTCTTTCAGCTTCAGTTAGCTCAGGTGTGATGCTACACTCTCTTGACAGTCCATATGCATACCCGTGCTTTCCTCCTGGTCTCTGTAGTACTTGAAAATCGAATTCTTGCAGTCTTTGAAGCATCCTGAATATCATCCCATCTTTTTTTTGTCTAAATAACCACTGTAGCGATGCATGATCTGTTCTGAGCACAAATTGCGTTCCCCAAATGTAAGGCCTAAACAATTTCATCGCCTGAATGACTGCTAATGCTTCTCTTAACGAAAGCCACTGGGTATTCTACTCCATCGACAATATTCGAGAGTACTGCCCCTAGACTGTTGTCACTTGCATCCGTGTCCACGATAAAAGGAGAGTTGTAGTCCGGATGTTTGAGTACTGAGCTATCAATCAAAGCCTCTTTCAGTTTCTCGAAAGCCTAACAAAAGCCACTGGGTATTCTACTCCATCGACAATATTCGAGAGTACTGCCCCTAGACTGTTGTCACTTGCATCCGTGTCTACGATAAAAGGAGAGTTGTAGTCCGGGTGTTTGAGTACTGAGCTATCAATCAAAGCCTCTTTCAGTTTCTCGAACGAATTATGGCACTCAGGGTTCCAAGTGAAAGGGCTGTTCTTTTTTGTTATCTGGTGAACAGGTTTCGCTATCCCAGAAAAGTCTTTGATGAAACGTCTGTAGTAACTGCAAAATCCAATAAAAGACCTCACTTCGGCAAAGTTTTCTGGTCGTCTCCAGTCCCGTACTACAATGAGTTTGTTTTCATCTGGTGCAATTCCCTCTGGGCTCAGTTTGTATCCTAGATAGGTTACGGATTTTTGAAAGAGGCGACATTTCGTGGGTTTGAGTTTAAGATTGGTCTGGCGAAGAGCGTGAAAAACCAGGCGCATGTGTTTTTCGTGTTCTTCCACATTCCTACTAAACACCAGAACGTCGTCCAAGAAGATGAGGACAAACAAGAAGAGATATTCATTGAAGAGGCTTGTCATAAGTCGCTGGAAGGTTCCCGGTGCATTGCAAAGTCCAAATGGAAGTCTGAGGTACTCGTAGTGTCCACCATCGGGAGTGACGAACGCAGTTTTTGGTGTTGCACTCTCAGCTAATGGGACTTGCCAATATCCAGAGGCTAGGTCGAGGCTTGAGAAAATTGTTGCTCCTTGAAGATGATCCAGTATCTGGTCAATTCGCGGAAGGGGAAAAGCGTCTTTCTTTGTTACTTCATTTAGTCGTCTGAAGTCTGTGCACATTCGATTGCTCCCATCCTTCGTGGTAACGAGAACGATTGGTGCACTGTACGGGCTGTTTGATGGTCGGATAATGTTTCGTTCTAGTATGTCCTCAATCTCCTTCTTAACCACAGTGATCTTTCCAGACGAAAGTCTATGGGGTGCAAGCTTGATGGGCAGCGTATCACCTGTGTCAATTTCATGCTGAACCAAGTGTGTCTGTCCAAGTTCCTTGTCCTTCATTGCAAAAACATCTCTGAACTCTCGTAGCAGTGTTCTTCTGTCGTCTCTTTGTTGGTTAATGTCTGGAAATGCTGAAGAACAAATCTGTTCTAACTCTTTATCGCATGCTAGGATTAGGTTTGTTTCTGCAGTTACCCCGTGCTGTGTTTCTTCCGTTGTTTCGATTTGATCAGCACCAGATTCTGCTTCAGTCTCACAAAGATGTACGTGCGTGGGGACTTCAGGTTTATAGGCAAATTGCAATTTAACAACATTGCTTTCTTTCTCCATCATCAGCTGCTTAGAATGGAAGTCGATTTAAACTTTATTCTCCTCCATCACCTGGGTTCCAAGTATCAAAGGCACGTCTGTGTTTGGGGTCACCAGGAGATCGGCTTTCACTTTAACCCAGGTGTCGAACGTTATTTCGCCAGTGAAAACGCCAAGTATTTCGAAAAGATCATTGGTGGCCGAAAAAACTTGTTTTCGGAATGGTCTGAGTTTGGAACGCTGTTCGTACTGTGAGTAAGTTTTTTCTGATAGAATGGTCACATTGTTCCCAGTATCCACTAACGCGTTGAGTTTTCGTCCGTCAAGATCAACCATCACGTAGACTGTAGGTCCAAAGACTGCTTCGGCTTGAACTTTGTTGATGCTGCTCACTTGCTCTGAGTTCGCTCTCTGTAAAATGCTTTTTACGATCGGTTGTCTATCGGTGTCCAAGTTTGCGGATATACCCGGTTGTATTGTTCCTTTCTGTGGACACTGATTTGACAAGTGCCCAAACTCGCGGCAATTATAGCACTGCATCGCAGACGTTCTGGGTCGAAAGCCTTCCGGTCTTCATGGACTTCTACTCTGAAATCTGGGTTTACTTGATTCGGATAGAAATCTTGTTTGGGTCTCAAGAATTTTCTCCATGATCTGTGTATGTCGCTCTTGCTGCTCTAGCTTCTTATTGAAGCTTCTGCTCTGAAACTCGATCATTTGATTGAAACCCGATGACAGACTGGTGTTAAGTGCTCTAATGTCAGCTGTTACTGACTCATCATGATCTTGTTCACCCTTAGTCCATCTCACATGTCCGTTTCTTCGTCCCCACAGTCGACTGGATTCCGCTTTGCTGATGGCGTCTAGAGCAATGGCCCGTTGTGTAGCTGCATTGAAGCTTCCCGGTTCTTCCTTCAGGAGTGTATAACTGATTTCGCTGTCCAACAGTCCGTCCATAAAGGCATCTTTGTTAGCTTCCTGTCGTCCCGCATTGTCAAGATGAGCATCGGCTGCCTCTCCTAACTTACGAACTCCCCTTGAGAACTCTTGGATTGACTCTAATTCCAATTGCTGAAGATTTTTGAATTCGGTGCGGGCACTCAATGCGTTGGGAAAGTCGCCGATTCTGTTGTTAAGAGCGTTCAGAACTCTCGCTATGGTCGGGGCTGGTTGTCCTTGCACTTGTTGAAAGTAATGATTGGGGAGATTGTAATACTCATCTAACGCATAACTGTTCAAACACAAGGGTAAGACCTCACGTTGTCTCTGGTCATCCCAATTATTGGCATTTGACATGGATTCGAAGTGTCGAACCCATCTTTCGAAACTCTCGAAGTCGTGGCTAGGGTATCGGTGCGGGTGAGAAGGGGTGGTGCTACGACTATTTGCTGCTGATTGTTCGCCTGGTTCTGTTGTTGCTGTTGCTGGTTGTTGGGTGCCTTGTTCATTTTTGGTAATTGAAGTAATTTTCGATGTGAAACCAAATGACACGGAAAAAAATATATAGATAAGTTTTACCTTTGGAACGTATTCCAAAGATCTGATTCATCGGTTCTCTCAAATTCTATTTTTTCATTTTTTTGGTAAAATGCATAACCTCCTTCTAATCACAAGAATCCCTCTGTGGTCGCCAATATAGAATCTGAATATTTAGGGTGGAGGTTTTACCCTATTCACAATTCCACAATTGTTCGTATAATCTATCTTTAGAGAAAACTACTGGACTGGATAGTAACTTCACAAACCTACTACTCTTAACTAGACTAAAAAGTTATACCAGGCCCTCCGTTCAAGTCCTAAAGAAAGTATTTTCAGGCACTTTAGAACTGTAGTCAATTGCCAATAATATTGATGATATTAGAATATGTTTGTAATGCCTCTCTATGTTGTATGATATTTTAGCTTCTAAGAACTGTTTTACCAAATGAAATAAATTGGTGACTCTAAGATTGAGAATTATACCAGATCCTCAATTCACTTTCGAATTAATCGATCAACCAATATACTTAAAACATAAAGCAGATGACGTGAGGAGCTCGTCGGTGTTCGCTCCACAACCCAACCAGAGGAGTATTAACCAACTTGATAGAACGTTAGGACATTTCCCATCAGGTAATTGAGGTCACTGCAGACGGCTTTAATTGTCTACTTGGTTCACCTGTCCATACTACATGGGTTAACCTAACTTGCCAAGTTTTCTAGGAGCAGGCAGGTCTACCCTCAGAGTGGCTTCACTATGCGGTCTCCTAGAAGGAGCTTGGCCGTTTATTTTTCTCAGAAATCAATCGTCTTGATGTTGTCCGGGATTCGATGCTGTCCACCTAACTTAACCTAATTATTGATTGGTTGATCACTACTTTACTAGTCACCAAACTAATTTAAATCCAAAAAATTGAAGCTAGATTGAGTTTGATTTCAGATCCTTAGGGATGTATTGTGAAGTTACTAAAGTTGTACAATTACGCTGTTGATTAACAGAAAACCGAAAGAAACGATTAAGGCTTATCCCGTCCTAATTATTACAGGCTATGGTTCCTTCAGAACAACTAGTAACAAAAGCCTATGAGTGCCAAGTATCGAAGCGTTCAGCAAATACCTAGTAGATAACAGCTTAAGCTCTACTAGTTATAAGAAAAGTTCTAAAAAGAGAAAGTAGTTGAAAATTTGCTAAGTTAATTTAACGAAAAGTATAGTTACCACAGTATACTAGTTCAAACAACTATTACAATTTTCAGTACCACGACAGAGATCTGTTAACTCACTCGTCTAATAAATTTTACAATTCGGATTATCACGACAATATAATTATTTTCAGACTGATTTTGGTTACAAAAGTTGCCTAAAATTGAGCCGTATATATACTGCTTATCTATGTTTGGTTATGATAGTTTAGTCCTATTTTTACCAAATGTTCCGCATCTTGGTCTGAAAAAGACCTTTTTGGGAAAAGTTTTCAGAAGGTCAATCATGACTTTGATAACCTAGGCCCCTAAATTGGGTTTCTAATCCAGTATTACGTGCGTGAGAATTTTGATGTTCCATCTATGATATAATCTTCATCACATTCCATATTTGCTTATTCAACCGTTCTCATCAGTTTCAATTTCTTCACCATTATTATCTTTGAACAGATTCAAGTTTAGAATTCGCTTCTGCGTTGGGAATAAATCAAGGTCAGTATTATTTCGGTTCTTTTCCGAAAAACGCTTAAGTTTAGCTTTCCATTCCTACAATATTCATAATAATTAAAAAATAATAATAATATAATAATAATAATAATAATAATAATAATAAATAAATAAAAATAAATAATAAATAATAATAATAATAATAAAACAGATTTGGTAAATTGCGTAAATAATAAGGCGTAATGCACTAAAAGAGCTTCTCAGCCACTATAATCTCTTCGCGATTTACCTGTTTATCACGTTTTTGAGGACGAAAAAGTTAAAAGGGTAAGTCGAAAGATCGCTCAAGCAATCAGATCGGTCAGACTATAATTGCTAAAAACTTGGTTTCAGAGCAATTGAAAGTGTGAAATCAATTTAACTCAATGCGCAAAAATGTTGCTTTTAGATTGAAATTTCGAGCTAGCTAATAATAATAATAATAATAATAATAATAATAATAATAATAATAATAATAATAATAATAATAATAATAATAATAATAATAATAATAATAATAATAATAATAATAATAGTAATAATAATAATAATAATAATAATAATAATAATAAAAATAATAATAATAATAATAATAATAATAATAATAATAATAATAATAATAATAATAATAATAATAATAATACTAATATTATTGATAATAATAATTATAATAATAATAATACTAATAATGTGTCAAAATTGATTTAGGAAGAGCGCTTTGAAAGTTTGCTAGGATCTTTTCCGTTTGTGCCCCCACCCCACAGTACGTTATGCTCCCCCCAGTTACAGAACAACTTTAACTAAGCTGATGGCGGGGGGTGCACAATCGGAAAAGATCCGTTTACTACTATATACGAAAGCAAATGAATTTAACTGATACAGCTCTAAAACATTAACAATAGTGAACTAACATTTGCAGCTTTGCTCTTGGCATTGGTTTCATTTCCTTTAATATTTTGATCATAATAAACCATTTGGGCTCCGCTAATACCTGACGCACTCGAATTTAGGTTTTCGTTCGGTCTCGTAGCAATACTTTCCCTTTGAGCTGCACTATTCTGATAAAATCGCACTGTGGCTTCTCGAGACATCGTTTTTTGGAGGTGCAGGATAAAATGAAGGAAGTGTCAAAGCGTGAAATTCACAATCTGAAATAGTGTGTTTTCTCAATTAAATTATTCACAAACCTATCAATTCAACGACTTTGCTTCATTTGGAAACTCCCCCCACCCTACCCGCGGTTTGTTCCCCCCTTCCACCATCCCCCTGCGTGTATTTTACCACCCCCTACCTATCTTGAAACGAAATAAATGAAATGACTATTTGTACGGCTCGGATTCGGCGACTAGAGCGACGTGTGACACGCTCGAATTCGATCCAGCCCTTCAGTGGACCATCTTTTCCCACTTTTCGCGTGTGGGCTCGTAAGGCCCGGGGTTAGTGAAGTTGGCGACCTTCTTCACTGACCCGGCAGGTAGCGCTGCAAATTGAAAAAAACAATATGTGCCACTGTTAAAGCTTGCTTGAAATAAATAGGGGGGGGGAGGGTGGGCTTGTTTGGGATGGGAAAAAGTCCTCCTGAAATACTCTCGGGAAGTGGGTTGGGTGGCGGGGGCAGGGAAATTTGGGAGAGGTAGAAGACTGAATGACTACCGGAAGATTGAATTAACCATCAGATTACAACACGAGTCAACAACAATTAACACCAGTCATTTAATCAACACCTGCTAGGATAATAGCAGTTAAATTTAGTTACGATCGACACTGGAAAAAGACTTTAGCATTAGACTACGAGTTAGCCTTATTAATCTTCAAATTTGAAAATATCAATGCTCAGGTCAAAATTTAAAAAAAATGACCTCATCTGATTACTTTAAATTTCCTGCCAAAATTACCAAAGATATTATCTAACTTGGTATCGTCAGCTCATCGACAATTCTTCGTGATCTCTTTGAATTAGTTGTAGTGGGCAATATAGACAATTACGAATTTCCATAAGAAATATGGGGAACATAGGCCATCTTTTCCAAAACTTTTGTCGACATTGGGTTTTCTAAACATTTTATTCGGTAGATTATCTGTTGAAAGTATTTGTTCCAACCCCTCTTGAGGGGGGGAAGGAACTATATACTCAAACGGGTTTTTTGTTCAGTCAAAAATAATCACCTGTCTACTTTTTGCTTTATTTTTGTCACCATGTAACTCAATCTGACTCATTAGAAGTCTCAATTATTTTTGTTGATTCAAACATTTCTCGCACTTGGTTTTACGTTTTGACTGATTGCTTTAACCATCTGGTTTCCTAAAAAGTTTTCTATACTGTTCAATTTATTGTAAAGAGAATTCTATACTGTTCAATTTTTGTGTTTCATGTCTAGTTAGTCGTTTTAAAAGGAAGACTTGTTGATGTTAAGATGAAGATAAAATGATGATTTACACTTCTTTCAGGTAACATCTTATAATTAATAGTGCCTTGAACAGTGTCATGTCGTACAATTGTTTGAAGTTTTGGTTTCTTTATGTATTTGTTTTCTTATGGGCTCCTGACTTAGTCTCATTATTAACAGGCCCAATTGGCTCTGTGAGGCTCCAATTCGCTTTTTGTTGTAATAATTTTTGTTGTCTGTCATGACTTTTGAAAATATTTGTTTCCAAATATAAATTTGAGTTTTTGAGCTTTGTCTATTTGAAATTGCTTTTCGCTCGATTTGTAGCCCAGTCCCTGTAAACACAGGTCACAACCCGATTCCAGTGAGCTATAATTTTATCTGTATAAATATTTTAGCTTCAAACATATGGTTCTCGGCTTTGTTTTTACGGCTACGACGAGATTTGATATTACTATGAAAATGTCAAGTTTTTTAGATATTTGTACATTCCAAAGGATCTTTGGTTTCTTTTTAAGTTAAAACAGTAATCGTTGATCCCATTGGTTTTGAAATTTTGCGCAATTGAACATTGAATAATGAAATGAGATGCCTCAATTGATTCGTATGTAGATATAAATGAACATTATTAATAACTGTGAAATTACATGTTTTCAAAAATGGAAATTTATTTTTGGACTTCGCACCTATTTGCTCTTTTTTCGACCTGTCAAGCGTTCGCATTGAGGACAAGTCCCATGTCTTTTCTGAATAAGTATAGTTTAAATTGTTTGTTTCAAGCTCCCGTTCTATCTCATACGTTTTTTGTTTTCGGTTCCGCTACCCCTTTTATGCTAATATCAACGAAAATTTGACAATAAGTAATTTTTGATTTACATTCAGATTCACGCTTAGTGAGATTTGAACCAACATTTCATTCTCTAGTTTGCAAATTTTCAGATGTTGTTTCATTCAACAAAATGACTCCATTACAAAGTCGTTCTCCATTACAAAGTCATCAAAAATGAGCTGAATTTTGTTATTTAAACTCCACAGAAGGCAAATATTTTCTTCAAAGAGCCTTGCGCGCTTTACTCTCTTCTGCATAGAGTCGACGAAGAGTACGTTAATGAGCAGAATCAAGGGTTATTTTAAACTTTGTGAAACTGGTCTCTACAAAGCAATTAAACCAATTTCACGATTCAATATTTTAAGATTACTGCAATTGATCTGTACATAATCTGTTCACAATCGGTACAAATTAGCCAACGCGTTTGGAAACGTTTCAGTAATATCGTAGCACTATGTGATCACGATTAACTTCAATTTGGGGACAAATGAACAACTGATAGAATACGTTGGGTACAACAAGCATCATACTGAAGTTGTGTGACTGTGCGCTTGAGTGTGTTGGCATCTGAAGGTTATTCTGATTGGGTTGATTTGGTGCACTTGTTCCCCCTCCCCCTCCTCCGCTTTTTGTATTTTTGTTTCTACTTCGGCTGCTTGGTGTCTTACTGGATTTGGAATATGCTGGCTTCTCAACTCATTCACGTCCAGTCACTGCAATTTGACTCTTAAATTTGAGTTGTAAACCGATTATATACATTGCATTCAGACACCATCCAGCAAAATAATCGGGACTTTTCAAGTTTGCGGTAAGTGTTGCTGGTCTCTTTTCGCTATCCATAACTGCTTCGGATCTCTGTTGGAACTGTTTCATTTTTACTTGAATATCAAGTTCTATCATTCAAATTTTAATATCTTTGTTTTTGTTAGCTTAAGGTGTCTTTCACATTATAGCCCCCCCCCCTCCACTACCTTTCACAACGAAACTACCCCCCCCCCCCCCTCTTATGGTATAAGTAACACAAGTGTGTGGGGTGCTTTATGAGCACTAAATTTTGATCACGTGTATAACATGATTAAATGGAACAGTTCCTCCCTGTTAAATCTGGTCGATCCAAATTGACTACCAAATCTGTTCATACCTGGAAATCCGTAAACCATAAACACCATGAACCCACAACCATAAACCACGATCAAGTCATTTCAACCAGTTTTGAAGGGAAAGATGTTACAGTTCGAGTTATGTAATTCTCAGGTGTTGAAGTTAAATCTGAACTACGATCAATAATTCCCTGAATAAGGCTTGGAATATCTAGTTTAAGTTTTGTAATAGCTGGAGATAAACTACCAGATACTGGTTGTTCAAACTAATGCACAATAGGCAATGGACATAAGCTAAGAGCAACTTTGCAATGTAATCAGGTAATCCAGTAAAGAAAAACTATAAACAAAGTAAAACAACAAAGTGAAAAGTAAAACCAAGTATCATTCACACTATAAACAATGAAGACTGAATGGAACAACTAATTTAATGGAACAACTGAAGAAGACTCTGACGACTTGATCCTCGACACATCCTACTTTAACCTTGTTGACTCCGACGACTTCGACTCAGACTCCCACTTCGATTTCAACCTCATAGAATTATGCGTTCTTTACTGATGTCTCTTGAGATTGGATCTATATATTGTTCTAAACTGGCAAAGGTCGCATTTCGTCGGCTTAATGCCTCGCTGGTGAACGCGTGCGACATGCCTTGCAGTGATGTACTGCGAACGTGATTCATACTCGCAATAACCGCACTCGTAGCGTTTCCCCTAGCGTTGATTCACGACTACGTTACTCGGTGGTGCCCGTCTTTTGCGCATCTTTGTCACAAGATCGATCCCTTAATTATTAATATCAACTTCCGTCCTGATTGTGCCAATACCGTGACATGATTTTGTTTCGGGTTCTGCAACGATAAACATAACTTCTTGCAGGCACTCAACGATTGATGCATGCAACTCAATGATTACAACGAGCTGTTCCATTTCGATAAACAACAAAATCAATCAATAGAAAGAAGTCTCGGAACAGTCAATAATACAAATTTCAATCAACATCCCACAAGTTTCAATCACATCTGAAATACACAACATATGAAGACCATTGAGTCTACTATTCAAACATTGGAAAAAGATTAACATAAACACACTGAATAACACTGGGTTTGACACCCCACGGGCTAAATACATTGGTGCATTCACATCATTCAGGTGGAAACAGCGGAGGTCGGCGGAAGTCGGTGGAGGTCGGCGGAGGTCGGAAGTCGGCGGAAGTCGGCGGAGGTCGGAAGTCGGCGGAGGTTGGGCTGAAGTCGGCGGAGGTCGGTGGAGGTCGGCGGAGGTCGGAAGTCGGCGAATGTCGGCTGAGGTCGGTGGAGGTAAGCGGAAGTCGGCGGAGGTCGGCGGAAGTCGGCGGAGGTCGGCGGAGTCGGTGGAGGTCGGTGGAAGTCGGTGGAGGTCGATGTGCGAGTTAATTGTTGTGTAGTTTGTTAAGTTGTGTAGAAAATAAGCTAGAATAGCGCTGGGTATATATCGCCTTCTTGACAAAATTCATGCATGACATCAGTCATTCGAAATTTTCAAAATTTACTATGTACAGTCTGTTAGTTCTTTGTATGTACAGTCTGATGTGAAACATTCTGTACAGTGTTAACCAATAATGTAAATGATGCTGCGAAGAAACGGACAGACTGGGATGTTGCCTAAACGAGTCTGCGCAGACTGGCAAAAGTATTTATACTGCTATTTGTCTGGTACAGTAATGATTACAATTGACAGCTGAAACCCACTGCGACTAAGGTACGGCAGACAGTACTGGTTCAGACAGTAGTGGTTGCCACATGATCCGATTTCAATTGATTCGTTTCATTCAAAAAAAACGTATGTTTCAGGTGTTTAGAGTTATTCAATTCAAACTATACATCGTGATCAAACTCTTCACTAGCTTCCAATAAATCAGCTTCATGGGCCAATAAATCAGTCCTCAATCTTAGATGGCATATGCATATGACAAATTTTAGAGATTAATAGAGTTATATTGAAGATCCAAAGATCGAATCAATTTACACTTGTTACGGAAAATTGAATTCAGAGCCTATCCTCATATTCAAGGATTCAAAAAGCGATGGAAGGTTAGAAAGCATATATGTCATTTTTCAGCACCACAACTTGATGGAAAACTTTGGACAAAAAGTATTGGGAAATTATAGTTAAAATATTCAATTTGGGATCATATTTCGAACACATGAAATTATTTCCTCCAGTATCTGATTATTCATTACACCGCAGAGGTATACCCCAAAATTTCCGCCTCAGTAATTTTCGTTCGAAAGTTAGATACAGAAAAGGAACGGAATTAGGAGACATCCTTTGTATCTTATTTTTCGAAAAAGGGGTTGCGCAATTTTTTGCGAAATTTAAATACTTTTAAATTGTATAATAGGCGACAAGTGTTCGAGCAGGCTTCCGCTCATTTTTGGGTATCTATTATTCCCATTAAAAGTATCTCTAATTCACAATTGAGCCTAATCAAACGCACTTTTTTTGAGCATGCAAAGTGATTTAATACTTTCTAATAAGCAATTTAATAAAGATTTAATTGAAGCTTTCAAAGCTTTAAAATGTTTTAAATACAAACAACTTTATATATATATATATATATATATATATATATATATATGGTGTTCGTGAAAAATAGGAGACAAAGCTTTTACTTTATTTTCGCGGTTAAAATTTGGACACTTTTGCGAACACGGGTTGCGCAATTTCCTTCAATTTTGCTTGTTTTTGCTAAAGTAGTTTTTTTCGCAATATTGTTGCATTTTCAATGTATTAACATTGGAAAAACGAACACGAGATACACAGATCGGGCTTATTTGCCCGTTACGATTTTGGTATACCTCTGTGGCTTAGTGTTAAATAACATGAAATCTGAATAGAGCGAAGTAATAAACATGATCAAACATTAGAAGTTTGTTTCTCTTTGCAACAACAGCGGCAAATTTTTCTCAAAATTTTTTTCATTTTTCGTCTCACTATCGGATTGCAAAATCCATATAGAAAAGGATCGATAAAAGCGATCAATGAATACGGATATCTGAGATATATAGCTGCCATTGCCGCATACCTGGGTCTTCTAAATATTTTTAAAACACCATAAATGTTGTGTAGTCCAAAAATTGCACCAGTAACTGTTACCGGGAAAGCAACAGATATGAAGGCAACACTCACAAGAAAGAATGCCAAAGTAACTCGTTTTTGCTGTCTCTGTCTCTTCTTTTCCGCTCTATCCGCTAACGATAAGGGTTCCGGAACATTAGATATGACAGAATCCGGTTCTCGGTCTGAGAGCTGATTTTGCATGTTACGGGCAACTAAATTTTCACCTCCATTAGAATCATCTAATGATGTGATTTCATCAATTGCAGTCTCTAAAACAAGATTAAATTCCTGATGAACTCCTAAAAATAATGAATCTTTTCCGCTGGTGTCCACCGTACTTTATGCACCCCCCAATTACAGAGCACGCGCTATCACAGAGTAAGTAAAATGTAAAATGTGACACGTGCGGGGGATTTATGTGAATTGCACCCACTAACTGGGTGGATGCGTTCTAAGATCTAGATTGAGTGGCATAATAAGGTCAGTCACGTGTTTAGTTCTTCTTTTGGAGAGTTTTTCGGATTTTGTCTTTTTCAAGGAGTCGTCGTTGCTCAAAGTTTTTTGTGATTACGTGACATTTTACTGCAATTCTGTTCAATTTTCGATTATGAATTAATCGATTAAAAAGTTTGGTTTTCAGTGATATTTTTTATCACTTGCGACAATTTTACTTCTGTGTCAAAGAGTTGGGTCAAGGAGTTGTTCAAATCGAACCAAACTCGGTATAGAGTATCCCCTGTGTATAGCTTGTCTAGGAAAAAAGTTAGAGGTTTTACTTGGAGAGAGTCTTAGAGCGTGGATTTTTTGGTTCGCTCTGACTCAATTCTCCTATAGTTGTTTGTTTGTAACTCCGCCGTAGCCGGTCCCCAGCCCGGTTGAGAGAAGGAGGAGGGGAACACACCCAAAACATACTGGAAAATCTCAAAAAGTTGTTCGTTAGTTCAACTCTAGACTTTTCCGACAGCATTTATCCTACTTCAGCGCTCGAAACGATGAAAAATTTGTAATCCTAGAACTTTTATTTATGAGAAATGTGTTATCCTAGAACTTTCCATTTTATGAAAAAGTTTTAATCATAGAACTTTCCTTTATGAGAAAGTTGTAGTCATAGAACTTTCCTTTATGATAAATTTGTAACCATAGAACTTTCTTTTATGGGAAAGTTGTAACCCTACCAGTTTCGTACAACTTTTTTCGTCTATGACATTAAGGATCCATAAGAGGAAAGTTCTAGGATAACAACTTTTGGTTTACCCGGGCCATTAAACATTAATGTGTTTTTCAGTTTGGGTCATATATGTTGTCTTGCCAGATATATCATTAATCAGAAATCTCAACAGCAGTGTTTGAAGGCATAACTTTAGTTAAATAGTAGTCTGTCTCACCAGCTGTTTCGCTTTATGATTTCTACATCGCAGTTTCGAAAAATTTTTGGTTCATTGCTTTGGTCAGTATTTGTTCTTCTTTTGTTGTCTGCTGGCGTGTTACGAACTTGTTGAACATTAGGCCCTCTAGATAGGCAAAATGCATTTTCATAGCAATTTTTTTGTCAACATCTCAGGTTTTTCTGAATTGAAAAAAAGGGATCTAGAGAACTTGAATGGTCTTGTAAGTGTCACCTCTAGTAGCAGTTGATGTTTTTCTTGCTTTATCATTAAATCTCGATAATTAAAAAAACTATTGGTTTTTGTAATGAGGCCGACTGTATAATGTTATCAGTCGAAAGTGTATTTTTTTAACAGTTTCGCAATTGTGTTTTTCATAAGTTTGTTTGTGATGTTTTAAGTTCTTCCTAACATTGATGCTCTTTAAAATTCCCTTTTTGTTATATTAACTGATATTTTGTTTGTTTTGTCGGATTTTATCGTGAAATATGAGCGAATTTTTTACTATGTTTGAAAAAGTTTTAATATTCATCAATCGCCAGTCACGTTATAAGAAGAATCTCAAACGGTAAATCATAATGGTCCCTCTCATCCGATCACAATTTTGATGGCCTTGACACTGCATGATTTTGAAGATAATTCGTGTAACTAAATTTTTTCACGACATTCTGTTTCTGCTTTCGAGTTGTTCTAGCATTAGGTTTCCTTAATTACTATTCTTTGCGCTTTGTTTATAGTCAAAAAAAGTTTCTTGAGTCAGTAGTGTACGAATTTCATTACCTTGAAATCAAGATGACTGTCATTTTGCAAAATTTTTAGTCTTTTTATTGTCTTCAAGGGAAGAGTCAAAAGCGACAGCTCTCATCTGCATTCCAATTGAACGAGTTAACTTTTTTCCTCGTCCTATGGTTTTAAATTTCTAATTATTAAAACAAAGGGCAATCGAGATTTTTCTGTGGTTTGGTTTTTTGCGTTCTTTTTGTTTACTCATAAGGATAAACAAAACTCATGGGCTTTCTCAATGTAATTTAATCATTTTTAAATTTTATTATGATGCAAATGTTGCTGACAAGAGCAACAATAATCCATGAACAGAGTTTCTTACAATTTTTTGCTTATCGAGGCCCATATGAAATTTTTTTTTCAGTAGATTCGCAACTGTTTCTGTGTGGTTTTTTGAAGTCTTATCACTACGTTTTGAAAAATGCAGGACCCTTTTGCTTTTATCGAAACAATAGGATTTTGTCATTTCAGCCAACATTTTATTTTTTGGTGCTTCGTGTTTTTCTAATTTTGAGTGTGTTTTACAGTTCTGTTTGAAAGTGTTTCCTTATTTTACAAACTATTAATGATTCATCACAAAATAGTCTCTGGAAAAAACCTCACTGGAGGTTACTTTTTGCTTAGCATGCTCGTTTTCTGTTTGTTTGGTCATTAGGCTACTTCAATTAGCCATTCCAGTTTTGAAATATTTTTTGCAGGGCCCCAAAAATGATTTTTGACCAGTAATTTACCGTTTTTTTAGCCTTGAAAATAAACTGAGTGGCTTCTAATTTTGCGCAATTTTCGCATTTCTTTTGGCTGCTATAAAGGTGTCAAGAATGACAGCGCTTATCTGCATTCCAGTGAAATGAGTTGACTTGATTACTATTTCCTATAACCTATGATTTTCAAATCCAACTAATTGGACTTATTCACTAATTGTTAAAAACAAGGGAAATTTGAGTTATCTCCTTATTTTCATTTTTGTTGTCTTGTCTCTTACTGATAATAATAACAGGTCTCTTGAGCTCTCTACTATGAGTTAAATGTTTTAAATTGTCAGTTTCAAAGGTTCAATTGGCATTTCAGACCAGGTCAACAAAATTTTAAGAATAAAGGTCTTTTTTTTCGTCTTGATTTCCTTTCCATCGTTTTTTTATTACTCGTATTTTTTGTTTTTTTTTCAAAATGTGAACAATTTTGTACTGAATACCTAGTTTGCTCGGAGTATCTCGCTGACGATGCAGTTTGTAATGAATGAATGCAATAAAGTCTTTGATACTTTCAATAGGTTGTTGCAATTTTTTCATCTTCAGAACTTTTCTCAGAAATAAATGAAGGAGGAAAAATAGTTTTTTGTCTTTTTCCTTGTTTTCTCTTGCTCCTGGTCTTTTTTGTGTCTAGGGATCAGTATCGTGTTATCTTTCAACATCAAATAACAGTTTTTGTCTTTTTTAGAAAAGATTTTCAATTTCTTTCCGTCTTTGCTTTTAGTTTCCAGCCGTATGTTCTGTTAATACGAAAAAATGACATAAACTGACAAATCTATTTCTCTGCTGTTCGGTATATTATACGGGGACTGTTGAAAATTTTTTCCAATTTTTTTTGTATATTTACTGTTGATCATCGAGCGAATCACGCATCAAAAAGTCAGAGGGCGATTTTTTTTATAAACTCTGCTGATGCGTTGTGGAAAGTGATATTTCATTACATTTGTTGGTGCATGTTATATCGATTTTTTGGTTAAAATCTAATTGGAGTGTCACCTCTAGTAGCAGTTGATGTTTTTCTTACTTTATCATTAAATCTCGATAAATAAAAAAACTATTGACTTTTGTAATAAGGCCGACTGTATAATGTTATCAGTCGAAAGCGTATTTTTTAACAGTTTCGCAATTGTGTTTTTCATAAGTTTGTTTGCGATATTTTAAGTTCTTTCTAACATTGATGCTCTTTAAATTTCCTTTTTTGTTATGTTAACTGATTCTTTGTTTGTTTTGGCCCGGAGTTTATCGTGAAATTTGAGCGAATTTTTTAGTATGTTTGAAAAAGTTTTCCTCTAAGTTTTAATATTCATCAATGGTCAGTCAAGTTACAAGAAGAATCTCATACGGTAAATCATAGTGGTTCTAGTCATCCGATCACAATTTTGATGGCTCATAATGGTTCTAGTTATCTGATCACAGTTTTGATGGCCTAACAGGTTTTTTCTTTTTTTTTAGAATGATTTTCAATTTCTTTCCGCCTCTGCTTTTACTTTGGAGCCATATGTTCTGTTAATACAAAAAAAATGACATAAACTGACAAATCTATTTCTCTGCTGTTCGGTATATTATACGGGGACTGTTGAAATTTTTTTCTAATTTTTTTTTGTATATTTACTGTTGATCATCGAGCGAATCACGCATCAAGAAGTCAGAGGGCGCTTTTTTTTGATAAAATCTGCTGAAGCGTTGTGGAAAAAGAGTATTTCATTTCATTTGTTTGTGCATGTTATATCGATATTTTGGTTAAAATCTAATTGGAATGAAATATTGGCCAAAGAATATGAAATGTTATCAAGCTATATTTCCACAAAAATGTGTTTGAATTTCTCTTTAAAAAGACAAAAATCAATTCAAAATCTGTTTTCTGTTGCTTGTAAAAAATTAATGTTTGCTTAATCAATGTGGTCAACTTCTGCTCCATAAATAGAAATGGAAAATGTCTTCTTCTAAGTGTTGCATTCTAGTGAAAACCGAACATTTCTTTAAACTTGTTTTGACCATATTAGAATAAAAATGGGTCAAAGTTCGATGATTCGAACTTATAACTAGTTTCAAAAATTTATCTAGCCTGAATTTTTTTCTAAGCCTTCTTTCTCTGCATTACTTGGTAGAAAAAATCAAAAGAAAGACCTCCTGAGATTTTTCATGTAAAATTTTTCTAAAACAGAGAGGCCTTTGGTTAGAGTAACTGTGGCGCCCCGTGAGAAAACTTATTCACAACTGTTTTTGAAACTGTTTGTCCAAATGAAGAGGGCTACCAGTTCCAACAGAAGATTTCGTTCACGAGAGAAGCAACTGGAACAAAATTAGACGATATAAGTTCTTCAAAAAGTTCATCAGAAATCAAAGATTCCATGAAAACATCCTAACCAAAAACAAACAACACTCAACAGAAGACAGAGAAAAACCGAATTTTTTCAGTGATAATCGGTAGCCAATGTGTTCAGAATTCAGTACCACCATTGCTGGTTACAAACTAACCTTTTATACGTTTTGCGTGATACAAGAACTTTCAGAAAAAGGAACTGTGAAACCGAATCAGAGTTTTCATCTTCGTTGCATAATGACAGTTTCAAGTTCTTTTTTTCCAACTGTACCAATTTTAGAGACTAATGGAGACTTGTTGTCAAATACCAAGTGATATCTGTTAGTTTTTTTCAGAATACGGATGTTTATATGAGAGGATACGGAGAACTGATTAATGTTGCTGATTTATTAAGTGTTCGGCATGTGAAAATCAAAGCGAGCTAATTGGACATCACTCAGATTTACATTTTAAATGAGTTCAAAAGGTAATGAGCAATAGGGATTCAAAAGACTCCAAAAAGTTTTGAGCGTCTACTTTGACTACGCTGATCTTTCAGCGAAAGGAAAACTTTCACGCTTTGTTCTAGTCAAAATATTCATTGGTAAATACCTTTTTTGCCGAAATACACCATTCAACAGGGTCATCAAAGACGATTTAATTCTCCTTCGGAAACATTGGTTACCTGTGAGTGTCAAAAGTTTGCGCAAATGCTTAACTAAAAATCAGGAAACTGCCTGGTTTCAACTTCCAGAGGAAATTATTTGGAGCAAAGACACCGAAAAATTTGTCCGTTAGTAATTCAAAACTTTGAATGAAATCATTGGTACCGTCATCAATCATTGTTAGATTGTGAAAATTGGATTGCTCGATATTGTTTTAAACTATCAGCAAAAATTGTGTTAGTTTCTCCAGCAGAAATAAAAATGTTTTTCTTGGTTGTTAAGGCCACAGAATGCTTCAACTCAAAAGCAAATGAGCATTTCGTCAAATCGGTAGGAACAAAATCTCTGAATGGGTGTAGGGTGCTTGTCAAATTAGGAGCTATGGTGAAAAAAAGTCTGTCACACTTAAGCCCTGTCCATTATCAATGTAAGCCAGATCAGATGTTTTAAAGGTGTTTTGTATGTTCTGTGGAATTTGGAGAGCAAAACCTGCCAAAGCATTCCATTTTGATAGGTTATACTTTTCTGGAAACCAAATTTGCGGAAAATAATGGTGTTCTGTCTATTGCAATCAATAAACGATCCGTTCATTTATTACTATAACGTTAATCATTTAATTGGACCCTCGCAAAAAGTATCTTCTTGTTTCTAAATCTGAACACCAATAGAAGCCGAACTTTTTATCATTGTGTCAAGCTAGGAATATGAAGCCGAGCAATTTTTTTAATTGCGGTTCAATGTCATCGTTGAAAGCCAGCGTGCGTATATAAAATTTCACTTCGACATTTTAAGGTTTGTAATGATTACTTGATTTAATTCAAAATCATAGATTGATCTCCAAAACGGAATTCGAATATTGACACCACACAATTGAAGCCTGTCAGATGTGGCAAAGTCGATTTCCTTTTTTCCATAGAAGTTTCAATAGAAATGTCCTTTCACGTGACTTTTTAACTAACCCTTTTCTTCTACTGCCTTCAGCATTTGCTTGAGTTCTAGGGTTCTTCTCATTAGATATACTCTGAAAAGCCAATTATGTGTTCCTTGCATCCTCAATATATGGGAACTTGGTCTCTATTCTTGTTTTTCAGTGATCTCGTGTTTTGATTCATGAAATTCTGGTGATGTGTCTTTCCTTGAAACCACCTTAACCAAAAAACTGTAGAACTCAACAGAAAGCAGATACAAAGAAATCAAGAAGTGGTGGTGGGTTCAAATTGTTAAAGTTCAGAAGTTGGTGCAAATTGTTCAGAAGTTCAGAAGTTGGTGCAAATTGTTAAATTTTTGCCTTGACCAAAATCAAAGTAAACTAGATCAGATATTTCATTTAAAATAGACTTTTGTTGTTTTTTTAGAATTTTGACTGCAAAACTTGCCTAACTTTCAATTTTTATCAGGCGAACATTTGCTTGAAATCAATTTTGGAGAAAAGAATTGTTATCTTTCTATTGTTATCAAGAAAAGCGCCGTTTGTGCTTAGACATAACACTAACCTTCGGCTTGGGTGCTTCCAAAAATATCTTGTTTCGAACTGTGAAGACAGTAGAAGTCAAAACTTTATAGTGTAAAGCTTAGGATAAGAATCTGGGTTAGTGGCATTTTTTTAAATTGTAGAAACAACTTCATCATCAATAGTCATCTTTCGTACATAAAAGTTCTCTTGAGTTGAAACTCGTCTCATATGATAATGTCGATTTTAAGCTTTCCAGAAACTTCTCCATACATTTTTCTATTCACTTGACTGTCTAACTAACTCTTTCCTTTTATAGCCTAGTGCAATTGCTCCCGTTCTCTGAAAAATGCAACACATTATTGCAAAAGTAAGAAGAAAGTTTTTTTGTGGTGTCAGCGATGGCTGCGGCGTCAAATTTTTAGATTAGTTTCCAAGGGTTGGCTAATTTTACAATTGTCTTTGGGAAATTATCTTCCAAATCAAATCATCTTCTGAAAATTTTCTGTAAATCAATAGATATTGTTTGGTCACCATCAACATCAAAATCTAAAGCGGGTTGATCTGGACTGCAGATGAAACCCAATTTCTGACAAAAACTGCCATCAAGTTGACAGCCAGAGAAAGATTTCAATCAAACAAATCTAATGAGCTGTGAGTTGGTCTGATTGGTAAAAAATGACCGACAACCTTCTGTTTCAGCAGAAAAAATAAACCTTTTGGAGCTCTAAACGTCAAATTGATCTTTTCACCGACTGTTGCTTGCTTTTTCTTGCTTGTTTTGTTGTGATTTCCGCCAACGTGAAGTTATTTGATAAGGTTTTTGTGTCTATTTTGACAGTATTCGAAAGTACAATTTCTCAAACTCTTTCCAGATACGTTCTGCATTTGGTAGAAAGCAACGTGCTAGGGGAATACCGCACGTCCGAAGCTTGTAACAAGAGCGCCAAGACAACGCACTGTTTTGCGCCTATATCCAGAGAATTGAGACAAACACGTTGCTTGATATAGTAAGATTTTTCTAAATACGGATTTTTATGAAGAAAGCATTTTTCATCTAGTTTCATACTGATAATTCCTTTTCCTGAAAAAGGAGCTAATCGTCTTGCTTCCGTTCGCAGCCCATCTGAAATGGTTTGAATTGCGTTGGTCCAACGCTTCTTGTATTCAAAATGTGAAAGAAAATTTCGCACACAGATACAATACCGTTTTCAGTCTTTGTTTTGAATCACTGACACGTTAAAAAGATGCCTTAGTTTCGCCGTTTATTGTTCATTTATATTCTTATAGGTGAAATTCAGATGTTTCCAGCGCATACACTTCTGCATATACTTTTCAGATAGACTACCGTTTTCAGTCTTTGTTATGAAACACTGACACGCTAAAAAGGTGCCTGAGTGTTGCCGAAGTATTGATATTCAGTTATATTGTTATTGATGAAATTCGGATATTTCCAGCGCAACGGTCTGCAGTTTTTTTCCAAAACATTGGTTTTTGCTGCATCATTTTCTGTGACCTCCTTTGCTCCTTGATTCCCTTTGTACGCAATATGTTTGCTGTTACTGTCAGAAAAAACTTCAAGTTTAACGATGCTCAGAAATTTCACGCTGAGAAATTTAATTGCTTCAATCTAGCCAAAGTTTCATATCTGCCAAAGTTCTTCAGCTTCTGAAGGAAAATGTTGGCAATCAAACTCTGCGCTTATGTTTAGCCAAACGTTGAGCCACCTTTCCAATGGTTTTTTCGATGAACAGCGAAGCAACCACTGAAAGTAGCTACATCTGCGCTTGACGACCCGAAAAAAACAAATAAAGATACATGTTTTGATGCTTTGGAAATTTCGTGGTCTAACTGCAACTCTGCTTGGTAGAAGATTCCTATATCTGTTTTTAATTCGGGTCGTCCAGCGCAGAGGTGGCTGCTTTCAGTGGATGCTTTCCAGCTTTCTTCTATCTTCGTCGAAAACAAAATCTCCAGCATAAAATTCGGCTTACTGCAGTCAGCTTGTAAGAGCACCAAAGTTGTCAAAGTCCTATTGAATGTCTTTTGGAGCAAAGTTGCGATTAGCCGTTTTTTATAATTTTTTCCAAAAATTTAATTTAAGATTTTGTCCATTTTTTTTCAAGACATGCGAGTTTTAAATTTTTCAGTGAACTATTTTTTTTTCGGCAAATGCTGACCTCTCTCCACTAAATTCACTCATCATTATTTACTTTTAAAAGTATATTTATATATATAAATACATATATATATATATATATATATATATATATATATATATATATATATATATAAACATATTTATGACTAAAATGACTAAAACTCAGCCGCCTCGGAATGTTTGGATTGTCGATAGTAAAGAGTTTCATGAGGCATTGAAATCACAAGGAAGCTCTACTTATAACTATATACATATATATAGATATATATATATATATATATATATATATATATACATATAATTATATATATATATATATATATATATATTTATATATATATATATATATATATATATATATATATATTATATATATATATATATATATATGTTTATATATATATATATATATATATATATATATATATAAATATATAATATATATATATATATATATATATATATATATATATAGAAATATATTTATTTATATAAATATATATATATATATATATATATATAAATATTTATATATATATATATATATATATATATATATGAATGTATTTATATATGTATATATATATATATGAATATGTACATATAGGTAGAGCTTCCTTGTGAATCCAATGCACCAAGAAACTCTATACTATCGGCAACCCAAACATTTCGAGGCTGCTGAATTTTAGTCATCTTTTGGAATGCTTCAGCTGTTTCAGTCGTAATTTTTTTAAAGGTGCAACTCGTAAATATCTTGGCAAACTTTCGTGATCTAACAAAAGCTATCTAAGAGCTCAGTCATTTTTTCGCTCGTTGATGTGTGCCAATTTGGTGGGCCAATTTCTTTTATTTCTCTCGCAAAAATCTCAAGCGTGAGAAATGTTAATCGACTCGAGCGTACTTTTGTAAAAGACGGCTCTTCCTTTGAAAATGATTTTTTTCAAGGTCTCTTTCCCTGTGTTTTAACTGTATAGATTATACATAAGTCTTATAAATCAAATTCATCAAGTTTTTCAACTCGAAACGTTTGCTCTTTGGCTGGTTTTCTCTTTTTCAAACGACAGATCAGTGCTTCCTTTTTTATTGGTATTGTACCACTACCGCCCGGTTAATCTTGATACGGAAAAAAAAACCATGGTCTGACTGGTAAAAAATGAGCGACAATCTTTTGTTTCAGCAGAAAAATTAAACCTTTGGAGCTCTAAACGTCAAATTGATCTTTTCACCGACTGTTGCTTGCTTTTTCTTGCTTGTTTTGTTGTGATTTCCGCCAACGTGAAGTAATTTGATAAAGTCTTCTTGTCTATTTGGACAGTATTCGAAAGTACAATTTCTCAAACTCTTTCCAGATACGTTCTGCATTTGGTAGAAAGCAACGTGCTAGGGGAAGTAACGCACGTACAATGCTTGTAATAAGAGCGCTAAGACATCGCACTGTTTTGCGCCTATATCCAGAGAATTGAGACAAATTGATATAGTAAGATTTTACTAAAAACGTATTTTATGAAGAAAGCTTTTTTAATCTGGTTTTATACTAATATTTCCTTTTCCTGAAAAAGGAGCTAATCGTCTTGTTTCCGTTCGCAGCCCATCTGAAATGGTTTGAATTGCGTTGGTCCAACGCTTCTTGTATTCAAAATGTGAAAAAAAATTTTGCACACAGATACAATACCGTTTTCAGTCTTTGTTTTGAATCACTGACACTCTAAAAAGATGCCTTAGTTTCGCCGTTTGTTGTTCATTTATATTCTAATAGATGAAATTCAGATGTTTCCAGCGCATACACTTCTGCATAAACTATTCAGAT
>NC_134481.1:5564732-5654399 GCF_964194025.1 Convolutriloba macropyga | reverse complement strand
AGTACACCCATCAGTCAGTCGTGGTATAACTAAACTTGTCAGAAATATTCGGAACTTCTACGTGCATCTTGGGCTTACGGTGTCTGAAACCGAAATAAAACCGAGAATAATCAACCGAAACTTTGGAAAAAAATTTTAATCACTATGATAACAACAATTTTTTTTGGTTTCCATCCAAAACAAGCATTTTTACCTCCAACTCATTATCAATTTGGCTCATGGTTTGTTGAAATATAGAACAATTCGACTTTTCTTCATATTTTTTATTTTCAGTATACTTATGAGAAGAGGAAATCATATTGAAATTCATAAGCAAACATTTGAAAAGCATTATTCCAACAAACCTAATGTTTGTTATTTTTTTAAAACAGTTGATTCATACTTTTTTGTTTTCTTCCTAAAACTGTTAGTTTTTTGCTGACTTATACGTCTCATGCTGTCAGGGGATATTGAATTGAACCAGGGCCTCATCTAGCGAATTTCATTGAGTTTTCAAGTTACCTAAAAAACAGAGGAACAAGCCGCTCGCCTTTTTTATTCTTTATTAATTGTCAAAGCTTGAAGAACAAGTTTGAAGAGTTTGCAAACTTTTTGCAAACAGCTCTCAATAATACGTTTGTCGCTGTAACTGAAACCTGGTTGGACACTGATTGTATTGTCGAAAATAACTTTTTAACAGCATCGCATACTTGCTTTGGTAAATGTAGATCAGACAAAACAGGGGCTTCAAAGAGTGGAGAAAAAGATATTTTTGTCCCGAAAAAAATTACCGCCGATATTAAATGAAGCCTTGAAACGGTTGATGAGAGTTTTTTTAATCCATTTGGGTTGAAATAAGTGACTCTGACTGAAAAATTACTTGTTAACGTTTTTTATTGCCCAAACAAACGTCTTGGTGAGTATTCTCTTGATCAGTTAAGTACCCAATTATTGGGGGTATATAGCGTTACATATAACGTTATTTTGCTGGGAGATTACAACTTGACTTATCTGAACAAGACAGAAAAATGTAAACTAGACGTTTTCGAGTCAATTTCAGGATTAGAAATTGTTAACCAAAGGGATGCAACCAGAGGTACTGATAAAACATTTACACTTTTTGATCACCGTTTTTTTCAAAAGATCAGATAATTGCCTACAATGTCACAACAACCCCTTTTAAATCCGACCATTTTCTTGTTATCTTCGAATCAAACGTCTCATTGAAATCTGAGTGTGACAACATAATAACGATGAGGAATTTTCGACTTTTTTTACGCTCTAAAATAACAGAGATCTTGCCCTCTCCGAATGGCTTAGAATGTACCAATGTGAGAATGGCAACGATATGTTCATATGATTCATTCATCGATATTTTTGAGAAAATTGTTGAAAACACGCAACAATTCAGATTGTTAAAAAAGGCGGAGAAACTTATAAAAATTTTAAGCCCTGGTTAACATAAGAATTGAAAAATTTGATTGCCCAAAAACCTTATTTGTTCAATAAATGGAACAAAATTCCTGACAGCGAGTCGTACAGAGAAATTAAGCGGTTAAGAACTTAGTTAATAGGAGACTAAGGGAGGCGCTCAACAATTTTTGCATCAATTTCTTCCAAAAACTACCAAGAAGTAAGGAACAAAGGAACAATGGAAATTCATTAAACACAAGACCAGTCCGAGTGAAAGAATTGTCAACGTTGATGAAATGAGATTAGACAGTGGTGAAATTTCAAGGGAACCAAAAAAAAATATTGTCAATTGTCTAAATAGAGCCTTTGCTAATCTAGGTATTTTCAAAAGTTCGTATATTGCTTGTAAATACTCTGATAAACTTAATATACCTGAACCCGCATTCAGAACTGTGACTAGAAAAGATCTTTTTTTAGCCATTGACTCGCTGCACGCTAACAAAGCAGCAGGACCTGGTGAAATCTCAATTCGACTCATATAGTCTTGCAAATTAACTATTGGCGTACATCTACAGTTTGCCTTAAATGAGTGCATTAAGGAGAAAGTTTTCCCAACTAAAATTAAACTAGCCTATGTAACACCAATTTTCAAAAAAGGTCATAAATTAGATAGCTCAAATTATCGACCAATTTCTGTAACTACGAGTTTTGCAAAAATTTTTGAACGCCCCCTGACTCAGATGATGGAGTTCATTGATAAACATAAAATTGTAAACAAAGAGCAATTCGGATTTCAGAAAAAAGTCTGCAACAGAGGCGGTTCTAGAACTGGTTGAGACATTTTCGGCTAATTTAGGTCAAAGCAAAGAAACTGTCGCTATTTTTCTAAACCTTGCAAAAGCGTTTAATTCCATTTCGCATAACATTTTTCCTTAAAAATGGAAATGTGTGGTTTTTCCCAGGAAGCAAACGAATTACTGTTTTCATTTCTTGCCAGCCGCAGTCAAAAAGTAAAACTTAATGGCGTATTCTCTGATTGTGAAATTTTGAATCACGGTGTGCCACAAGGAACTGTTTTAGGACCACTCATTTTTCTTTTATATGTGAATGATTTCTCATCTAATATAAGCACAACGGAAAAGGTAATTCAATTCGCAGATGACACAAGTATTGTCTGTTGTGGACAGAAAGGTAGCTTACATGGGAAAGTCACGGAAATTTGACAAAAAACAGAAGAATATGTAGAGATGAAAAAAATAATTTTGAAAACAAACAAAACCGAATTAATCTTTTTCTCGCGCGATAATTCTGTTTTCGAATCTATTTTTTACAAAAACGAAGTTCGCACAATACAAAAAAAGTTGCAGATATCTTGGTATTCAAATTGACAGGTATCTTAGTTTCCGGGAGCAGCTGAAAAGACCTTGAAAAAGATGGTTCATGCTATAAGATCAATTTACCTTATAAGACATCAAGTTCCCTTGAACGCGCACATTCTTCTTTTAAAATCACTTGTGCTTTCACACTTATCATTTTCCGCAATCCTTTTTCAAATTTTATCTGCAAAAAACCTAAATCGCCTTAACCGACAGACTAACTGAGGTATAAAGGTGTGCTTTCTACGCAAAAAGTGTGGCAAAGCGAGATCTACTAATCCAGACAAAGTCCCTACCAGCTGAGCAAATAATAGCAAAAATGTCGCTAATCAAATTTCATTATGATATCGCTAGGCCAGAAAATTCTGAATATTTTCATGGGTATCTGAGTCTTCATCAAAATACTCGAACAAAACAATTCAAAATTAGACAAAATGCCCAAAACAAAATTGAAATGAATTTGATTGTTCGTCAATGTGTACAAAAATGGAATAAGTTGCCACATTGGCTTCGGTTGGCAAAAAATGGAAGCGTTTTTAAGAAATAGTTGAAAGATTTCCTGCTCTCACAACATGATAAAATTCCTTTGAATAGTACCGTAGGAGCTTTTAAAAGTTATTTTTATTTTTAGGAAGTAAACAATCGAAAGAAAATTTTATAATGTGATTCTTTAAGAAAATTGCTGATGTATATTATATTATTTTGTTTGAATGATTTGAAATATTTTTTGTTTCAGGTATATTTAACCGTATGGTTATAATTTTAATTTACTTTTTGCAAAAAAAAATAATTTTAATTTATATATATATATATATATATATATATATATATAGCAAGTGCAAAGTCCCACGGGATTCTTGTTCATCTTTCGCGGTGGAAATTCGCGGTGGTTCTCCGTAAATTCTGCACCAAAACTTGAAAAATCAATTGACGCGATTAAAAACCTTGCTGTGGAAAACTTAAATTTTGATGTGGACGCTCTGGTGTGCCAACATCTTGACCTGGATGCTGTGAGCTCTTCGAAATTGTTTGGATCACCATCTATGCATTGTGCATAATGTTTAAATGTAAACAAAACTACAAAAGTTGGATGTAAAACCAATTAAAGCTAAATAATCATTTTGCTTTGGATCCTGGAAGAGAACCGGTGGCAACAGGCAGCTTGACATGGAAGTTAAGTTGTGCATGATGGTTTTGCCGCTCCAGCATTTGACTGCAAAAATCGATAAAGTAAATTGATTGAGAACTGGTTTCTCAATTCATGAAAACATTCCCTTAATAACAAGAACTTAAAAAAGCACAAATTTGCCCAGAAAACAGCATAAGCCATTTCTTACTATTATCACCGTGTGGGAGAACTTATTAGTCTAACGGGGATCCAAAGTTCCGAAGTTCGCTTAACAAAAAAGAAACTGAAATTTTGAAAACTGTGAGTTACGTTTTATAGTCTTCGTAAATTAAGAACACGATCCTCATTATGAGTTTGACAAGTCTTGAAAAAAAACTTAAGAAGTTTGCTAAAAAAACAAACTCCTAGAATTTAACTCTTTTTAACAAATTGCTTAAAGACGTCTGCTCTCAGGTATCGAGATTGAGGCGGGCCCTTCATTTTGGTTCTTAATGAAACAACTGGAAGCTTGACAAGTTCTTGACAAGTTCTTGAAAAAAAGCCCTCTGGAAAATTTCACTTGGTAAAGATGCTGTGGTTCCTGCCAAGTCTTGATTAGACTTGCGAATGAATTTGTGGAATTCTCATTTAAATTATACTAATGTGCGTGTGTCTATGTATGCGTATATTTAAGTAAAAGAACAATTTCACGAAAAAAAGAATTCTTTTAAAGAAATGTTTGTGGACGTTAAGAATACAAAAACTACACGTAGCTTAGAACAAACTTAGTTAACACTGCAAGAACGCACGCAAAAACGATAGAGAAGTGAAATTCTTAGTGTCATCTGGTACGGAAAAACACATTATAGCGAAAATTAAAAGCAAAAGTCAGCTTCTGCAATTCTCTACTAAAGTTTTTTTTCGTTACCTCTTTATTACCACATTTGTAAAAGTTTAATCATATTTGGTAAAAATTCCGTTTCAGCCAAATTTAAGGTTCTAATCTTGTCACTGAAGCTGGTGTTATAGATTATGACAACTGTAAGCAGCCTTCGATTCCTTAAAAAACCATAACAATAAAATCAAACAAGGTTTTGTTCGCAGGATTGTCAACTTTTTCAATTTGCTCGTCATTCCCTCAAAAACATCGCTCAATGTATTTCAAAATTCAAATTTTAACCAGCTACCTAAAAAACTCGTACAGATTTACTCTGAACGTATGCTTTGGTTCACTGCTTGAGTTGAAAAGTTAAATAGAATCATAATTATGTTTTCAAAAGACACTTTTTGCAATTTTTCTTTTTGAACGTAAATTGATTTCCGAAATTTTCACATTTCCACCCACAGATTAATACCCAACCTAACAACATATTTCTTAGATTTTTAAAAATATTGATCATTTGTGACCTATTCGATATAAACTGAACAATAAAATTTTTTCACATTCCTTCTGTTTACTTTTCCAGTGGGACTATGAGTATGTGCCTAATGCCAGACGGCATAAGCTGATGGTAACTTTGCTCTCGGGAAACCAAAAGGCAACCTTTTGCTTTGTCTCATTGTTAATTTTTTCAACTGCTCCTGTGGCTAAGAAAAAATTTCAAATAATCACAGTATTGTTCCTTGTGGAACGTTGCACCTGATTTTATTATTCCGATATGCTTTTTCATACATCTTTTTATCATTCGCTGCATAGGGCTATGATTGGCTCTGATAGAATGACTTCATAATTTTATTCTCATATTCCTGACTAAGGAACATTGTTCTTTGTACAAGCATTGAAAATTTTAGAGTGAAACATATGCGTGGATAATAAGATGTTTAATTGGAAACAAGTTAGTAGTAACATTTACACCATAGAGGATCGAGGGGGGTTGTCTTCCTATGTAAGAGTAGGGTTGTCCTGAGGACAACCCAACATTTTGCATTGGCAAGGACTACCCAACCCTTTACATGCGCTATGACAACGCAACCTTTAACCTTTTGCATGGACAGGACAACCCAACCTTTTACATGCAGGGACAGCCATAACTTTTACATGCAAAGACAGCCGAATTTTTAACCAAACATTTTCCCCCTCCGTTGAGGGAATTATTACTAAGATTTGACTGAAAAGGATTAAGGGGATTGGGTTAGAAATTACCTTTTCTGAAAAAGTGTGCAATGACAACAATAGCTACGGTGGATTTGGATAGGATTCATGAGATATACAACAAAGTGAAAAAGAATATTCGCAATAGGGTGAAAGATTTTTGTACTTTTTAGCAACTTGTTTGTATTTGGATCCTGACCTCGATTTGGAAATTGCATTGAAATTGAGGCCGTATGGTGGATTGATTGGGATTGACAATTCTTCGTTAGACGTTTATTTCGAAAACTTTTAACGATTTGCGTTTGCATGCTATACTTCAAGACGCTTGTGGTTTTGTTTTTGAGCAAAGTGAAAAGGGACCCGGTTATTCATACGTTTTACCTGTCCAGTCACGAATGAATATATGGGCCATGTGACTGGTATTGCTTGTTGTTTATACTTAAAGACTTTCAAAAACCGTTTATTCAATCGATTGGAATGTTTACTGCAAGAGTGGTTGTTCTTGATTCTCTTACTTTGAGTGAACAAAAATCTTATCAGTTGGTTTCAAAATATCTTCATGGTTTGGATAGGGAGAAGGAAGATTAACCATATTGCTGTCTACAACAAACTCTTCAGAGTGTAGTGCTTCGATTTCCTCTATCAGATTTTTATGCGAAGGGTGTGGAGAAAACTGATATGTGGCAAAAACTGCTTCAGAGAAAAGTTACAGACCTTGAGGATTTGTTATGCCCCAAAATTGAACATTGGAGATTCTATCGGGAGAACCCAAATTGTGGCTTGCATTCAAAAACTTGCCCAAAACGACAGAAAAAAACATTGTGCGAGGCGGAAGGCCCAATTGTTCTTCTACTGGCTGATCCATGAACAACCGTCGATTGGAAAAGACAGCACCGTCTGTACTCCAAGTGAAAATGTTTCCAAATTTGACCGTTTACAGTTCCTTAGCGGCTGAAAACCAATGGACTGTTACACTAGTCAAGCAAGAAAAAATTGACAGTCGAGGACAAACTGTATTGAGGAAACGGCAAGTTGTTTGCACTGGAGCCGAAACAGAATCCTTGAAAAAATATCACTTTAAAAATATTTTCAACTGTATCATGTGTATGAAAGAGAAAATGCAAAGAATGAATCTAACCCCTTTACCTACGCCGAAGCGGTCAGTTCCAGTGCAGGTGCCTCTGAACAATGAAAATGTACCTAAAGAAATTAAGCAGCTTATGGAACAAGGATATGTGGATTCAGTTACGTTTTACGGGATGGAGTATGGCATGAAAGCAAGCTATACAGTTGCCTACAAAAAACAGGACAGAAACTCTCATTATACAACTTATGAATTTTTTATAGTTGACCCACAAAACTAAAATTGATGTTGATTTGAAATTTTAATTATTTTGTTATTTCATTTTCGAAACACCGTTTTCACAATGAGTTCAACTGCGGATCAGTTGGATTCCGGGGGTGGTATAACAGACTTAGTTTTCGATGAAAATAAACAGGAAAGGAGATCTTGGAGATTTTGCAATTCAAGAGTGCCACGATCAGAAGTTGTTTATTTTACTCAATTTTTCATTATAGTTTTTCTTATTACAGTATCTCTTATCAAGTTGGCGTTTTTTCAATTGGATTGCGAGGAGTCAACGGTTTGGTTTTCGCCCTCTCTTGCAGAGTTGGCTACGCACCTCCAAACCCAAATCTATGAAAAAAAAATATTTCAACAAGCGATCGACTCTTTATGGGAGTGTCTGGTCCATCTTGTTGTGGCAAAACCGAATTGATTTTTAAAACGTTACTACATAACTCTTTTTCACCTAAATTACAATCAATTTTTAATTTCTATCAGCACGAACAACCAAAATTTGAGTCCCTAGAGAGAAAACTGAAAATACACTTTAAAAAATTTACAAGTTTCGAAGTTGTCTCAGAGTTAGAAGCCTTTCTTCTTGTTTTTGATGATTCATGCCAAAAAAGTTTTAACGATGAAGAGTTTTAAAACTTGCGGCTGCAGGTCGTCACAAAAATAAAGTGTTATTTATGTTAAGCACAATTTATTCCAACAAAGCAAGTGGTCGAGAACAATCGACTTGAATACAACAGACATTATTTTATTCAAATCACCACGTGATGTTCAACAAATTGATTTAATTGGTCGACAGCTCAACAACACACAATTTCTGAAAGAAAGTTGCGAGCTATCTACCAAACAACCTTTTATTAATTTGTCTAAATTTGTCCAAAATCCACCGTCGTGAATAGTGGAGATTTAATAGCATACAGTCTTAAGGGATACGAAGACTCACAGAAAATTTTGTCTGATGCTAATGTCTTTTCTCGACCTTACAACGGAGAAAAACTTCCCTTCATGACTGGCAACTTTGACAATTTTAATCGACTTCTTGGTACTATCAAGCGAACAGTTGGACCCAATTTTTCGTTTTGAGAAATCAAGAGTACTGGAAAATACCAATTAATTTTTGGTAATTATGAAGGAATCACTTTTCCTAGTGAGGAAATACCTAGCAATGTGAGCTTTACAGGAATTCCAGATGGACGCGGTGTACACATTGGTTACAAAATGGGTACAGTTACATCAAATAAATTAATGAAGAGTGATGAGACAAAAGCATACTTTAGAGAATTCCCTGTTGATCTATGCGCGGGAAAGCACCTAATATTCATTTACACAAACATTATTGAGTATCGATATGTGGGTGACGCAGAAGCTCCGTTATTGCATGTCAGTGATTCAAAACAATGTCTGAAAAACGGTAGCGTGTGCGAACTTGAACCAACATATCAAATTCTTTTCTCAAATTTAGACTATAAAAAACTGTTACCAAAAACTATACAATCAATTTCAATTTAGCTTGGCACTGAGACAGGACAATTGGTTCCTTTTTCGGGAACAGGTAAAGTTATTTTAACTTTCCAATTCAAAAAGTTTTCTGACTAGCATGGATTCCTATTATGCCAATCAGGTAACATCATTGCCGCTTTTCTCCGGACACTATAGACAAAGGGGAAGTAGGTTTAGGGCTTTAGCTGCGGGAATTGGACACATTGCTTTACCATTGGCTCGACCCTTTATTCTACCGGCTGCAAAACGTATCGGGAGATAGCTTTTAAAACAGGGTGTTCCCGAACTTGTAGATGTAGTCTTAAAGAAAAATTCAACAAAACAAGCCTTGAAAAACACAGTCTCAAACACCATCAAAAAAACAATAATCAGGAGGACGAGCGCAACAACTCCAACAACGACCAAGAAAACAACTTGGAATCCGTTCAAATAAGTTAACAAAAAAGCGGAAAACCTCTTTCATTTCAAAGTCAAGAGCTCCAAAAAGAAGTCGATCCGATTTTTTTGCAAAGGTGAAAGATGATCGCTAATTTATAACCAACTGAGGCAACTCACAGTTCCTTCGATCTGTTTGAAAAACCATCTCTCTTAGTAACATTTGATGGAAGTTTTTGTCAAAAACTAGGCCCGGTGTATAGCCCCAATGGTTAAATGTTGAAATTTGAAGTCGGTGGCGATAGAAATAACTTTATTGATTTACAAAAATTATTTTATCCATAATTTTGCAATTATGTGCTGCATTTACTGTTCGCTGATTGCACAGTGTCAGCCAACGGACTAAAAATATCAAATGCAAATGGAAATCATGCTCACAAAAGTTTTGTTGAGACTGAGTTTTCACTTAACAAATTCGCAAAAAACACTTGTTTAGCTTGTCAGTCAAGGCAACTCGTATGAGGAAAACCCTGGAACCTTATCAACTATTGAAGTGAAAAGAAGAAAAGCTTTAGTCAGACAGTCAAATGAATGCACGTTTTATGGAAAGGTTGCAGTCGACCTTTTGACATATGACAGGCATCTAATGAGCGGTGTAACTCTTCGGATTGCTTTTCAAAGATCAATTGATGACTTTGTTATTATATCAGATGATTCTGCTAAGCATTATAAAGCGAAAATTGTCGAAGCAAATTTGAATGCGCGCAAGATAACTTTGAACGATGACGTTGTGTCGGCTATTGAAAAAACATTGCCTACTAGCCCGGCATCCTATCCATACCTTGAAACCCTTACAAAAACATTTTTGGCTTCTACTGGTCTTTACAGCTGGAAATGAAGACATATTTATCAGGGAACCAATCAGAAGATTGGCTTTATGTCTGAACACAACCGAAAATTTTCTCGGTAACAAGAGACAGAATCCATTTCTTTTCCAAAAATTTGATTTGGAACAGTTTTATATCTATCAAATTGGAATGCAAGTCGCAGATAGTCCAATAACAACAAACGATGATAAGCGTCTTTAATTCAATACAATATCAGACTTAGCCTATATTGGCAATGGTCATGGTATAAGTTTGACAGACTACCCAAACCATTTTATTATGGTTTTTGACTTGACCAGTACTCAACAAGCTTCTCACAATTTTATTCATTTCGAGCTAACAAATTGCTCAATTTCGATCGAGCTGAAATTTTCGGCTGCATTGTCCAACAATATTGAAAAATTCATTATTGGCGAAAAAGCTAGCACATTTTTGTGGATTCTGCACTCCGGGTTTCAAAAAATCAAATGGATGAAGATGATATCAATGATCTCATTCAGAAATGTAGAAAACTGAAATACAAATTTCGTGGTGTATTCGCTGCCAACAACTTTCCGCAAAAAGTCCGCAAAATTAGTTTTCTCATCGTAAACGCTTCGCCCTCGAACACCCCTGGTACACACTGGCTTCTTCTATGTAATCGAAACGATTAAAATTTGTAAGCGGACCCCATGGGACAATCGATTGTTGCCAATAGAGACCTATATCACCGACTCTCTGACACTAACGCACAAATATGTCAATTTCTCGAACATGAACCAACTCAGAGTCAAAACTCAGAACTGTGTGGATTTTTTTGTATTTATATTGAGCATGTTATATTTAGCGAAAGAGAAACTGTAAAAATTAATGATGTTCAATTGCTTCGCTTTGCACTTCATATGATGTTTTAATATCCGTTGAATAAAATATATTTTCAATATTTAATTTTTTCTTCAATTACAATACGAACAAAGAGTAACTCAGAATCAATATCTAATTTTCCATAACCACTCACAAATATGTCCATAGCGCCAAAACGAGGACCACTTAAAATGTTTCCAACTCGTTTTAAAATTTCTGTACAAATTTGGTCTGTTTGAGTTTGTTCATGGCCGGCTGCTGTTGAGATGGTATTGTGGATTGTTTTCTGTGCGATTCCTGTAGTTTTCGTCGCTGTCGTTTTTCTCGTTGTCAACATCTTTGCTGTGTTTGAAAACGGAAGACGCTTGTGAACCATTTCTGGGTCAATTTTATCACCTGTTTTTTCTTTGAAGTCAACGGCTAACTTCAACTTCGTAAATACATCACCATTTGTTTCCAGTTTTGAAGAATCCCAAATTAGGTGTTAGAATGTTGTGAAAAGACCGGGGACAGCAAATGATTTGTTTTGCTTTGTAGGACCAATATCAGTTGAGCTAGCAATCAGAAAGTGCAACTGGTTAATTGCTATTTGGCAAAACTCAGACTCAAAGTCAGGACAAACTGCATAATTAATCAAACTCGTAATGTCTGTTGGCTTTTGATCAAAAATTTTGAATCTAAATTGTTTCTGAAATTGTTTGAAACGACTTGGAGATCGTTCGTTCATTGCTTCCACCATCCTTGCTATCGTGTTGAAGTTGAGGCCTCTTATTGGGTGGCGGTTTTGTTGGGTGTCTTTTGCTGAATTTTCTTCTGATTCAAGTATCTTCTCTGCCCTATTCACCAAGTTCCCAAATTCTTGCAGATTTAACGAAATTCTCTGTTCAAACTCGTATTCTTCTGTTGTCTTTTTTTTAAACAGTTTCAGAAACACATACGTTCCTGTCTTTTCATAAGTTTTCGGCGTTGCTCTTATTAAACGCTTATTAGTTTTGGAAATATCAAAAAAGCAATCTCCAAATTTTGTATATTTGGTGGAAGTGAAAGGCATATTGTGCAACTTGTTTTTATCGCTTTCAAGTATTCTATTGTTTAAAGATTCAAACTAATGGCGGCGGCAAGTTGGGATTAAATCAGTGTAGTCATTTTGTCAAATTAAATCCTACTGACATGTGAGTTCAGAGTCAAGTAAGTACGCCTATGGCGTACTTGACTCTGTCTGTTGCCTTCACTTTGGATTTGACAATTGATTTCAGATGTGACCTTAGATATGGTTTCCCTACTGAATTGTGTAAAAATGGTTGGTGGCCCGTTATAACACAAAACCTGAAAGTTAAAAACAGATGTGACCCTAGGTGTGTATTCCGAAGTTGGTAAAGGCACACGTTAAATTTCAGTACAAATTGAGTGGGAACGTGCAATGATTGTGTACGGAAAACTCAAAACAGATGTTAACCTAGATAAGAAAAGCAATTCAGAGTCAAACAACGTTAACTTGGTTGTTATATTCTTAAAGTAGAAATTAAAAACAAATGTGATCCTATATAAGCGGTGTGTTAAAACCTTTACATTTGTTCTCCTCAAAAATAATTGCATTCATTTTTTTGGTTCCTCTTGCTAAACAGTTGTAATCTCAATCTCTACTTGAAATCTTTTAGTTCCTCTTGCTAAACAGTTGTTATTTCAATCTCTACTTGAAACTAGTGTTCCGTTATATTTTGATTGTTATAATGTCTGTAAAAATTCTTTCTGAATCTGCAATTTCTCGAGAACGAACTCTTGTTTATCATACTTTGTACGAAGACTTTGTCGTCTTGATTCAACAGAAAAAAATTGGCCATATTTTGACAGTATACCAGCATTGTCTAATTCCAAAACTTTTTATCAATATAATTGGAGCTCTACCTAACAAAACGGAGCCTTCTGAGAGCAGCATTATTACTTCGGATGATTTCTTGCCTCCCAAAAGTACACCTGCTTTCGAAAATCACGATGTTGACACCTTGACAGACGAAGTGCGGAGGATATTCTATCGCTACGATTGTGAGTGTGTTCCACTTTATGAAGTCCACTCGGGGTATATCGGGCGTGCGACGAACTAGCAGATATGTGGGGAATCATGTCTCCGCCCGATTCTCCTGCCAGTCAAGCTCCCACAAGTGATCCAGTGAAGCCTGCAGTGGACCCTAGTCCTAAAGTTACAACGACTCGTAGCCCATCCCTGTTTGCGGAAATCAGTAAAAGTTATCAACAAAAGTTTTGCTACGAAAAACGAGATTTCCACTTGAGATTTCTATCGGGGACAAGCTTTAATACACCAAAGCAACCTAATTCAGCCTTATTTAAATGCCGGAAAGCGGCAAGACACCGCAAGTTTGTGTGGCTCCTAAAAAACGAAAACGGGAAAACAACCTGATGGATATCTTTGATATTTATAACTAAAACTGAAACTATTATTATATGCCTGCTTTAGATAGCTCAACAGTTGTGTATCTATCATTCGTTCAATTGTGTTGATTGGCTTTGTACAATTTTTGATATAGACTTAATTCACAATGAAAATCTTCAACCTTTTCAAAATGACTGGAACAAGTTCAATCATGTCCCACATTAACAAAAATAAACGCACTTTGTTGAAATTGAACTTGTTTGAAAAATTTTTAATAAACCAAATGGCAAATTTTAATCGCTCTTTAGTTATCAGACTTGTCTATTTAATATCTTAAGATTTGTTCAAAAAATTTTTCTTGTTTAAATGAAATGTTCTGAAATATTTTGAAATATGAAAAATTTCACGCAAACGATAAATATTAATTACTAAGTGAAAGAACAACAATAAATCAAGAAAACAAAGAACACCTTTGCTCCAATTAGTTTTGAAGTGAAAAACTCTTGTTTGGAGCAAAATGTTGCAAAGAAATCTCGAAAATTAAGGGCGAATCCTAATGAAGCCCAAGCCCAATCCCCTTAACTCTTTTGTTTAAAAAAATAGAAAAATTTAAAAAAACCGATGTTATCTTTCAATTGTTTACAAAAATAGGAGCCCTCCATTGACAAAGAAGTCCCCTTGCGGTTCTCAGTCAAATTTATCAACACATGGACACCTGTTGAAGTCCTTTTTTAGAGATCAAAGTCATTTGAACACACTCAGCTTTCGATGCAGTTCCAACTGATGTTTTTTAAAAGTGTTGTTGATTCTAGATTTGTTTTCTTGTTTGATATACCTTAATATAGACCCATAGTGTATATGCCTTCATCTGCTTCTTACCATGAATGCTTCCGAGACATGAAACAACAACTTTATCGAATTCAAAATTTTCAACTTTTATCAAAGTTATTTTTATTTGTATAATAAAATAAAAAAAGAGGAAGGTACATTAATTCTGCCTGCTTTTAAAACCATTTTTGGATTTTTAATTTCTGTCTCTGCTTTGACTGATTGAGAGTCATCTTTAAGTTTGAATTTTTATTTGGCGCGCTTTCAAGTTGAGTTCAATTTGATTGGTTCACTTCAAAGTTAAATTTGCCCGCGCAAACTTTCAAACTTGGCACATCATAACAGTAAAATAAATTATGCCTCGAGAGTTGGCAACTCAATGTTGCATCAACAGGGACATCAACAACAACAACATCAACAACAACAACAACGAGGTGTCCTCACAGAGTCGGCCTTTAGAAAGAGTCTTCAGTCTTATCGTATTGTAGATAGTAACAACACCGTGGGGCTTCTCGATTTCATGACTGCTCAGAGAAATGAAATCAATGACATTATAGAACAAAAAACATAGAACGACGGTCCACAAAAAGTTCATTCAGCGCGAAACTATCACTTCATAAAGAAGCGCGTGACAACGGAGAAGCATCGGATATTGATATCTACGCCAATTCTGAAATGACACCTGTTTATCATCAATTGTCTGACGAAACGTTTTTTCACATAGTGGAAAAGATGCTCACTGTCCTCTTAGTGTTCGCATCTAATGGAAGTTGTCGGATTCTTCAAAAATTCTGTGGGTTGATTTAAAATTTGCTAAGTTTTCGCCAATACGTGGTTCATATATTAGTGAGCTGCCTCTCTGTCATCGTAATCAACGCTTTTTATTGAATATACGCAACCATGATTATTTCGAAAGTTTCAACTACTGCTACACCGCTTGGTACCATGAACTGCACGGATCAAACTTAGCTGACCCGTCCCGAGACATTAGAACACAATTGACTAACCCGGCTACATACAGGAAACATGAGGCTACCAAACCCCGCGGCGAATTTTCTATGCCAATGTGTTTCCACGATATACATCAGTTCAAAATCATGAATGGCGTGCAGATCAACGTGTTTCAGTATTCAAAAGGAGATCTCCTTCCTACGTAGTTTTCTAATAACAAGAACATTGAATCAACGATGTATCTTCTACTCCTGTTTAACGAAGATGTACATCATTATGTTCTTATCAATAACATCATTAAACTGGTATGTACTGTGAAAAAAACAGTTCACAAACAATTTGGGTCTTTGTAGGAACTGTTTTGCCTTTTCCCACTCTGAACCGCAACATCAAGTTCACGATGATGCATGTCGAAACCATGCATCAGCAACAATAAAGATGCCCGGCAATGTTAAAAATTCTTTCCGTTTCAAAAATTTTAAGGCGCGATGATTTGCTCCATTCACTATTTACTTCGACTTTGAGTGGTTTCTAATGCCAGTGTCATCCTGTCTAGCTAATCCGGACGCATCTTCAACTGAAGTTATTGAACAACACAACCCTCCGGTTTTGCTCTGACTTTGATTCAGAATGGCTTTTCAACACCAAAAGAATTCGTTATTGATAGCTCCGAAAACTGCATGACAAACTTTTTTAAAAAACTACATGAGATGGCGCGAGAAGTATACTATGCAAAGAGACAATTTCCGGTAAATTTGGGACAACAAGTGCCAAATAGAAGTAGTACAATTGCGTGTTGGATTTGTGAAGAACCTTTCGGACACTAACATACAAAAGTGTTCGAACATTCACCACCGCGGGGATTTCCTCGGTTTTGCACATGAAAAGTGCAACTGAATAAGACACACAATCAATTTCAATCCCGTAATTGGTCGCAACATCGCTAACTATGACCTTCACCACGTATGCTTGGCTCTTCGCGAAATTGAGCCATCAACAACAATAAGCATCATCCCATTTACAGATGAGAAGTACATATCGATGACGTTTGGTGTCCTAATCAAAACAATCACGGGGAGAATTGGAAAATTCAGAAAAATTTACGGGTATTTACGCTTCATCGATTCTTTCAAATTTTTAACTTCATCCATAGAAAAGTTAGTTGCTAACCTACCCGTTTCGGCTTTCGCAATTTTCGATTTAATGTTCGATAATGACCAGTCAGCTGATGCTCTAAATTTGATTAAAGAGAAAGGAATATACCCCTATTTGTACATGACTGACCGCTCAAAATTCGCAGAAACGGAACTTCCTCCACTCGAAAATTGTTAAAATATCTTAGACAATGGAAAATTGCAAATTACAGAGGAAGAACTACAAAAAGCAAAAACTGTTTTAAATACTTTCCAATGTTGTAACCTTGATGAATATCATAACTTATATCTGAAGTGCGATACACTTCTGCTTGCGTGCGTGTTTGAAGAATTTCGGAAGCTGTGTATGAACACATATGGACTGGACTATGCACATCACTACAGTGCCTCAAACCTCGCTGGTGTTGCATTTCTTAAAATTTGTCGGGCCAATATTCAATTGTTGACAAATAGAGAACATCTGGAAATTGTTGAAAACATGATTAGAGGAGGTCTCGCATCGGTGTATGATGAAGGTTACTTCAAAACGAACAACAAGTACACGGAGAATTATCACAGTGCACTCGAATTGACTTTTGGTTTCATGGTAGATGCCAACAACTTGTATGGTGGCGTCATGAAAACAGAACATTTACCCGTTGTTGACTTTTTGCTGGAGAAAGTCCCTCTCGAGCAGGTACTCAATACACCATTGAAGTAGATTTGACGTACCCGCACAGTATACGAGACCTGCATCGTGATTTCCCTCTCGAACCAACAAAGGAAATAGTACCTGATGAGTGGTTGAGCACTTACCAGAGAGAGTTGAAATTCAATGTCATCGTGCCGCGGTCATCTGTCCACAAGTTATTACAAACCGTTACGGACAAAAAGCGTTATAAGTCTCCATTACAGGAATCTTGAACTTTATGTGCGACTCGGTCTGATTGTTGAAAGAGTACATCGCGTGCTCCAATTTTCGCAAGAAAAATGGAAAGAGCCATATATCAGACTTAACACGGAAAAAAGACAGACCGCGAGGAACAAATTCGAAGCAAATTTGTTCAAATTTATGAAAAATAGCGCTTATGGTAAAACCTGCGAGTCAAAAAGAAGGAGAATGAAACTCGCCTTAGTGCAGAATGCAGATCAAGTGCTCCAGAATTTCTCATGCTTTACCTTCAAGACATCCATAATATTCGACGAGAATTGAGCTGCTGTCACGCAGGACCCAAAGAAATATTATTGGGATAAGCCATAATTGTTGGCGCGACAGCTCTAGAATTTGCTAAATTGCAAATGTTTAGGTTTCACTATAAAATAATGAAGCCGCATTTTGATTGTCGCCTGCTATATTCTGACACAGACAGTCTGTTAAATAAAATTCAATTTAACAATTTCTACAGGGAATTGGCAGAAAAACCCAACATTTAGTCTGAGTTTGTTTTTTCAAATTACCCTAAGGAGCATCATTTTTTCAACAACAAACTCGTCTTTCTCAAATACAAAGATGATTTCACCGGAAATCTCATCGGCGAGTTTGTTTCGCTGAAGCCGAAGTTATATTCCATAACTTCAACAGGTAAAACAGATTTATATTCATTTATAACTTGTTGTTGTTATGGTTAGTCATTATCACACATATATCACACTAATCTTTAAGAGAAGCAAGCATTGATAAAGATTTCTTTGTAAAACAATTCTGAGGACAAATTGATAAAACTTTTCGTAACTTTTTTGAAATTAGCTTTCCGAAAAATTTCTGCAAAAGGTGTTACCAGAGCTGCCCGGGAACATTTAACGCAGCAGAAATACAAAGACGCTCTGTTCCTGTCATCCACACTACGAACACCGAACAACAGAATTGTATCAGACTATCACGTTCTACAGACTGTTTCAATCAATAAACTGTCCCTGAGTCCCCTCAATGACAAACGTTTCATTCTTGAGGGTGGTATAGAAACTTTGCCGTACGTTCATGCCGAGGCAATCGAATCCACTGATCTTGAATGTGATCCAGAGTGGGAAGCACCAACGCAAGAAGAAGTTAAGGATCTGTTTGGAGTAAAATGGGAAACTGATAATAAGTCGGACAGCACGCTCCCTGCTTCCACTGAAAATTGGCAGTCACCCGATACCACCGTTGAAAGTTGGGAGCCACCTGATCCCGGATTCAACAGAGTAATAAACGAACTGGACTTGGATAGTGAGGATAATGTCAATTTCGAAGCAGTAATCTACGAAAAATCTCCAATCAATTGTCCACTCATAGATTACGAAGCTGTTGTATCTGAGGATGGAGGCGAAATAACCAATTCGGAGGATGAAGAAGCGATACCAATGAGTAAAAGGAGACAGCGCATATAAAAAACAGAAATTACCAGCATTATTTTTACGTCTGTAACGGTTAGGAATTGTGTTTTATGTCATATATTTAAATTAAAACTGTTCAACTTACTCTATTTTTCCCCATTTGTATATATATTCCCTATAATAATTGAAATGATTTGAATATTTGTATTCGCTCCTTCATTTCTTGCTAATTTTGTTGTAATTTTTTTGTTAAAAATGCCTCAATTTTTGTTCAAAGCCCATTTCAAAACTCTAATCTACCCATGCTTAACACTGGTTTCAGAAACAACGCTTTTTATCGTGATTTGTAACCTTTCGATGGTATAGATTTTGTTCGAAGTTTTGGTTCAATTTCTCAACCCAACTTTGTGCTCTTTAGCTAAATTTCAATGGATGGATTTGAACAAATTGCGTGGTTTGGTTCTACAGTAATTTCACAGTTATATCCAGTCTTCCTGATAACTCTAAATATTTCACTCATTGATTAGAACAAATAATTCCCTCAAAGGAGTACGGAAATGTTTGGATAATAATTCAGCATAAACTGAATAATTTCTTCAAAAACGCAGGAATAATTTCATCAACGGAGGGGAAATGTTTGGTTTAAAATTCGGCTGTCTTTGCATGTAAAAGTTATGGCTGTCCCTGCATGTAAAAGTTTGGGTTCTCCTGTCCATGCAAAAGGTTAAATGTTGGGTTGTCATAGCGCATGTAAAGGGTTGGGTTGTCCTTGCCAATGCTAATGGTTGGGTTGTCCTCAGGACAACCCTATCTCTTACTTGCGACGACAACCCCCCGATCCTCCATGGTGTAAATGTGACTACTCAAGTACTTAGTTATAGTCATAACTATCTAATATAGCGCATAAATGTTTCTATTACTAATATGAGGAAATAAGCTCAGCCTTAGCTCTGACTGCTCGAGCTATATAGCTAAGCATTTAACCACAGCGCTCTGCTGAGATTGTTGTTGTTTGCGGCTACTGCTCTGCTTCAGGGCTTAAATTTACAGCCAGTGGATTGAATCCTCGCAGAGTTGGAAAAAAATGCTTCTACTACAAATTGACTGCTTTTTATAGTGGTGGTTTATACTTTTTGCCAGCTGGCATAATGTGATTGGTTGATTCACTATGTTGACATAGACTACAGCAACCGCACAGTAGGATTGCATCTGATAGCACTAAAATTGATTGAGTTTTGTATTTATTGTAGCACTGCTACATCTCACTCAGGTTTAAGAAAATTGAGAGGTTTTTTCAGGTGGTGAATATGACTTCTTCTCCGGTTGATCCGAATCTCTTTCTCTTCTTATATTGCTTCGTTGCATCCAGTTGTTGTTGTGTTTTGTTGACATATCTGCTACAGCACTATTTCATTAATCTTCAGGTACCAATGTGTGGGCAAAATCTGCTTCACCGAAAAAGCCATTTTAGGCAAACAAATAAAATCAACGCTCTTTTGGCGCTTTCAATAATAAACGAATGTAACTGACTGATAAGTTGAACATTGCAGACCAAAATCAGAATAGTAACTATTGGTAGCAGCATAAACAATGCAAGAAATTCATCCATCCGGGGACAAAAAGAAAAAGAAAATAGTGGTAACAGTTAACGAAAGGAAGAAAGTCTCACATTCTTAAGGTGTGATTTTTTTTGCTGCTCGTCGCACCAGATTTTAGTATTCAATATGCGTGGATAATGAGCTGTTGAATTGGAAACAAGTACTTAGTTACAGTCATCACTATCTAATGTAGCGCATAACTGTTTGTATCACTAAAGTGAGGAAAAAAGCTCAGCATTAGCTCCTACTGCTCGAGCTATATCGCTAAGCATTTAACAGCCGCGCTCAGCTGAGCTTGTTGTTGTTTGCAGCTGTTCCTCTGCTGTTGGGCTTGAATCGCCAGCCAGTGGATTGAATCTTCTAAGAGTTGGAAAATAAATGCTTCTACTACAAATTCACTGCTTTTTATAGTGGTGGTTTATTCTTTTTGCCAGCTGGCTTAATGTGACTGGTTGATTCACAATGTCTACAAAGACTACAGCAGTGGCACATTACGATTGCATCAGATAGTCCTTAAATTGATTAAGGTTTGTATTGTACGTAGCACTGCTACAAAATCCAATTCATTTTCATACATCAATAACATCTTTATTAAACTTTCCGTTCTATTTGCGGCTCTTTTTAACTGAAAATTAATCAAATATCAATTGATATATATATATATATATATATATATATATATATATATATATATATATATACACGTTTATATATATATACATATATATATATATATATATATATATATATATGTATGTATGAATATATATATATATATATATATATATATATATATATATCCACAGCTGGGTTTTCCTCAGCGTTAAAAACCAGCTGCAAAATGCTTTTAGTGAAATTGTTACTTGTCATTTTCCCCAGTTGGCAAAATCTAGTTTCACTTGAAGGCCCGCTAGGTAAATTGGTGCTTCCCACTTTTTTCGTTGGGAATAACTGAAATCTTGTCTATACTCACCTGAACTATCAGTTCCCGTAATCTCACTTGAGCTTATTGGTAAGAAATGTTTGAATAAGTTCGGAGAAAATGGGATATTTAATTTATTTTCAAGAAACAGTGCGCCGGTTAATGGCTACAAAAGGCGCAAATATTTTTAAAAAAATTGGCTCAAAATAGTTTTATTAATGAGTCGAATACTGAACCTCTGAACCACCATCAAACACTCTTATCTTCTCTTATATTTGTAAATAGATTCCAGAAGCGCCATGTTCAACAAAATAGACAATGCGCGAAAATTTTTAGTCGCCCGGACTATATATATTAAATCAGAATTGAATCTTGCTAATTCATTTCTGTATTTTTACTTATGGCAACTCTACTTACAATCTTGTCACTTTTACCCTGCGAAGACAAAATTTTATCATGCTGATTAAACCAAATTACATGAGATTGAAATCATTTCGTTAATTGTCAGCCATGACTCAAAAACACAACTGTGCTGGAGATAGACAAAAAAAGCAATCATGTAAACATTTCGACTGTGATGATAAAATTATTTGTAAAAAGCATACTCGTCGAGGATATATGTCGAGCAATCTAAAGCATGCATACTCTATGCAAACAATTGTGTGTTACATTTTTTGATAAGTTAAAGTTAACTGATCAATAACTTACGCATGGAAAGAAGTGATCGAGTCATCGATAGGAGCATAACCAAGCTCGAAATTACTCTTGAGTCGTGTTTTTTTTTCTATGTTTTATACTATTTCAAAAAAACTTACATGTAAGTAAATTTCTAGTTGCTTACCGGAAATCGCGAATCACGAGAATTTCTCACCTGAGTTTCCCGAAAGGAAACGATAGACAGAAACCGTGAAACGCTCCAGGAAAATTTGCAACGTGTTACGGATACATAAGGCCCAAACATTTTCAAAATAACCTTAAGCAAAAACAATTTTGTAGCAGTGCCTGATGTTGTATCTCTGTGCCAACAACTCATCGTCAATGTTTCTATATTCTTTAATAAATAAGAAACCTGCTGTGCTGAACAGATAGATAGCGCTTGTAATTTTATAGTCACCTGGACTGCAGCTCCGCCTTAATTCACTACTGAATCATGCTATTTCAAATTTCCCGTTCCTTTACTTCGTAAACTTATGATCTTATCACTTTTTAACCCTGCGACGTAACTACCATTTGTCAACATTCCCACCGTTTTTCCATTTTAGCCCTGATATTAGCCCGCAAAAATGTTACTACTGTTTCTGAGCTATGAAATCAATTAGCACAATAAGGTCAATTCTGTTTTCATGGGAAGATTAAACCAGGTTTTGAATGTTCGTACTGGCTTACTAAAAACAACTTTGCTTGAAACAAGTTTCCTAATTAGTACGGATAATTACTTAAGGGCAGTTTTTGTATTCTAAATGTCTGTTTCAGTAAATGCAATAGAAAATCTGTCTCTGATTTAAAACTGATTTTTCAAAAAAAAGAACATCATTATGAAATTCTCATGAATCATTGCGGGGTTTTTGCTTCCCAAGTCGAGACCAAATGGTTATCTTGCAAGATCTTGCAAGAATCTTGCAAAAAATGGTTATCTTGCAAGATCTTGCAAGACGATGGTTATCTTGCAAGATCTTGCAAGACGGATGGTTATCTTGCAAGATTCTTGCGAAAAAAATATTGAAAGAAAACAAAAATTTACCTCCGAGCGAAGAAAAAAAATAACCAAAATTGCAGCGCAAATGAAAACTCAATCAAACTTCAACAAAATTGAGGGTTTTGTTTCAAGCTTTTGTAAGTAACATAACAGTAACTGCCGAAAAATGAACAATAAAACACTTTGAACAACGTGGAAGTAAACCTTATGTTGTGTGCTTTGTATTTCACTTTGGAGAGTTTTTGAGGCAGGCCACTGTAAGTAGCGGCCTTCATCTTTCGCTACCAAACGAAAGGAAACCAACAATTAAACTGCGCAATTTTTGAAACAAGACTTGTCAAGTCTTGGCTAAGACATGCACAAGATTTGCCAAGTTTTGGCCGGGACTTAACTCAAGACCTGCCAAGCCTTAAGACTTGATTAAAGACGACGTGCCAGGTCTAACAGGTGACATGATCAGAGCGCTGATACAGTACTGATCCAAGACTTGCAATTTCACTTCATCTGTACTGTTTAGGACTTGACGTTCAGTTCGGGCAGTAGTACTCAGAGTCACTTAAAGTTCTGCCCGATAGACGCAACAACTCTGCAATATATTAAAGAGGAATTCGGAAAATAAATTACCAATTTAAAATCCCACTCAAATTAAAAAACTAAGATTGTTTATCAGCATTCTTAAAGAACATGGCCGGCTCAGGATTTTAAGTTTCGTTGTTTTTGTAAAGCTTTACAGCTAGCCTGCAAAACACGTCACAGAGTAGCAATACAATAAAAAAGGCTTAAAATTTTTCAGAACTGATTGATTTTGCAGCTTAAAATGTCAAAAAATGAGAAAGGCATAACCTTTCACCAATTTTACTTCGCTTGCACTTTTTGATGTTCTCTTTGAAAAATACTCGAAAAACGTTATTTCCAAAGATATTTATAGCATATGTTTGCATAGCATATTTAATTGATATTTACAGTAGTGAATTGTTTGAGATTTAGATGCTATAATTTGTCCCGTTTGCAAAAAAAAAATCTTAAAATTGTTTGTTGTTTTTTAAAAGTTTGCTTAATTCCATTAAATTTCTCGTTCTGCGTAGTCTGAAGAGCCAATGCGTTCTCTCTCGTCATCTTAATTTTTGAGATATGGTAGTAATGGTTGCTAGTCTTCAAAATTGATTAATCATTTCGATGTAGACCTTTATCGTAACAACTGGCAGAACCAAACACTGAAAGACGTTGAAGTATTATTGTTCTCATCCTAAAACTGAAACAAAAATCATATTGAGTGTTTAAGTCCTAATATTTGTGTATATTATAGAGGACAGAATTCGCCAAAAAGCCGAAATTTCACTCCTTGTTAAAATAAAAAGTATGATTGTTTATCAGATTTCTTAATGAACCTGGCCTTCTTCGGATTCTAATTTCCGTTGTTTTTTTAAAGTTTCAAAACCAAATTTGCAAAACCAATAATCGGGCAAAAGTTTAACAGAAGTGAACAAATTATCTCTAGAACTGGTTGATTTTGCAGCTGAAATTTAAAAAAAAATGAGAAGAAAGGCAAAATATTTCACCGATTTTCTTTCGCTTGCATTTTCTGACGTTAACTTTTTGAAAATATACACAAACTTTATTTCCATATGTCTTGTCATATCAGTTTTGAAGAAATAGAGAATAAAGAATACTGTTTTAAAATTAGACGCAATAAAAATTTTTTTAAATATTCGTTTTTTTTTTAAAAAAGAAGCGGTCCTAATTCCAATAACGTTCGTAGTCTGCTTAATCTGAAGAGCCAATTGTGTTTTCTCTTGATTGCAATTTAGGGATAATAGAATTTTGTAGTCAAGGTTGCTGGCCTTCAAAGCTGATTATTCAATTCACAGTAGATTTTTATTATAACAACAACTGGCAGAACAAACACTGGAAAACGTTGAAAATTTTATTGTTCTCATCCTAAACGTTGAAAGAGGAAATTAGATTGAATGCTTGAGTGTTATTACGAGTAGTATATTTTAGTACATGTAACAGAAGGAAGACTTTGGATATTAAGTTTCAAAACTAACTCCTTATTAAATTAAGAATTAAGAATGGTTATCAGCTTTTTCAAAGAACGTGGCCTACTTCTTATTTTAAATATCTTTATTCTTGTAAAGACCCGAATCGCTATTTGAAACACCTATTGAAGATCAGCAATTTAATAAAACACTTCAGTATGCTTGCAACAGGTTGTTTTTAACGACTAAACAAAACAAAAATGGAAAATAAAAGCACAATTCCGTTCCGATTTTTCTTCAACAGCAATTTTTTGACGTCCTTACTGTTTGGACATCTTTTAGAATGACCTTTTTGGCATTCCAAAAGGTTGGAAATTTTTTAAAAAAAGTTATTTGTATACTTTTTTGCAATTTTTTGAACACTAAAGCTAATAAAGGTTGTTGTTTGTCAATAGACAACAAATTTGTACAATTAAAAAAAAAACAAATTCATTGTTTCAAAAAAACTTCGCAGTCTACTCGTTCTTCTGATCCAATTTAAAACTGTTTCTCTATTCTGTTGTTTTTGTGGAGCTATTAAATGCTCTAGTTTTAAATAGTTTTCGATTGTGTTGGTTCAGTTCATGCTGGGCATCTTTGTAATTTAAAGAATTAAAAAAAGAAACATTGAAAAATTTTAAAATATATCTGTTTTCATTAACATAACAAAGAAAATAAGGTTCTAACTAGACCTCCTTATTGTGAACGTAACATTTACAGTGCTTGTGTTCATAAAGGTCATTAAAATAGAAATTTATTATGTAACCAATTGTAAGAATATCTGAAGATTTTTCAATTTTTGAATTTTTTTTTATTTGGTTTTGATTCGCATTGAATGGGCCGATTGATGCTTCACAACTAGTCTGGTTCAGCTCTACATGAGCACCAAATTCAACGAATCTGGAGAAATTTACACAAATATACTTTTTAAGTTGAGAAAATTTGTTTGGAACATCAAAATGCCAAGCCAATTTTCGACATAGAGAGGAACTCATTACGTGATAACTTTTGTTGAAAGACTAAAGAAATACAATTTATAGCTTAAATTAACGCTCATTTAATGTCGTTTCAAGAATTATTATTAAAAATTACTTTAAAATTACTTTATTATTAAAAATTACTCCAAAATCTTCCAAAAAACACCGAAAATTGACCTCACTTTTCAAATCATTTGCTAATAGTTTTTCATACTGTCTTGTAATCTGCAAGTTATACAGCGAAACATTTCGCTTATTATCTGGGCTTTCTGGCAGTATAATATACTTATATACTTTATTGCAATTTGAGCTTTGAATTTTGCTTTGAGCGACCCGTAAGTTTGCTTAAAATCGGTTTAAAAACGGTTTTTTCAAAGTTTATTTGTTTAATAACTTTTTAGATAGACCATTTTATTTAGGTTACTATAGCTGATTTTAAAGCTTATTTTGTGACCGTTACGACTATAGTAATAGTTCTTAGCAAAAAAGGCCGAAAAAAGGTCAATTTTAGACTTTCTTTGAGATTGGGGAATTTGGTCGATTTTGACCCCTCAGTGCCCAAAATCGTCAATTTTAATTTTCATATATAGATAAAAAACCTTATATCATTTTAAAGCTTATTATCTCCTGAGTTCAGAACAGTGCTTACTTTTTTATGAAACTCCTTGGTTGGGGAGATATTAGTGTGTTCCCGACTCATACCTCGAAATTTTCGATTTTGGACCGTTTCAGAAATCGGTTACGTGTCGATATAACTTGAGGGCGTAGAGTTCCAAAAATCGGACATCCGAGTAGGATCTGGGAAAATACCTTTAAACGCGTTTTAAAATGTCTTCCGGATTGAATTACGAGGTGGCACTTAGACCATGCGATTCGCCTTAACGAGAGCTTTCCAATGATATAACTTTTAGCAAAACTTCAATTTTGGGTACCTTCACTAAGTACCTGCATCAGGGCACTGTGGAATATATCCTCTAACACTGCCGTTATGCATATCAGTGAGATATATGCTTACCAGAAGGTGATAATGAGCGTAGCGACCGCCGCCGGAGGAGGAGCGTGCGTGAAGGGACCCTTTTTTGAATTGAAACTGATATGATTTTTTCGAATGGTCTCACAGCCCGCCTCGCCTGACATGCTAATTGTAGTGATACAACTGAACTGGCAGGGCCAAACGTCTCCAATAGAGTGCGGGGGGCTGGGTGGTTGTGGCGTGGGGGGGTGTCTTGGTGGTGGAGGGTGGTTGGTTGGACAGTTACCAGTTGATCCAGACGATTATGGTAGATGCCATCATATTTTACTTGAATGATGTTTTCAGATCGTTTTTGAACTTGAACACACTGCAGATTAGATCTTTTAACAGCATTTGTTGAATACTGGACCAACTACAATCTCTGCAATGGCTTCCCAGTGAGTAATGTTATGTATTTACAGGATGTACCTTGTTGATCAAGGTTGCCTTGGTTAACCTTATCCCTGCCGGGGATATAGTGTTAGGTCTTGTAGGGTGCTCTGTAAGGGACGCCCAGTTGTTTTTAGAAGCTGAAATAGCGATAGCTGAGCGGGCTATTAGTGGTCTCAACTTGGTTTTTTGGCTTGTTTTTAAGGTTGCCTAGGTTACCCAAGGTTGTCTTGGTTAACCTTCTCCCTGTCGGGGATATAGTGTTAGTCTTGTAGGGTGCTCTGTAAGGGACGCCCTGTTGTTTTTAGAAGCTGAAATAGCGATAGCTGAGCGGGCTATTAGTGGTCTCATCTTGGTTTTTTGGCTTGTTTTTAAGGTTGCCTAGGTTACCCAGGCTTGTCTTGGTTAACCTTATCCCTGTCGGCGATATAGTGTTAGGTCTTTTAGGGTGCTCTGTAAGGGACGCCCATTTGTTTTTCCAAGCTGAAATAGAGATAGCTGAGCGGGCTATTAGTGGTCTCATCTTGGTTTTTTGGCTTGATTTTAAGGTTGCCTAGGTTACCCAAGCTTGTCTTGGTTAACCTTATCCCTGTCGGGGATATAGTGTTAGGTCTTGTAGGATGCTCTGTAAGGGACGCCCAGTTGTTTTTAGAAGCTGAAATAGCGATAGCTGAGCGGGCTTTTAGTGGTCTCATCTTGGATTTTTTGGCTTGTTTTTAAGGTTGCCTAGGTTACCCAAGCTTGTCTTGGTTAACTTTATCCCAGTGTCGGGGTTATAGTGTTAGGTCTTGTAGGGTGCTCTGTAAGGGACGCCCAGTTGTTTTTAGAAGCTGAAATAGCGATCGCTGAGCGAGCTTTTAGTGGTCTCATCTTGGTTTTTAATTGCTATCAAACAAAGTTTAGCAATTATTTTTAGTCCTGTGGTCTTTTTTATGCAATTTTTCTAGCTTTTCAATGCCTAGGTTACCCAAGGTTGTCTTGGTTAACCTTATCCCTGTCGAGGATAATGTTAGGTCTTATAATGTGCTCAGTGGGCAATGCGGCACAATGGTCTGATCAGAGGGTCTATTATGTCGCACAATTTCTTCAGTCGCACTACGCTCTGATCAGAAGGCTTTGGTCGCACGATGGTCTGATTAGAGAGCAAAGTCTGGGAAATGGTCTTAGCAGAGCGGTCTAGCGTTGCGCACCTAAACATCATCTTGCGAGCTATTAGTTGACTCGTCTTGTTTTTTGGTTATATTTGAAACGTCCAGCTCTCACTACTGGATTTTTTAGATCAAGTCAGAAGGGTTTAAAGCGATCGGCGAGAGTAATGGAGAAAGAGGCATTGGCTCTCGCGGATGGCGATATAGAGTTGCCTGATGGATGGCATTATATCTTTCATTTCTCACGCGACAATACATTCTCAATGATTACGGTTACCTCCAAGATGTGGCCCGACGGTATGATGAACTACGAAAGGCTTTCTTTGGAGAAAGGAAAAGTTATTCGATTGATGTGGGGAAAAAATTACGATAGACCAGAGTGGGGTACTCTGAAAGTTCAGGGAGACAAAAAATATCTCTCAAAGGTAATGACGCAAATAAACAATCTGCGCAAGGGTGGACATAATGCCAGTCTGATCGACTGTGAAGCTCTACTAAAACAGTTTTCGGGCAATGTAGAGACGGCCAACTTGGGTTCATTTTCGCAAAAGTATCCTAAAACTAGGGACCAGGTTGAGATCACTGTTGCTAACGGTGGTTATTTTGACAATGATGATGATCAAAGTATTGATGATGACGAAATTCCAGATTTGCCTGAGATAAAGGACGTATTAAGCGGGTTCTTGAGAGAAGAGCAGGTTGCGGCCAATGCTGAGAATGGGCAAATGGAGTTTAATTACGACGAGGTATGATAATTTTCATCAAAAGAGCATAGATGGTGTTTGATTCTTTGAAAGTGCTGGTTTAATAGATGAGAGCTTATGTGAGTGCTGTAATTTAGACAATTTTTGTTTTTTTTTGTATGCAAACAAGTTTTTTATTGGCTTCTTTTTGTGCTTAAGAAGTTCTCCTGGGAACAATTCCGCCATCTGATGGACAGAATTGCTGCTCGATTGGATGCTAGTAATCAGGTGCTGGGACAATACATGACTTTCGCCAGAAAAGCCATTGATGAGATCAATAGATTGCATCAGAACGCGGAACTAAATCACGGTGTTAGCCCTGTTGAAAATGAAGACGATGAACAGGTCGGCGAGGTCTACATGTGGAAAGGTTCCAACTTGCTTGCTCTCGGTGGTTCAACCTATCGAGAACGAGCCATGGCCATAGCCAATAAGATGTGGACTGAGGAAGAACGACTAAAATTTTGTATTGAGCCGAAAAAAGCTCTAACTGGAGATCGCCAGCCCGCTGATGAAGAAAGGACGCAAGTCTCCCGAGAAGTAATGGCTAAAGTGATGAAACATGACTTCTTAGAGGAAAAGTACAGGTCAATATTGAAGTATGTCAATCAGCAGGGTGTTGATTTCATGCGGAAAAAGAGACGATCGGAGCAAAAGGAAAATGAAAACCCAAACGAGGAAACTACTGGTCAGTCTTAGAAGAGTGAACGGCAATCTAAAATTTTTTTTGAAAAGCTTTACCTGAATTGAAGTTTGTTTGCATGAGCGCTCTGAAAGGGACGTTCATTATTCCATAATGTTGCGCCAGTTTTCGTTTTGTAATATGCTTTGTCACTTTTAAAACCTGACCATTGGTTGTTCTTTCTAATGCTTAAGCAAAATTTTTAGCCTCTGCTGTTAGAGGGAATCTGATATTAATTGCGTTCTTCACAATATGAAGATTTGTTCGTTAATTATTCTCTTTTGTTCTTCGCTTATGTTGTTTAATCAAAAACTCTTTGGTTCTGTTGAAACTTTAAAAATATTTAATTGGGTTAATGTTGGCTTCTGCATAAATGCAGTAATAATTTACGGTTAACCTAGACTAATCTAGGAGTGTCATAATCCTAGTAGGTTCTGAGAGAGGGCTAATTTTTCATCTAGGTGGTGTACGAAAAAAGTACTTAGTACGTTGTCAAATTTCGCGCCCAAAAATGATGCTTGTGCAGTTTCATGAAAAATGATTTTCGGTATAGTGAAGGACTTGTTCAAATCAATTGAGGTTCTATGTAGGCGTGTCATAATCCTAGTAGGTTCTGAGAGAGGGCTAATTTTTCATCTAGGTGGTATACGAAAAAAGTATTTAATACGTTGTCAAATTTCGCGCCCAAAAATGATGCTTGTGCAGTTTCATGAAAAATGATTTTCGGTATAGTGAAGGACTTGTTCAAATCAATTGAGGTTCTATGTAAGAGTGTCATAATCCTAATTGGTTCTGAGAGAGGGCTAATTTTTCATCTAGGTGACATACGAAAAAAGTACTTAATACGTTGTCAAATTTCGCGCCCAAAAATGATACTTGTGCAGTTTCATGAAAAATGATTTTCTGTATAGTGAAGGACTTGTTCAAATCAATTGAGGTTCCATGTAGGAGTGTCATAATCCTAGTAGGTTCTGAGAGAGGGCTAATTGTTCATCTAGGTGGTATACGAAAAAAGTACTTAGTAGGTTGTCGAATTTCGCGCCCAAAAATGATGCTTGTGCAGTTTCATGAAAAATGGTTTTCAGTATAGTGAAGGACTTGTTCAAATCAATTGAGGTTCTATGTAGGAGTGTTATAATCCTAGTAGGTTCTGAGAGAGGGCTAATTTTTCATCTAGGTGGTTTACGAAAAAAGTACTTAATACGTTGTCATAATTCGCGCCCAAAAATGATGCTTGTGCAGTTTCATGAAAAATGATTTTCGGTATAGTGAAGGACTTGTTCAAATCAATTGAGGTTCTATGTAGGAGTGTCATAATCCTAGTAGGTTCTGAGAGAGGGCTAATTTTTCATCTAGGTGGTATACGAAAAAAGTACTTAATACGTTGTCAAATTTCGCGCCCAAAAATGATACTTGTGCAGTTTCATGAAAAATGATTTTCTGTATGGTGAAGGACTTGTTCAAATCAATTGAGGTTCCATGTAGGAGTGTCATAATCCTAGTAGGTTCTGAGAGAGGGCTAATTGTTCATCTAGGTGGTATACGAAAAAAGTACTTAGTACGTTGTCGAATTTCGCGCCCAAAAATGATGCTTGTGCAGTTTCATGAAAAATGGTTTTCAGTATAGTGAAGGACTTGTTCAAATCAATTGAGGTTCTATGTAGGAGTGTCATAATCCTAGTAGGTTCTGAGAGAGGGCTAATTTTTCATCTAGGTGGTTTACGAAAAAAGTACTTAATACGTTGTCAAAATTCGCGCCCAAAAATGATGCTTGTGCAGTTTCATGAAAAATGATTTTCGGTATAGTGAAGGACTTGTTCAAATCAATTGAGGTTCTATGTAGGAGTGTCATAATCCTAGTAGGTTCTGAGAGAGGGCTAATTTGTCATCTAGGTGGTGTACGAAAAAAGTACTTATTACCTTGTCAAATTTCGAGCCCAAAAATGATGCTTGTGCAGTTTCATGAAAAATGATTTTCGGTATAGTGAAGGACTTGTTCAAATCAATTGAGGTTCTATGTAGGAGTGTCATAATCCTAATAGGTTCTGAGAGAGGGCTAATTTTTCATCTAGGTGATATACGAAAAAAGTACTTAATACGTTGTCAAATTTCGCGCCCAAAAATGATACTTGTGCAGTTTCATGAAAAATGATTTTCTGTATAGTGAAGGACTTGTTCAAATCAATTGAGGTTCCATGTAGGAGTGTCATAATTCTAGTAGGGTCTGAGAGAGGGCTAATTTTTCATCTAGGTGGTTTACGAAAAAAGTACTTAATACGTTGTCAATTTTCGCGCCCAAAAATGATACTTGTGCAGTTTCATGAAAAATGATTTTCTGTATAGTGAAGGACTTGTTCAAATCAATTGAGGTTCCATGTAGGAGTGTCATAATCCTAGTAGGTTCTGAGAGAGGGCTAATTGTTCATCTAGGTGGTATACGAAAAAAGTACTTAGTAGGTTGTCGAATTTCGCGCCCAAAAATGATGCTTGTGCAGTTTCATGAAAAATGGTTTTCAGTATAGTGAAGGACTTGTTCAAATCAATTGAGGTTCTATGTAGGAGTGTCATAATCCTAGTAGGTTCTGAGAGAGGGCTAATTTTTCATCTAGGTGGTGTACGAAAAAAGTACTTAGTACCTTGTCAAATTTCGAGCCCAAAAATGATGCTTGTGCAGTTTCATGAAAAATGGTTTTCAGTATAGTTAAGGACTTGTTCAAATCAATTGAGGTTCTATGTAGGAGTGTCATAATCTTAGTAGGTTCTGAGAGAGGGCTAATTTTTCATCTAGGTGGTTTACGAAAAAAGTACTTAATACGTTGTCATAATTCGCGCCCAAAAATGATGCTTGTGCAGTTTCATGAAAAATGATTTTCGGTATAGTGAAGGACTTGTTCAAATCAATTGAGGTTCTATGTAGGAGTGTCATAATCCTAGTAGGTTCTGAGAGAGGGCTAATTTTTCATCTAGGTGGTATACGAAAAAAGTATTTAATACGTTGTCAAATTTCGCGCCCAAAAATGATGCTTGTGCAGTTTCATGAAAAATGATTTTCGGTATAGTGAAGGACTTGTTCAAATCAATTGAGGTTCTATGTAGGAGTGTCATAATCCTAATAGGTTCTGAGAGGGGGCTAATTTTTCATCTAGGTGATATACGAAAAAAAGTACTTAATACGTTGTCAAATTTCGCGCCCAAAAATGATATTTGTGCAGTTTCATGAAAAATGATTTTCTGTATAGTGAAGGACTTGTTCAAATCAATTGAGGTTCCATGTAGGAGTGTCATAATACTAGTAGGTTCTGAGAGAGGGCTAATTGTTCATCTAGGTGGTATACGAAAAAAGTACTTAGTATGTTGTCGAATTTCGCGCCCAAAAATGATGCTTGTGCAGTTTCATGAAAAATGGTTTTCAGTATAGTGAAGGACTTGTTCAAATCAATTGAGGTTCTATGTAGGAGTGTCATAATCCTAGTAGGTTCTGAGAGAGGGCTAATTTTTCATCTAGGTGGTTTACGAAAAAAGTACTTAATACGTTGTCAAAATTCGCGCCCAAAAATGATGCTTGTGCAGTTTCATGAAAAATGATTTTCGGTATAGTGAAGGACTTGTTCAAATCAATTGAGGTTCTATGTAGGAGTGTCATAATCCTAGTAGGTTCTGAGAGAGGGCTAATTTTTCATCTAGGTGGTGTACGAAAAAAGTACTTAGTACCTTGTCAAATTTCGAGCCCAAAAATGATGCTTGTGCAGTTTCATGAAAAATGATTTTCGGTATAGTGAAGGACTTGTTCAAATCAATTGAGGTTCTATGTAGGAGTGTCATAATCCTAGTAGGTTCTGAGAAGGGGCTAATTTTTCATCTAGGTGGTATACGAAAAAAGTACTTAATACGTTGTCAAATTTCGCGCCCAAAAATGATGCTTGTGCAGTTTCATGAAAAATGATTTTCGGTATAGTGAAGGACTTGTTCAAATCAATTGAGGTTCTATGTAGGAGTGTCATAATCCTAGTAGGTTCTGAGATTGGGCTGATTTTTCATCTAGGTGGTTTACGAAAAAAAGTACTTAATATGTTGTCAATGCCGCCGCCGGAGGAGGAGCGTGCGTGAAGGGACCCTTTTTTGAATTGAAACTGATATGATATTTTCGAATGTTCTCACAGCCCGCCTCGCCTGACATGCTAATTGTAGTGATACAACTGAACTGGCAGGGCCAAACGTCTCCAATAGAGTGCGGGGGGCTGGGTGGTTGTGGCGTGGGGGGGGGTGTCTTGGTGGTGGGGGGTGGTTGGTTGGACAGTTACCAGTTGATCCAGACGATTATGGTAGATGCCATCATATTTTACTTGAATGATGTTTTCGGATCGTTTTTGAACTTGAACACACTGCAGATTAGATCTTTTAACAGCATTTGTTGAATACTGGACCAACTACAATCTCTGCAATGGCTTCCCAGTGAGTAATGTTATGTATTTACAGGATGTACATTGTTGATCAAGGTTGCCTTGGTTAACCTTATCCCTGCCGGGGATATAGTGTTAGGTCTTGTAGGGTGCTCTGTAAGGGACGCCCAGTTGTTTTTAGAAGCTGAAATAGCGATAGCTGAGCGGGCTATTAGTGGTCTCATCTTGGTTTTTTGGCTTGTTTTTAAGGTTGCCTAGGTTACCCAAGGTTGTCTTGGTTAACCTTCTCCCTGTCGGGGATATAGTGTTAGTCTTGTAGGGTGCTCTGTAAGGGACGCCCAGTTGTTTTTAGAAGCTGAAATAGCGATAGCTGAGCGGGCTATTAGTGGTCTCATCTTGGTTTTTTGGCTTGTTTTTAAGATTGCCTAGGTTACCCAAGCTTGTCTTGGTTAACCTTATCCCTGTCGGCGATATAGTGTTAGTTCTTGTAGGGTGCTCTGTAAGGGACGCCCAGTTGTTTTTGCAAGCTGAAATAGCGATAGCTGAGCGGGCTATTAGTGGTCTCATCTTGGTTTTTTGGCTTGATTTTAAGGTTGCCTAGGTTACCCAAGCTTGTCTTGGTTAACCTTATCCCTGTCGGGGATATAGTGTTAGGTCTTGTAGGATGCTCTGTAAGGGACGCCCAGTTGTTTTTAGAAGCTGAAATAGCGATAGCTGAGCGGGCTATTAGTGGTCTCATCTTGGATTTTTTGGCTTGTTTTTAGGTTGCCTAGGTTACCCAAGCTTGTCTTGGTTAACTTTATCCCTGTGTCGGGGATATAGTGTTAGGTCTTGTAGGGTGCTCTGTAAGTGCGAGCTTTTAGTGGTCTCATCTTGGTTTTTAATTGCTATCAAACAAAGTTTAGCAATTATTTTTAGTCCTGTGGTCTTTTTTATGCAATTTTTCTAGCTTTTCAATGCCTAGGTTACCCAAGGTTGTCTTGGTTAACCTTATCCCTGTCGAGGATAATGTTAGGTCTTATAATGTGCTCAGTGGGCAATGCGGCACAATGGTCTGATCAGAGGGTCTATTATGTCGCACAATTTCTTCAGTCGCACTACGCTCTGATCAGAAGGCTTTGGTCGCACGATGGTCTGATTAGAGAGCAAAGTCTGGGAAATGGTCTTAGCAGAGCGGTCTAGCGTTGCGCACCTAAACATCATCTTGCGAGCTATTAGTTGACTCGTCTTGTTTTTTGGTTATATTTGAAACGTCCAGCTCTCACTACTGGATTTTTTAGATCAAGTCAGAAGGGTTTAAAGCGATCGGCGAGAGTAATGGAGAAAGAGGCATTGGCTCTCGCGGATGGCGATATAGAGTTGCCTGATGGATGGCATTATATCTTTCATTTCTCACGCGACAATACATTCTCAATGATTACGGTTACCTCCAAGATGTGGCCCGACGGTATGATGAACTACGAAAGGCTTTCTTTGGAGAAAGGAAAAGTTATTCGATTGATGTGCGGAAAAAATTACGATAGACCAGAGTGGGGTACTCTGAAAGTTCAGGGAGACAAAAAATATCTCTCAAAAGTAATGACGCAAATAAACAATCTGCGCAAGGGTGGACATAATGCCAGTCAGATCGACTGTGAAGCTCTACTAAAACAGTTTTCGGGCAATGTAGAGACGGCCAACTTGGGTTCATTTTCGCAGAAGTATCCTAAAACTAGGGACCAGGTTGAGATCACTGTTGCTAACGGTGGTTATTTTGACAATGATGATGATGATCAAAGTATTGATGATGACGAAATTCCAGATTTGCCTGAGACAAAGGACGTAGTAAGCGGGTTCTTGAGAGAAGAGCAGGTTGCGGCCAATGCTGAGAATGGGCAATTGGAGTTTAATTACGACGAGGTATGATATTTTTCATTAAAAGAGCATAGATGGTGTTTGATTCTTTGAAAGTGCTGGTTTAATAGATGAGAGCTTATGGGAGTTCTGTAATTTAGACAATTTTTGTTTTTTTTGTATGCAAACAAGTTTTTTATTGGCTTCTTTTTGTGCTTAAGAAGTTCTCCTGGGAACAATTCCGCCATCTGATGGACAGAATTGCTGCTCGATTGGATGCTAGTAATCAGGTGCTGGGACAATACATGACTTTCGCCAGAAAAGCCATTGATGAGATCAATAGATTGCATCAGAACGCGGAACTGAATCACGGTGTTAGCCCTGTTGAAAATGAAGACGATGAACAGGTCGGCGAGGTCTACATGTGGAAAGGTTCCAACTTGCTTGCTCTCGGTGGTTCAACCTATCGAGAACGAGCCATGGCCATAGCCAATAAGATGTGGACTGAGGAAGAACGACTAAAATTTTGTATTGAGCCGAAAAAAGCTCTAACTGGAGATCGCCAGCCCGCTGATGAAGAAAGGACGCAAGTCTTCCGAGAAGTAATGGCTAAAGTGATGAAACATGACTCCTTAGAGGAAAAGTACAGGTCAATATTGAAGTATGTCAATCAGCAGGGTGTTGATTTCATGTGGAAAAAGAGACGATCGGATCAAAAGGAAAATGAAAACCCAAACGAGGAAACTACTGGTCAGTCTTAGAAGAGTGAACGGCAATCTAAAATTTTTTTGAAAAGCTTTACCTGAATTGAACTTTGTTTGCATGAGCGCTCTGAAAGGGACGTTCATGATTCCATGATGTTGCGCCAGTTTTCGTTTTGTAATATGCTTTGTCACTTTTAAAACGTGACCATTGGTTGTTCTTTCTAATGCTTAAGCAAAATTTTTAGCCTCTGCTGTTAGAGGGAATCTGATATTAATTGCGTGCTTCACAATATGAAGATTTGTTCGTTAATTATTCTCTTTTGTTCTTCGCTTATGTTGTTTAATCAAAAACTCTTTGGTTCTGTTGAAACTTTAAAAATATTTAATTGGGTTAATGTTGGCTTCTGCATAAATGCAGTAATAATTTACGGTTAACCTAGACTAATCTAGGAGTGTCATAATCCTAGTAGGTTCTGAGAGAGGTCTAATTTTTCATCTAGGTGGTATACGAAAAAAGTAATTAATACGTTGTCAAATTTCGCGCCCAAAAATGATGCTTAAGCAGTTTCATGAAAAATGATTTTCGGTATAGTGAAGGACTTGTTCAAATCAATTGAGGCTCTATGTAGGCGTGTCATAATCCTAATAGGTTCTGAGAGAGGGCTAATTTTTCATCTAGGTGGTATACGAAAAAAGTATTTAATACGTTGTCAAATTTCGCGCCCAAAAATGATGCTTGTGCAGTTTTATGAAAAATGATTTTCGGTATAGTGAAGGACTTGTTCAAATCAATTGAGGTTCTATGTAGGAGTGTCATAATCCTAATAGGTTCTGAGAGAGGGCTATTTTTTTATCTAGGTGATATACGAAAAAAGTACTTAATACGTTGTCAAATTTCGCGCCCAAAAATGATACTTGTGCAGTTTCATGAAAAATGATTTTCGGTATAGTGAAGGACTTGTTCAAATCAATTGAGGTTCTATGTAGGAGTGTCATAATCCTAGTAGGTTCTGAGAGAGGGCTAATTGTTCATCTAGGTGGTATACGAAAAAGGTACTTAGTACGTTGTCAAATTTCGCGCCCAAAAATGATGCTTGTGCAGTTTCATGAAAAATGGTTTTCAGTATAGTGAAGGACTTGTTCAAATCAATTGAGGTTCTATGTAGGAGTGTCATAATCCTAGTAGGTTCTGAGCGAGGGCTAATTTTTTATCTAGGTGGTTTACGAAAAAAGTACTTAATACGTTGTCAAAATTCGCGCCCAAAATTGATGCTTGTGCAGTTTCATGAAAAATGATTGTCGGTATAGTGAAGGACTTGTTCAAATCAATTGAGGTTCTATGTAGGAGTGTCATAATCCTAGTGGGTTCTGAGAGAGGGCTAATTTTTCATCTAGGTGGTGTACGAAAAAAGTACTTAATACGTTGTCAAAATTCGCGCCCAAAATTGATGCTTGTGCAGTTTCATGAAAAATGATTTTCGGTATAGTGAAGGATTGTTCAAATCAATTGAGGTTCTATGTAGGAGTGTCATAATCCTAGTAGGTTCTGAGAGAGGGCTAATTTTTCATCTAGGTGGTTTACGAAAAAAGTACTTAATACGTTGTCAAAATTCGCGCCCAAAATTGATGCTTGTGCAGTTTCATGAAAAATGATTTTCGGTATAGTGAAGGACTTGTTCAAATCAATTGAGGTTCTATGTAGGAGTGTCATAATCCTAGTAGGTTCTGAGAGAGGGCTAATTTTTCATCTAGGTGGTTTACGAAAAAAGTACTTAATACGTTGTCAAATTTCGAGCCCAAAAATGATGCTTGTGCAGTTTCATGAAAAATGATTTTCGGTATAGTGAAGGACTTGTTCAAATCAATTGAGGTTCTATGTAGGAGTGTCATAATCCTAGTAGGTTCTGAGAGAGGGCTAATTTTTCATCTAGGTGGTATACGAAAAAAGTATTTAATACGTTGTCAAATTTCGCGCCCAAAAATGATGCTTGTGCAGTTTTATGAAAAATGATTTTCGGTATAGTGAAGGACTTGTTCAAATCAATTGAGGTTCTATGTAGGAGTGTCATAATCCTAATAGGTTCTGAGAGAGGGCTATTTTTTTATCTAGGTGATATACGAAAAAAGTACTTAATACGTTGTCAAATTTCGCGCCCAAAAATGATACTTGTGCAGTTTCATGAAAAATGATTTTCGGTATAGTGAAGGACTTGTTCAAATCAATTGAGGTTCTATGTAGGAGTGTCATAATCCTAGTAGGTTCTGAGAGAGGGCTAATTGTTCATCTAGGTGGTATACGAAAAAGGTACTTAGTACGTTGTCAAATTTCGCGCCCAAAAATGATACTTGTGCAGTTTCATGAAAAATGATTGTCGGTATAGTGAAGGACTTGTTCAAATCAATTGAGGTTCTATGTAGGAGTGTCATAATCCTAGTGGGTTCTGAGAGAGGGCTAATTTTTCATCTAGGTGGTGTACGAAAAAAGTACTTAATACGTTGTCAAAATTCGCGCCCAAAATTGATGCTTGTGCAGTTTCATGAAAAATGATTTTCGGTATAGTGAAGGACTTGTTCAAATCAATTGAGGTTCTATGTAGGAGTGTCATAATCCTAGTAGGTTCTGAGAGAGGGCTAATTTTTCATCTAGGTGGTTTACGAAAAAAGTACTTAATACGTTGTCAAAATTCGCGCCCAAAATTGATGCTTGTGCAGTTTCATGAAAAATGATTTTCGGTATAGTGAAGGACTTGTTCAAATCAATTGAGGTTCTATGTAGGAGTGTCATAATCCTAGTAGGTTCTGAGAGAGGGCTAATTTTTCATCTAGGTGGTTTACGAAAAAAGTACTTAATACGTTGTCAAATTTCGAGCCCAAAAATGATGCTTGTGCAGTTTCATGAAAAATGATTTTCGGTATAGTGAAGGACTTGTTCAAATCAATTGAGGTTCTATGTAGGAGTGTCATAATCCTAGTAGGTTCTGAGAGAGGGCTAATTTTTCATCTAGGTGGTATACGAAAAAAGTATTTAATACGTTGTCAAATTTCGCGCCCAAAAATGATGCTTGTGCAGTTTTATGAAAAATGATTTTCGGTATAGTGAAGGACTTGTTCAAATCAATTGAGGTTCTATGTAGGAGTGTCATAATCCTAATAGGTTCTGAGAGAGGGCTATTTTTTTATCTAGGTGATATACGAAAAAAGTACTTAATACGTTGTCAAATTTCGCGCCCAAAAATGATACTTGTGCAGTTTCATGAAAAATGATTTTCGGTATAGTGAAGGACTTGTTCAAATCAATTGAGGTTCTATGTAGGAGTGTCATAATCCTAGTAGGTTCTGAGAGAGGGCTAATTGTTCATCTAGGTGGTATACGAAAAAGGTACTTAGTACGTTGTCAAATTTCGCGCCCAAAAATGATGCTTGTGCAGTTTCATGAAAAATGGTTTTCAGTATAGTGAAGGACTTGTTCAAATCAATTGAGGTTCTATGTAGGAGTGTCATAATCCTAGTAGGTTCTGAGCGAGGGCTAATTTTTTATCTAGGTGGTTTACGAAAAAAGTACTTAATACGTTGTCAAAATTCGCGCCCAAAATTGATGCTTGTGCAGTTTCATGAAAAATGATTGTCGGTATAGTGAAGGACTTGTTCAAATCAATTGAGGTTCTATGTAGGAGTGTCATAATCCTAGTGGGTTCTGAGAGAGGGCTAATTTTTCATCTAGGTGGTGTACGAAAAAAGTACTTAATACGTTGTCAAAATTCGCGCCCAAAATTGATGCTTGTGCAGTTTCATGAAAAATGATTTTCGGTATAGTGAAGGACTTGTTCAAATCAATTGAGGTTCTATGTAGGAGTGTCATAATCCTAGTAGGTTCTGAGAGAGGGCTAATTTTTCATCTAGGTGGTTTACGAAAAAAGTACTTAATACGTTGTCAAAATTCGCGCCCAAAATTGATGCTTGTGCAGTTTCATGAAAAATGATTTTCGGTATAGTGAAGGACTTGTTCAAATCAATTGAGGTTCTATGTAGTAGTGTCATAATCCTAGTAGGTTCTGAGAGAGGGCTAATTTTTCATCTAGGTGGTTTACGAAAAAAGTACTTAATACGTTGTCAAATTTCGAGCCCAAAAATGATGCTTGTGCAGTTTCATGAAAAATGATTTTCGGTATAGTGAAGGACTTGTTCAAATCAATTGATGTTCTATGTAGGAGTGTCATAATCCTAGTAGGTTCTGAGAGAGGGCTAATTTTTCATCTAGGTGGTATACGAAAAAAAGTACTTAATACGTTGTCAAATTTCGCGCCCAAAAATGATGCTTGTGCAGTTTCATGAAAAATGATTTTCGGTATAGTGAAGGACTTGTTCAAATCAATTGAGGTTCTACGTAGGAGTGTCATAATCCTAGTAGGTTCTGAGATTGGGCTAATTTTTCATCTAGGTGGTTTACGAAAAAAGTACTTAATACGTTGTCAATGCCGCCGCCGGAGGAGGAGCGTGCGTGAAGGGACCCTTTTTTTGAATTGAAACTGATATGATATTTTCGAATGTTCTCACAGCCCGCCTCGCCTGACATGCTAATTGTAGTGATACAACTGAATTGGCAGGGCCAAACGTCTCCAAAAGAGTGCGGGGGGCTGGGTGGTTGTGGCGTGGGGGGGGGTGTCTTGGTGGTGGAGGGTGGTTGGTTGGACAGTTACCAGTTGATCCAGACGATTATGGTAGATGCCATCATATTTTACTTGAATGATGTTTTCAGATCGTTTTTGAACTTGAACACACTGCAGATTAGATCTTTTAACAGCATTTGTTGAATACTGGACCAACTACAATCTCTGCAATGGCTTCCCAGTGAGTAATGTTATGTATTTACAGGATGTACCTTGTTGATCAAGGTTGCCTTGGTTAACCTTATCCCTGCCGGGGATATAGTGTTAGGTCTTGTAGGGTGCTCTGTAAGGGACGCCCAGTTGTTTTTAGAAGCTGAAATAGCGATAGCTGAGCGGGCTATTAGTGGTCTCATCTTGGTTTTTTGGCTTGTTTTTAAGGTTGCCTAGGTTACCCAAGGTTGTCTTGGTTAACCTTCTCCCTGTCGGGGATATAGTGTTAGTCTTGTAGGGTGCTCTGTAAGGGACGCCCAGTTGTTTTTAGAAGCTGAAACAGCGATAGCTGAGCGGGCTATTAGTGGTCTCATCTTGGTTTTTTGGCTTGTTTTTAAGGTTGCCTAGGTTACCCAAGCTTGTCTTGGTTAACCTTATACCTGTCGGCGATATAGTGTTAGGTCTTGTAGGGTGCTCTGTAAGGGACGCCCAGTTGTTTTTGCAAGCTGAAATAGCGATAGCTGAGCGGGCTATTAGTGGTCTCATCTTGGTTTTTTGGCTTGATTTTAAGGCTGCCTAGGTTACCCAAGCTTGTCTTGGTTAACCTTATCCCTGTCGGGGATATAATGTTAGGTCTTGCAGGATGCTCTGTAAGGGACGCCCAGTTGTTTTTAGAAGCTGAAATAGCGATAGCTGAGCGGGCTATTAGTGATCTCATCTTGGGTTTTTGGCTTGTTTTTAAGGTTGCCTAGGTTACCCAAGCTTGTCTTGGTTAACCTTATCCCTGTCGGCGATATAGTGTTAGGTCTTGTAGGGCGCTCTGTAAGGGACGCCCAGTTGTTTTTGCAAGCTGAAATAGCGATAGCTGAGGGGGCTATTAGTGGTCTCAACTTGGTTTTTTGGCTTGATTTTAAGGCTGCCTAGGTTACCCAAGCTTGTCTTGGTTAACCTTATCCCTGTCGGCGATATAGTGTTAGGTCTTGTAGGGTGCTCTGTAAGGGACGCCCAGTTGTTTTTGCAAGCTGAAATAGCAATAGCTGAGCGGGCTATTAGTCGTCTCATCTTGGATTTTTTGGCTTGTTTTTAAGGTTGCCTAGGTTACCGAAGCTTGTCTTGGTTAACTTTATCCCTGTGTCGGGGATATAGTGTTAGGTCTTGTAGGGTGCTCTGTAAGGGACGCCCAGTTGTTTTTAGAAGCTGAAATAGCGATCGCTGAGCGAGCTTTTAGTAGTCTCATCTTGGTTTTTAATTGCTATCAAACAAAGTTTAGCAATTATTTTTAGTCCTGTGGTCTTTTTTATGCAATTTTTCTAGCTTTTCAATGCCTAGGTTACCCAAGGTTGTCTTGGTTAACCTTATCCCTGTCGAGGATAGTGTTAGGTCTTATAATGTGCTCAGAGGGCAATGCGGCACAATGGTCTGATCAGAGGGTCTATTATGTCGCACAATTTCTTCAGTCGCACTACGCTCTGATCAGAAGGCTTTGGTCGCACGATGGTCTGATTAGAGAGCAAAGTCTGGGAAATGGTCTTAGCAGAGCGGTCTAGCGTTGCGCACCTAAACATCATCTTGCGAGCTATTAGTTGACTCGTCTTGTTTTTTGGTTATATTTGAAACGTCCAGCTCTCACTACTGGATTTTTTAGATCAAGTCAGAAGGGTTTAAAGCGATCGGCGAGAGTAATGGAGAAAGAGGCATTGGCTCTCGCGGATGGCAATATAGAGTTGCCTGATGGATGGCATTATATCTTTCATTTCTCACGCGACAATACATTCTCAATGATTACGGTTACCTCCAAGATGTGGCCCGACGGTATGATGAACTACGAAAGGCTTTCTTTGGAGAAAGGAAAAGTTATTCGATTGATGTGCGGAAAAAATTACAATAGACCAGAGTGGGGTACTCTGAAAGTTCAGGGAGACAAAAAATATCTCTCAAAGGTAATGACGCAAATAAACAATCTGCGCAAGGGTGGACATAATGCCAGTCAGATCGACTGTGAAGCTCTACTAAAACAGTTTTCGGGCAATGTAGAGACGGCCAACTTGGGTTCATTTTCGCAAAAGTATCCTAAAACTAGGGACCAGGTTGAGATCACTGTTGCTAACGGTGGTTATCTTGACAATGTTGATGATGATCAAAGTATTGATGATGACGAAATTCCAGATTTGCCTGAGATAAAGGACGTAGTAAGCGGGTTCTTGAGAGAAGAGCAGGTTGCGGCCAATGCTGAGAATGGGCAAATGGAGTTTAATTACGACGAGGTATGATATTTTTCATCAAAAGAGCATAGAGGGTGTTTGATTTTTTGAAAGTGCTGGTTTAATAGTTGAGAGCTTATGGGAGTTCTGTAATTTAGACAATTTTTGTTTTTTATTGTATGCAAACAAGTTTTTTATTGGCTTCTTTTTGTGCTTAAGAAGTTCTCCTGGGAACAATTCCGCCATCTGATGGACAAAATTGCTGCTCGATTGGATGCTAGTAATCATGTGCTGGGACAATACATGACTTTCGCCAGAAAAGCCATTGATGAGATCAATAGATTGCATCAGAACGCGGAACTAAATCACGGTGTTAGCCCTGTTGAAAATGAAGACGATGAACAGGTCGGCGAGGTCTACATGTGGAAATGTTCCAACTTGCTTGCTCTCAGTGGTTCAACCTATCGAGAACGAGCCATGGCCATAGCCAATAAGATGTGGACTGAGGAAGAAAGACTAAAATTTTGTATTGAGCCGAAAAAAGCTCTAACTGGAGATCGCCAGCCCGCTGATGAAGAAAGGACGCAAGTCTTCCGAGAAGTAATGGCTAAAGTGATGAAACATGACTTCTTAGAGGAAAAGTAAAGGTCAATATTGAAGTATGTCAATCAGCAGGGTGTTGATTTCATGCGGAAAAAGAGACAATCGGAGCAAAAGGAAAATGAAAACCCAAACGAGGAAACTACTGGTCAGTCTTAGAAGAGTGAACGGCAATCTAAAAATTTTTTTGAAAAGCTTTACCTGAATTGAACTTTGTTTGCATGAGCGCTCCGAAAGGGACGTTCAAGATTCCATAATGTTGCGCCAGTTTTCGTTTTGTAATATGCTTTGTCACTTTTAAAACGTGACCATTGGTTGTTCTTTCTAATGGTTAAGCAAAATTTTTAGCCTCTGCTGTTAGAGGGAATCTGATAATAATTGCGTGCTTCACAATATGAAGATTTGTTCGTTAATTATTCTCTTTTGTTCTTCGCTTATGTTGTTTAATCAAAAACTCTTTGGTTCTGTTGAAACTTTAAAAATATTTAATTGGGTTAATGTTGGCTTCTGCATAAATGCAGTAATAATTTACGGTCAATCTAGACTAATCTAGGAGTGTCATAATCCTAGTAGGTTCTGAGAGAGGGCTAATTTTTCATCCAGGTGGTATACGAAAAAAGTATTTAATACGTTGTCAAATTTCGCGCCCAAAAATGATGCTTGTGCAGTTTCATGAAAAATGATTTTCGCTATAGTGAAGGACTTGTTCAAATCAATTGAGGTTCTATGTAGGAGTGTCAAAATCCTAATAGGTTCTGAGAGAGGGCTAATTTTTCATCTAGGTGATATACGAAAAAAGTACTTAATACGTTGTCAAATTTCGCGCCCAAAAATGATACTTGTATAGTTTCATGAAAAATGATTTTCGGTATAGTGAAGGACTTGTTCAAATCAATTGAGGTTCTATGTAGGAGTGTCATAATCCTAGTAGGTTCTGAGAGAGGGCTAATTTTTCATCTAGGTGGTTTACGAAAAAAGTACTTAATACGTTGTCGTAATTCGCGCCCAAAAATGATGCTTGTGCAGTTTCATGAAAAATGATTTTCGGTATAGTAAAGGACTTGTTCAAATCAATTGAGGTTCTATGTAGGGGTGTCATAATCCTAGTAAGTTCTGAGAGAGGGCTAATTTTTCATCTAGGTGGTGTACGAAAAAAGTACTTAGTACGTTGTCAAATTTCGAGCCCAAAAATGATGCTTGTGCAGTTTCAAGAAAAATGATTTTCGGTATAGTGAAGGACTTGTTCAAATCAATTGAGGTTCTATGTAGGAGTGTCATAATCCTAGTAGGTTCTGAGAGAGGGCTAATTTTTCATCTAGGTGGTATACGAAAAAAGTACTTAATACGTTGTCAAATTTCGCGCCCAAAAATGATGCTTGTGCAGTTTCATGAAAAATGATTTTCGGTATAGTGAAGGACTTGTTCAAATCAATTGAGGTTCTATGTAGGAGTGTCATAATCCTAATAGGTTCTGAGAGAGGGCTAATTTTTCATCTAGGTGGTATACGAAAAAAGTACTTAATACGTTGTCAAATTTCGCGCCCAAAAATGATGCTTGTGCAGTTTCATGAAAAATGATTTTCGGTATAGTGAAGGACTTGTTCAAATCAATTGAGGTTCTATGTAGGAGTGTCATAATCCTAGTAGGTTCTGAGAGAGGGCTAATTTTTCATCTAGGTGGTTTATGAAAAAAGTACTTAATACGTTGTCAAAATTCGCGCCCAAAAATGATGCTTATGCAGTTTCATGAAAAATGATATTCGGTATAGTGAAGGACTTGTTCAAATCAATTGAGGTTCTATGTAGGAGTGTCATAATCCTAGTAGGTTCTGAGAGAGGGCTAATTTTTCATCTAGGTGGTGTACGAAAAAAGTACTTAGTACGTTGTCAAATTTCGCGCCCAAAAATGATGCTTGTGCAGTTTCATGAAAAATGATTTTCGGTATAGTGAAGGACTTGTTCAAATCAATTGAGGTTCTATGTAGGAGTGTCATAATCCTAGTAGGTTCTGAGAGAGGGCTAATTTTTCATCTAGGTGTCATACGAAAAAAGTACTTAATACGTTGTCAAATTTCGCGCCCAAAAATGATGCTTGTGCAGTTTCATGAAAAATTATTTTCGGTATAGTGAAGGACTTGTTCAAATCAATTGAGGTTCTATGTAGAAGTGTCATAATCCTAATAGGTTCTGAGAGAGGGCTATTTTTTCATCTAGGTGATATACGAAAAAAGTACTTAATACGTTGTCAATTTTCGCGCCCAAAAATGATGCTTGTGCAGTTTCATGAAAAATGATTTTCGGTATAGTGAAGGACTTGTTCAAATCAATTGAGGTTCTATGTAGGAGGGTCATAATCCTAGTAGGTTCCGAGAGAGGGCTAATTTTTCATCTAGGTGTCATACGAAAAAAGTACTTAATACGTTGTCAAATTTCGCGCCCAAAAATGATGCTTGTGCAGTTTCATGAAAAATTATTTTCGGTATAGTGAAGGACTTGTTCAAATCAATTGAGGTTCTATGTAGAAGTGTCATAATCCTAATAGGTTCTGAGAGAGGGCTATTTTTTCATCTAGGTGATATACGAAAAAAGTACTTAATACGTTGTCAATTTTCGCGCCCAAAAATGATGCTTGTGCAGTTTCATGAAAAATGATATTCGGTATAGTGAAGGACTTGTTCAAATCAATTGAGGTTCTATGTAGAAGTGTCATAATCCTAATAGGTTCTGAGAGAGGGCTATTTTTTCATCTAGGTGATATACGAAAAAAGTACTTAATACGTTGTCAATTTTCGCGCCCAAAAATGATGCTTGTGCAGTTTCATGAAAAATTATTTTCGGTATAGTGAAGGACTTGTTCAAATCATTTTAGGTTCTATGTAGGAGTGTCATAATCCTAGTAGGTTCTGAGAGAGGGCTAATAGTTCATCTAGGTGGTATACGAAAAAAGTACTTAGTACGTCGTCAAATTTCGCGCCCAAAAATGATGCTTGTGCAGTTTCATGAAAAATGATATTCGGTATAGTGAAGGACTTGTTCAAATCAATTGAGGTTCTATGTAGGAGTGTCATAATCCTAGTAGGTTCTGAGAGAGGGCTAATTTTTCATCTAGGTGGTGTACGAAAAAACTACTTAGTACGTTGTCAAATTTTGCGCCCAAAAATGATGCTTGTGCAGTTTCATGAAAAATGATTTTCGGTATAGTGAAGGACTTGTTCAAATCAATTGAGGTTCTATGTAGGAGTGTCATAATCCTAGTAGGTTCTGAGAGAGGGCTAATTTTTCATCTAGGTGTCATACGAAAAAAGTACTTAATACGTTGTCAAATTTCGCGCCCAAAAATGATGCTTGTGCAGTTTCATGAAAAATTATTTTCGGTATAGTGAAGGACTTGTTCAAATCAATTGAGGTTCTATGTAGAAGTGTCATAATCCTAATAGGTTCTGAGAGAGGGATTTTTTTCATCTAGGTGGTTTACGAAAAAAGTACTTAATACGTTGTCAAAATTCGCGCCCAAAAATGATGCTTGTGCAGTTTCATGAAAAATGATTTTCGGTATAGTGAAGGACTTGTTCAAATCAATTGAGGTTCTATGTAGGAGTGTCATAATCCTAGTAGGTTCTGAGAGAGGGCTAATTGTTCATCTAGGTGTATACGAAAAAAGTACTTAGTACGTCGTCAAATTTCGCGCCCAAAAATGATGCTTGTGCAGTTTCATGAAAAATGATTTTCGGTATAGTGAAGGACTTGTTCAAATCAATTGAGGTTCTATGTAGGAGTGTCATAATCCTAGTAGGTTCTGAGAGAGGGCTAATTGTTCATCTAGGTGTATACGAAAAAAGTACTTAGTACGTCGTCAAATTTCGCGCCCAAAAATGATGCTTGTGCAGTTTCATGAAAAATGGTTTTCAGTATAGTGAAGGACTTGTTCAAATCAATTGAGGTTCTATGTAGGAGTGTCATAATCCTAGTAGGTTCTGGCAGAGGGCTAATTTTTCATCTAGGTGGTATACGAAAAAAGTAATTAATACGTTGTCAAATTTCGCGCCCAAAAATGATGCTTAAGCAGTTTCATGAAAAATGATTTTCGGTATAGTGAAGGACTTGTTCAAATCAATTTAGGTTCTATGTAGGAGTGTCATAATCCTAGTAGGTTCTGAGAGAGGGCTAATTGTTCATCTAGGTGGTATACGAAAAAAGTACTTAGTACGTTGTCAAATTTCGCGCCCAAAAATGATGCTTGTGCAGTTTCATGAAAAATGATTTTCGGTATAGTGAAGGACTTGATCCAATCAATTGAGGTTCTATGTAGGAGTGTCATAATCCTAGTAGGTTCTGAGAGAGGGCTAATTTTTCATCTATGTGGTGTACGAAAAAAGTACTTAGTACGTTGTCAAATTGCGCTCCCAAAAATGATGCTTGTGCAGTTTCATGAAAAATGATTTTCGGTATAGTGAAGGACTTGTTCAAATCAATTGAGGTTCTATGTAGGAGTGTCACAATTCTAATAGGTTCTGAGAGAGGGCTAATTTTTTATCTAGGTGGTATATGAAAAAAGTGCTTAATACGTTGTCAAATTTCGCGCCCAAAAATGATGCTTGTGCAGTTTCATGAAAAATGATTTTCGGTATAGTGAAGGACTTGTTCAAATCAATTGAGGTTCTATGTAGGAGTGTCATAATCCTAGTAGGTTCTGAGAGAGGGCTAATTTTTCATCTAGGTGGTATACGAAAAAAGTACTTAATAAGTTGTCAAATTTCGCGCCCAAAAATGATGCTTGTGCAATTTCATGAAAAATGATTTTCGGTATAGTGAAGGACTTGTTCAAATCAATTGAGGTTCTATGTAGGAGTGTCATAATTCTAGTAGGGTCTGAGAGAGGGCTAATTTTTCATCTAGGTGGTATACGAAAAAAGTACTTAATACGTTGTCAAATTTCGCGCCCAAAAATGATGCTTAAGCAGTTTCATGAAAAATGATTTTCGGTATAGTGAAGGACTTGTTCAAATCAATTGAGGTTCTATGTAGGAGTGTCATAATCCTAGTAGGTTCTGAGAGAGGGCTAATTTTTCATCTAGGTGGTATACAAAAAAAGTACTTAATACGTTGTCAAATTTCGCGCCCAAAAATGATGCTTGTGCAGTTTCATGAAAAATGATTTTCGGTATAGTGAAGGACTTGTTCAAATCAATTGAGGTTCTATGTAGGAGTGTCATATTTCTAGTAGGGTCTGAGAGAGGGCTAATTTTTCATCTAGGTGGTATACGAAAAAAGTACTTAATACGTTGTCAAATTTCGCGCCCAAAAATGATGCTTAAGCAGTTTCATGAAAAATGATTTTCGGTATAGTGAAGGACTTGTTCAAATCAATTGAGGTTCTATGTAGGAGTGTCATAATCCTAGTAGGTTCTGAGAGAGGGCTAATTTTTCATCTAGGTGGTATACGAAAAAAGTACTTAATACGTTGTCAAATTTCGCGCCCAAAAATGATGCTTGTGCAGTTTCATGAAAAATGATTTTCGGTATAGTGAAGGACTTGTTCAAATCAATTGAGGTTCTATTTAGGAGTGTCACATTTCTAGTAGGTTCTGAGAGAGGGCTAATTTTTCATCTAGGTGGTATACGAAAAAAGTACTTAATACTTTGTCAAATTTCGCGCCCAAAAATGATGCTTAAGCAGTTTCATGAAAAATGATTTTCGGTATAGTGAAGGACTTGTTCAAATCAATTGAGGTTCTATGTAGGAGTGTCCTAATCCTAGTAGATTCTGAGAGAGGGATAATTTTTCATCCAGGTGGTATACGAAAAAAGTACTTAGTACGTTGTCAAATTTCGCGCCCAAAAATGATGCTTGTGCAGTTTCATGAAAAATGATTTTCGGTATAGTGAAGGAATTGTTCAAATCTATTGAGGTTCTATGTAGGAGTGTCATAATTCTAGTAGGTTCTGAGAGAGGGCTAATTTTTCATCTAGGTGGTATACGAAAAAAGTACTTAATACGTTGTCAAATTTCGCGCCCAAAAATGATGCTTAAGCAGCTTCATGAAAAATGATTTTCGGTATAGTGAAGGACTTGTTCAAATCAATTGAGGTTCTATGTAGGAGTGTCATAATCCTAGTAGGTTCTGAGAGAGGGCTAATTTTTCATCCAGGTGGTGTACGAAAAAAAGTACTTACCACGTTGTCAAATTTCGCGCCCAAAAATGGTGCTTGTGCAGTTTCATGAAAATGATTTTCGGTATAGTGAAGGACTAGTTCAAATCAATTGAGTTTCTATGTAGGAGTGTCATAATCCTAGTAGGTTCTGAGAGAGGGCTAATTTTTCATTTAGTTGGTATACGAAAAAAGTACTTAATACATTGTCAAATTTCGCGCCCAAAAATGATGCTTAAGCAGTTTCATGAAAAATGAATTTCGGTATAGTGAAGGACTTGTTCAAATCAATTGAGGTTCCTTGTAGGAGTGTCATAATCCTAGAAGGTTCTGAGAGATGGATAATTTTTCATCTAGGTGACAAACGAAAAAAGTACTTAATACGTTGTCAAAGTTCGCGCCCAAAAATGATGCTTGTGCAGTTTCATGAAAAATGGTCTTCAGTATATTGAAGGACTTGTTCAAATCAATTGAGGTTCTATGTAGGAGTGTCATAATCCTAGTAGGTTCTGAAAAAGGGATAATTTTTCATCTAGTGGTATACGAAAAAAAGTACTTAGTACGTTGTCAAATTTCGCGCCCAAAAATGATGCTTGTGCAGTTTCATGAAAAATGGTTTTCAGTATAGTGAAGGACTTGTTCAAATCATTTGAGGTTCTATGTAGGAGTGTCATAATGCTAGTAGGTCCTAAGAGAGGGCTAATTTTTCATCTAGGTGGTATACGAAAAAATTACTTAGTACGTTGTCAAATTTCGCGCCCAAAAATGATGCTTGTGCAGTTTCATGAAAAATGATTTTCGGTATAGTGAAGGACTTGTTCAAATCAATTGAGGTTCTATGTAGGAGTGTCATAATCCTAGTAGGTTCTGAAAGAGGGATAATTTTTCATCTAGGTGGTATACGAAAAAGTACTTAGTACGTTGTCAAATTTCGCGCTCAAAAATGATGCTTGTGCAGTTTCATGAAAAAAGGTTTTCAGTATAGTGAAGGACTTGTTCAAATCATTTGAGGTTCTATGTAAGAGTGTCATAATCCTAGTAGGTTCTGAGAGAGGGACAATTTTTCATCTAGGTGATAAACGAAAAAAGTACTTAATACGTTGTCAAATTTCGCGCCCAAAAATGATGCTTGTGCAGTTTCATGAAAAATGGTTTTCAGTATAGTGAAGGACTTGTTCAAATCAATTGAGGTTCTATGTAGGAGTGTCATAATCCTAGTAGGTTCTGAGAGAGGGCTAATTTTTCATCTAGGTGGTATACGAAAAAAGTACTTAATACGTTGTCAAATTTCGCGCCCAAAAATGATGCTTTAGCAGTTTCATGAAAAATGCTTTTCGGTATAGTGAAGGACTTGTTCAAATCAATTGAGGTTCTATGTAGGGGTGTCATAATCCTAGTAGGTTCTGAAAGAGGGATAATTTTTCATCTAGGTGGTATACGAAAAAAGTACTTAGTACGTTGTCAAATTTCGGGCCCAAAAGTGATGCTTGTGCAGTTTCATGAAAAATGGTTTTCAGTATAGTGAAGGACTTGTTCAAATCATTTGAGGTTCTAGGTAGGAGTGTCATAATGCTAGTAGGTTCTGAGAGAGGGCTAATTTTTCATCTAGGTGTTATACGAAAAAAGTACTTAATACGTTGTCAAATTTCGCGCCCGAAAATGATGCTTGTGCAGTTTCATGAAAAATGATTTTCGGTATAGTGAAGGACTTGTTCAAATCAATTGAGGTTCTATGTAGGAGTGTCATAATCCTAGTAGGTTCTGAGACAGGGATAATTTTTCATCTAGGTGATAAACGAAAAAAGTACTTAATACGTTGTCAAATTTCGCGCCCAAAAATCATGCTTGTGCAGTTTCATGAAAAATGATTTTCGGTATAGTGAAGTACTTGTTCAAATCAATTGAGGTTCTATGTAGGAGTGTCATAATCCTAGTAGGTTCTGAGAGAGGGCTAATTTTTCATCTAGGTGGTATACGGAAAAGGTACTTAATACGTTGTCAAATTTCGCGCCCAAAAATGATGCTTTAGCAGTTTCATGAAAAATGATTTTCGGTATAGTGAAGGACTTTTTCAAATCAATTGAGGTTCTATGTAGGAGTGTCATAATCCTAGTAGGTTCTGAGAGAGGGATAATTTTTCATCTAGCTGTCAAACGAAAAAAGTACTTAATACGTTGTCAAATTTCGCGCCCGAAAATGATGCTTGTGCAGTTTCATGAAAAATGATTTTCGGTATAGTGAAGGACTTGTTCAAATCAATTGAGGTTCTATGTAGGAGTGTCATAATCCTAGTCGGTTCTGAGAGAGGGATAATTTTTCATCTAGGTGATAAACGAAAAAAGTACTTAATACGTTGTCAAATTTCGCGCCCATAAATGATGCTTGTGCAGTTTCATGAAAAATGATTTTCGGTATAGTGAAGGACTTGTTCAAATCAATTGAGGTTCTATGTAGGAGTGTCATAATCCTAGTAGGTTCTGAGAGAGGGCTAATTTTTCATCTAGGTGGTATACGGAAAAAGTACTTAATACGTTGTCAAATTTCGCGCCCAAAAATGATGCTTTAGCAGTTTCATGAAAAATGATTTTCGGTATAGTGAAGGACTTTTTCAAATCAATTGAGGTTCTATGTAGGAGTGTCATAATCCTAGTAGGTTCTGAGAGAGGGCTAATTTTTCATCTAGGTGGTATACGAAAAAAGTACTTAATACGTTGTCAAATTTCGCGCCCAAAAATGATGCTTTAGCAGTTTCATGAAAAATGCTTTTCAGTATAGTGAAGGACTTGTTCAAATCATTTGAGGTTCTAGGTAGGAGTGTCATAATGCTAGTAGGTTCTGAGAGAGGGCTAATTTTTCATCTAGGTGTTATACGAAAAAAGTACTTAATACGTTGTCAAATTTCGCGCCCGAAAATGATGCTTGTGCAGTTTCATGAAAAATGATTTTCGGTATAGTGAAGGACTTGTTCAAATCAATTGAGGTTCTATGTAGGAGTGTCATAATCCTAGTAGGTTCTGAGACAGGGATAATTTTTCATCTAGGTGATAAACGAAAAAAGTACTTAATACGTTGTCAAATTTCGCGCCCAAAAATCATGCTTGTGCAGTTTCATGAAAAATGATTTTCGGTATAGTGAAGTACTTGTTCAAATCAATTGAGGTTCTATGTAGGAGTGTCATAATCCTAGTAGGTTCTGAGAGGGCTAATTTTTCATCTAGGTGGTATACGGAAAAAGTACTTAATACGTTGTCAAATTTCGCGCCCAAAAATGATGCTTTAGCAGTTTCATGAAAAATGATTTTCGGTATAGTGAAGGACTTTTTCAAATCAATTGAGGTTCTATGTAGGAGTGTCATAATCCTAGTAGGTTCTGAGAGAGGGATAATTTTTCATCTAGGTGTCATACGAAAAAAGTACTTAATACGTTGTCAAATTTCGCGCCCGAAAATGATGCTTGTGCAGTTTCATGAAAAATGATTTTCGGTATAGTGAAGGACTTGTTCAAATCAATTGAGGTTCTATGTAGGAGTGTCATAATCCTAGTCGGTTCTGAGAGAGGGATAATTTTTCATCTAGGTGATAAACGAAAAAAGTACTTAATACGTTGTCAAATTTCGCGCCCAAAAATGATAATTGTGCAGTTTCATGAAAAATGATTTTCGGTATAGTGAAGGACTTGTTCAAATCAATTGAGGTTCTATGTAGGAGTGTCATAATCCTAGTAGGTTCTGAGAGAGGGCTAGTTTTTCATCTAGGTGGTATACGGAAAAAGTACTTAATACGTTGTCAAATTTCGCGCCCAAAAATGATGCTTTAGCAGTTTCATGAAAAATGATTTTCGGTATAGTGAAGGACTTTTTCAAATCAATTGAGGTTCTATGTAGGAGTGTCATAATCCTAGTAGGTTCTGAGAGAGGGCTAATTTTTCATCTAGGTGGTATACGAAAAAAGTACTTAATACGTTGTCAAATTTCGCGCCCAAAAATGATGCTTTAGCAGTTTCATGAAAAATGATTTTCGGTATAGTGAAGGACTTGTTCAAATCAATTGAGGTTCTATGTAGGAGTGTCATAATCCTAGTAGGTTCTGAGAGAGGGATAATTTTTCATCTAGGTGATAAACGAAAAAAGTACCTAATACGTTGTCAAATTTCGCGCCCAAAAATGATGCTTGTGCAGTTTCTTGAAAAATGATTTTCGGTATAGTGAAGGACTTGTTCAAATCAATTGAGGTTCTATGTAGGAGTGTCATAATCCTAGTAGATTCTGAGAGAGGGCTAATTTTTCATGTAGGTGGTATACGAAAAAAGTACTTAATACGTTGTCAAATTTCGCGCCCAAAAATGATGCTTGTGCAGTTTTATGAAAAATGATTTTCGGTATAGTGAAAGACTTGTTCAAATCAATTGAGGTTCTATGTAGGAGTGTCATAATCCTAGTAGGTTCTGAGAGAGGGCTAATTTTTCATCTAGGTGGTATACGAAAAAGTACTTAATACGTTGTCAAATTTCGCGCCCAAAAATGATGCTTTAGCAGTGTCATGAAAAATGGTTTTCAGTATAGTGAAGGACTTGTTCAAATCATTGGAGGTTCTATGTAGGAGTGTCATAATCCAAGTACATTCTGAGAGAGGGCTAATTTTTGATCTAGGTGTCATACGGAAAAAGTACTTAATACGTTGTCAAATTTCGCGCCCAAAAATGATGCTTGTGCAGTTTCATGAAAAATGATTTTCGGTATAGTGAAGGACTTGTTCAAATCAATTGAGGTTCTATGTAGGAGTGTCATAATCCTAGTAGGTTCTGAGAGAGGGATAATTTTTCATCTAGGTGATAAACGAAAAAAGTACTTAATACGTTGTCAAACTTCGCGCCCAAAAATGATGCTTGTGCAGTTTCATGAAAAATGATTTTCGGTATAGTGAAGGACTTGTTCAAATCAATTGAGGTTCTATGTAGGAGTGTCATAATCCTAGTAGGTTCTGAGAGAGGGCTAAATTTTCATCTAGGTGGTATACGAAAAAAGTACCTAAAACGTTGTCAAATTTCGCGCCCAAAAATGATGCTTTAGCAGTTTCATGAAAAATGATTTTCGGTATAGTGAAGGACTTGTTCAAACCAATTGAGGTTCTATGTAGGAGTGTCATAATCCTAGTAGGTTCTGAGAGAGGGCTAATTTTTCATCTAGGTGGTGTACGAAAAAAGTACTTAGTACGTTGTCAAATTTGGCGCCCAAAAATGACGCTTGTGCAGTTTCATGAAAAATGATTTTCGGTATATTGAAGGACTTGTTCAAATCATTTGAGGTTCTATGTAGGAGTGTCATAATCCAAGTACATTCTGAGAGAGGGCTAATTTTTGATCTAGGTGTCATACGGAAAAAGTACTTAATACGTTGTCAAATTTCGCGCCCAAAAATGATGCTTGTGCAGTTTCATGAAAAATGATTTTCGGTATAGTGAAGGACTTGTTCAAATCAATTGAGGTTCTATGTAGGAGTGTCATAATCCTAGTAGGTTCTGAGAGAGGGATAATTTTTCATCTAGGTGATAAACGAAAAAAGTACTTAATACGTTGTCAAACTTCGCGCCCAAAAATGATGCTTGTGCAGTTTCATGAAAAATGATTTTCGGTATAGTGAAGGACTTGTTCAAATCAATTGAGGTTCTATGTAGGAGTGTCATAATCCTAGTAGGTTCTGAGAGAGGGCTAAATTTTCATCTAGGTGGTATACGAAAAAAGTACCTAAAACGTTGTCAAATTTCGCGCCCAAAAATGATGCTTTAGCAGTTTCATGAAAAATGATTTTCGGTACAGTGAAGGACTTGTTCAAACCAATTGAGGTTCTATGTAGGAGTGTCATAATCCTAGTAGGTTCTGAGAGAGGGCTAATTTTTCATCTAGGTGGTGTACGAAAAAAGTACTTAGTACGTTGTCAAATTTGGCGCCCAAAAATGATGCTTGTGCATCTTCATGAAAAAAGATTTTCGGTATAGTGAAGGACTTGTTCAAATCAATTGAGGTTCTATGTAGGAGTGTCATAATCCTAGTAGGTTCTGAGAGAGGGATAACTTTTCATCTAGGTGGTATACGAAAAAAGTACATAGTACGTTGTCAAATTTTGCGCCCAAAAATGATGCTTATGCAGTTTCATGAAAAATGGTTTTCAGTATAGTGAAGGACTTGTTCAAATCATTTGAGGTTCTATGTAGGAGTGTCATAATCCTAGTTGGTTCTGAGAGAGGGCTAATTTTTCATCTAGGTGGTATACGAAAAAAGTACATAGTACGTTGTCAAATTTTGCGCCCAAAAATGATGCTTGTGCAGTTTCATGAAAAATGGTTTTCAGTATAGTGAAGGACTTGTTCAAATCATTTGAGGTTCTATGTAGGAGTGTCATAATCCTAGTAGGTTCTGAGAGAGGGCTAATTTTTCAATTAGGTGGTATACGAAAAAAGTACCTAATACGTTGTCAAATTTGGCGCCCAAAAATGATGCTTGTGCATCTTCATGAAAAATGATTTTCGGTATAGTGAAGGACTTGTTCAAATCATTTGAGGTTCTATGTAGGAGTGTCATAATCCTAGTAGGTTCTGAGAGAGGGCTAATTTTTCAATTAGGTGGTATACGAAAAAAGTACCTAATACGTTGTCAAATTTGGCGCCCAAAAATGATGCTTGTGCATCTTCATGAAAAATGATTTTCGGTATAGTGAAGGACTTGTTCAAACCAATTGAGGTTCTATGTAGGAGTTTCATAATCCTAGTAGGTTCTGAGAGAGGGCTAATTTTTCATCTAGGTGGTGTACGAAAAAGTACTTAGTACGTTGTCAAATTTCGCGCCCAAAAATGATGCTTGTGAATCTTCATGAAAAATGATTTTCGGTATAGTGAAGGACTTGTTCAAATCAATTGAGGTTCTATGTAGGAGTGTCATAATCCTAGTAGGTTCTGAGAGAGGGATAATTTTTCATCTAGGTGGTATACGAAAAAAGAACTTAATACGTTGTCAAATTTGGCGCCCAAAAATGATGCTTGTGCATTTTCATGAAAAATGATTTTCGGTATAGTGAAGGACTTGTTCAAATCAATTGAGGTTCTATGTAGGAGTGTCATAATCCTAGTAGGTTCTGAGAGAGGGATAACTTTTCATCTAGGTGGAATACGAAAAAAATACATAGTACGTTGTCAAATTTCGCGCGCAAAAATGATGCTTGTGCAGTTTCATGAAAAATGGTTTTCAGTATAGTGAAGGACTTGTTCAAATCAATTGAGGTTCTATGTAGGAGTGTCATAATCCTAGTGGGTTCTGAGAGAGGGATAGTTTTTCATCTAGGTGGTATACGAAAAAAGTACTTAGTACGTTGTCAAATTTCGCGCCCAAAAATGATGCTTGTGCAGTTTCATGAAAAATGGTTTTCAGTATAGTGAAGGACTTGTTGAAATCATTTGAGGTTCTATGTAGGGGTGTCATAATCCTAGTAGGTTTTGAGAGAGGGCTAATTTTTCATCTAGGTGGTATACGAAAAAAGTACTTAATACGTTGTCAAATTTCGCGCCCAAAAATGATGCTTAAGCAGTTTCATGAAAAATGGTTTTCAGTATAGTGAAGGACTTGTTGAAATCATTTGAGGTTCTATGTAGGAGTGTCATAATCCTAGTAGGTTCTGAGAGAGGGCTAATTTTTCATCTAGGTGGTATACGAAAAAAGTACTTAATACGTTGTCAAATTTCGCGCGCAAAAATGATGCTTGTGCAGTTTCATGAAAAATGGTTTTCAGTATAGTGAAGGACTTGTTCAAATCAATTGAGGTTCTATGTAGGAGTGTCATAATCCTAGTGGGTTCTGAGAGAGGAATAGTTTTTCATCTAGGTGGTATACGAAAAAAGTACTTAGTACGTTGTCAAATTTCGCGCCCAAAAATGATGCTTGTGCAGTTTCTTGAAAAATGATTTTCGGTATAGTGAAGGACTTGTTGAAATCATTTGAGGTTCTATGTAGGAGTGTCATAATCCTAGTAGGTTCTGAGAGAGGGCTAATTTTTCATCTAGGTGGTATACGAAAAAAGTACTTAATACGTTGTCAAATTTCGCGCCCAAAAATGATGCTTAAGCAGTTTCATGAAAAATGATTTTCGGTATAGTGAAGGACTTGTTCAAATAAATTGAGGTTCTATGTAGGAGTGTCATAATCCTAGTAGGTTCTGAGAGAGGGCTAATTTTTCATCTAGGTGGTATACGAAAAAAGTACTTAATACGTTGTCAAGTTTCGCGCCCAAAAATGATGCTTAAGCAGTTTCATGAAAAACGGTTTTCAGTATAGTGAAGGACTTGTTCAAATCATTTGAGGTTCTATGTAGGAGTGTCATAACCCTAGTAGGTTCTGAGAGAGGGCTAATGTTTCATCTAGGTGGTATACGAAAAAAGTAATTAATACGTTGTCAAATTTCGCGCCCAAAAATGATGCTTAAGCAGTTTCATGAAAAATGATTTTCGGTATAGTGAAGGACTTGTTCAAATCAATTGAGGATCTATGTAGGAGTGTCATAATCCTAGTAGGTTCTGAGAGAGGGCCAATTTTTCATCTAGGTGGTATACGAAAAAAGTACTTAATACGTTGTCAAATTTCGCGCCCAAAAATGATGCTTAAGCAGTTTCATGAAAAATGATTTTCGGTATAGTGAAGGACTTGTTAAAATAAATTGAGGTTCTATGTAGGAGTGTCATAATCCTAGTAGGTTCTGAGAGAGGGCTAATTTTTCATCTAGGTGGTATACGAAAAAAGTACTTAATACGTTGTCAAATTTCGCGCCCAAAAATGATGCTTAAGCAGTTTCATGAAAAATGGTTTTCAGTATAGTGAAGGACTTGTTCAAATCATTTGAGGTTCTATGTAGGAGTGTCATAACCCTAGTAGGTTCTGAGAGAGGGCTAATGTTTCATCTAGGTGGTATACGAAAAAAGTAATTAATACGTTGTCAAATTTCGCGCCCAAAAATGATGCTTAAGCAGTTTCATGAAAAATGATTTTCGGTATAGTGAAGGACTTGTTCAAATCAATCGAGGATCTATGTAGGAGTGTCATAATCCTAGTAGGTTCTGAGAGAGGGCTAATTTTTCATCTAGGTGGTGTACGAAAAAAGTACTTAGTACGTTGCCAAATTTCGCGCCCAAAAATGATGCTTAAGCAGTTTCATGAAAAATGATTTTCGGTATAGTGAAGGACTTGTTCAAATCAATTGAGGTTCTATGTAGGAGTGTCATAATCCGAGTAGGTTCTGAGAGAGGGCTAATTTTTCATCTAGGTGGTATACGAAAAAAATACTTAATACGTTGTCAAATTTCGCGCCCAAAAATGATGCTTGTGCAGTTTCATGAAAAATGATTTTCGGTATAGTGAAGGACTTGTTCAAATCAATTGAGGTTCTATGTAGGAGTGTCATAATCCTAGTAGGTTCTGAGAGAGGGCTAATTTTTCATCTAGGTGGTATACGAAAAAAGTACCTAATACGTTGTCAAATTTCGCGCCCAAAAATGACGCTTGTGCAGTTTCATGAAAAATGATTTTCGGTATATTGAAGGACTTGTTCAAATCAATTGAGGTTCTATGTAGGAGTGTCACAATCCTAGTAGGTTCTGAGAGAGGGCTAATTTTTCATCTAGGTGGTATACGAAAAAAGTATTTAATACGTTGCCAAATTTCGCGCCCAAAAATGATGCTTAAGCAGTTTCATGAAAAATGATTTTCGGTATAGTGAAGGACTTGTTCAAATCAATTGAGGTTCTATGTAGGAGTGTCATAATCCTAGTAGGTTCTGAGAGAGGGCTAATTTTTCATCTAGGTGGTATACGAAAAAGTACGTAATACGTTGTCAAATTTCGCGCCCAAAAATGATGCTTAAGCAGTTTCATGAAAAATGATTTTCGGTATAGTGAAGGACTTGTTCAAATCATTTGAGGTTCTATGTAGGAGTGTCATAATCCTAGTAGATTCTGAGAGAGGGCTAATTTTTTATCTAGGTGGTATACGAAAAAAGTACTTAATACGTTGTCAAGTTTCGCGCCCAAAAATGATGCTTAAGCAGGTTCATGAAAAATGGTTTTCAGTATAGTGAAGGACTTGTTCAAATCAATTGAGGTTCTATGTAGGAGTGTCATAACCCTAGTAGGTTCTGAGAGAGGGCTAATGTTTCATCTAGGTGGTATACGAAAAAAGTAATTAATACGTTGTCAAATTTCGCGCCCAAAAATGATGCTTAAGCAGTTTCATGAAAAATGATTTTCGGTATAGTGAAGGACTTGTTCAAATCAATTGAGGATCTATGTAGGAGTGTCATAATCCTAGTAGGTTCTGAGAGAGGGCTAATTTTTCATCTAGGTGGTATACGAAAAAAGTACTTAATACGTTGTCAAATTTCGCGCCCAAAAATGATGCTTAAGCAGTTTCATGAAAAATGATTTTCGGTATAGTGAAGGACTTGTTAAAATAAATTGAGGTTCTATGTAGGAGTGTCATAATCCTAGTAGGTTCTGAGAGAGGGCTAATTTTTCATCTAGGTGGTATACGAAAAAAGTACTTAATACGTTGTCAAGTTTCGCGCCCAAAAATGATGCTTAAGCAGTTTCATGAAAAATGGTTTTCAGTATAGTGAAGGACTTGTTCAAATCATTTGAGGTTCTATGTAGGAGTGTCATAACCCTAGTAGGTTCTGAGAGAGGGCCAATGTTTCATCTAGGTGGTATACGAAAAAAGTAATTAATACGTTGTCAAATTTCGCGCCCAAAAATGATGCTTAAGCAGTTTCATGAAAAATGATTTTCGGTATAGTGAAGGACTTGTTCAAATCAATTGAGGATCTATGTAGGAGTGTCACAATCCTAGTAGGTTCTGAGAGAGGGCTAATTTTTCATCTAGGTGGTATACGAAAAAAGTATTTAATACGTTGCCAAATTTCGCGCCCAAAAATGATGCTTAAGCAGTTTCATGAAAAATGATTTTCGGTATAGTGAAGGACTTGTTCAAATCAATTGAGGTTCTATGTAGGAGTGTCATAATCCTAGTAGGTTCTGAGAGAGGGCTAATTTTTCATCTAGGTGGTATACGAAAAAAGTACTTAATACGTTGTCAAATTTCGCGCCCAAAAATGATGCTTAAGCAGTTTCATGAAAAATGATTTTCTGTATAGTGAAGGACTTGTTCAAATCAATTGAGGTTCTATGTAGGAGTGTCATAATCCTAGTAGGTTCTGAGAGAGGGCTACTTTTTCATCTAGGTGGTATACGAAAAAAGTACTTAATACGTTGTCAAATTTCGCGCCCAAAAATGATGCTTGTGCAGTTTCATGAAAAATGATTTTCGGTATAGTGAAGGACTTGTTCAAATCAATTGAGGTTCTATGTAGGAGTGTCATAATCCTAGTAGGTTCTGAGAGAGGGCTAATTTTTCATCTAGGTGGTATACGAAAAAAGTACCTAATACGTTGTCAAATTTCGCGCCCAAAAATGACGCTTGTGCAGTTTCATGAAAAATGAATTTCGGTATATTGAAGGACTTGTTCAAATCAATTGAGGTTCTATGTAGGAGTGTCACAATCCTAGTAGGTTCTGAGAGAGGGCTAATTTTTCATCTAGGTGGTATACGAAAAAAGTACCTAATACGTTGTCAAATTTCGCGCCCAAAAATGACGCTTGTGCAGTTTCATGAAAAATGATTTTCGGTATATTGAAGGACTTGTTCAAATCAATTGAGGTTCTATGTAGGAGTGTCACAATCCTAGTAGGTTCTGAGAGGGCTAATTTTTCATCTAGGTGGCATACGAAAAAAGTACCTAACACGTTGTCAAATTTTGCGCCCAAAAATGACGCTTGTGCAATTTCATGAAAAATGATTTTCGGTATATTGAAGGACTTGTTCAAATCAATTGAGGTTCTATGTAGGAGTGTCATAATCCTAGTAGGTTCTGAGAGAGGGCTAATTTTTCATCTAGGTGGTATACGAAAAAAGTACTTAATACGTTGTCAAATTTCGCGCCCAAAAATGATGCTTGTGCCGTTTCATGAAAAATGATTTTCGGTATAGTGAAGGACTTGTTCAAATCAATTGAGGTTCTATGTAGGAGTGTCATAATCCTAGTAGGTTCTTAGAGAGGGCTAATTTTTCATCTAGGTGGTATACGAAAAAAGTACCTAATACGTTGTCAAATTTCGCGCCCAAAAATGACGCTTGTGCAGTTTCATGAAAAATGATTTTCGGTATAGTGAAGGACTTGTTCAAATCAATTGAGGTTCTATGTAGGAGTGTCACAATCCTAGTAGGTTCTGAGAGAGGGCTAATTGTTCATCTAGGTGGTATACGAAAAAAGTACTTAATACGTTGTCAAATTTCGCGCCCAAAAATGATGCTTGTGCAGTTTCATGAAAAATGATTTTCGGTATAGTGAAGGACTTGTTCAAATCAATTGAGGTTCTATGAAGGAGTGTCATAATCCTAGTAGGTTCTGAGAGAGGGTTAATTTTTCATCTAGGTGGTATACGAAAAAAGTATTTAATACGTTGTCAAATTTTGCGCCCAAAAATGATGCTTGAGCAGTTTCATGAAAAATGATTTTCGGTATATTGAAGGACTTGTTCAAATAAATTGAGGTTCTATGTAGGAGTGTCACAATCCTAGTAGGTTTTGAGAGAGGGCTAATTGTTCATCTAGGTGGTATACGAAAAAAGTACTTAATACGTTGTCATATTTCGCGCCCAAAAATGATGCTTGTGCAGTTTCATGAAAAATGGTTTTCAGTATAGTGAAGGACTTGTTCAAATCAATTGAGGTTCTATGTAGGAGTGTCATAATCCTAGTAGGTTCTGAGAGAGGGCTAATTTTTCATCTAGGTGATAAACGAAAAAAGTACTTAATACGTTGTCAAATTTCGCGCCCAAAAATGATGCTTGTGCAGTTTCATGAAAAATGGTTTTCAGTATAGTGAAGGACTTGTTCAAAGCAATTGAGGTTCTATGTAGGAGTGTCATAATCCTAGTAGGTTCTGAGAGAGGGATAAGTTTTCATCTAGGTAGTATACGAAAAAAGTGCTTAGTACGTTGTCAAATTTCGCGCCCAAAAATGATGCTTGTGCAGTTTCATGAAAAATGGTTTTCAGTATAGTGAAGGACTTGTTCAAATCATTTGAGGTACTATGTAGGAGTGTCATAATCCTAGTAGGTTCTGAGAGAGGGCTAATTTTTCATCTAGGTGGTATACGAAAAAGTACTTAATACGTTGTCAAATTTCGCGCCCAAAAATGATGCTTAAGCAGTTTCATGAAAAATGGTTTTCAGTATAGTGAAGGACTGGTTCAAATCAATTGAGGTTCTATGTAGGAGTGTCATAATCCTAGTAGGTTTTGAGAGAGGGCTAATTGTTCATCTAGGTGGTATACGAAAAAAGTACTTAATACGTTGTCATATTTCGCGCCCAAAAATGATGCTTGTGCAGTTTCATGAAAAATGGTTTTCAGTATAGTGAAGGACTTGTTCAAATCAATTGAGGTTCTATGTAGGAGTGTCATAATCCTAGTAGGTTCTGAGAGAGGGCTAATTTTTCATCTAGGTGATAAACGAAAAAAGTACTTAATACGTTGTCAAATTTCGCGCCCAAAAATGATGCTTGTGTAGTTTCATGAAAAATGGTTTTCAGTATAGTGAAGGACTTGTTCAAAGCAATTGAGGTTCTATGTAGGAGTGTCATAATCCTAGTAGGTTCTGAGAGAGGGATAATTTTTCATCTAGGTAGTATACGAAAAAAGTACTTAGTACGTTGTCAAATTTCGCGCCCAAAAATGATGCTTGTGCAGTTTCATGAAAAATGGTTTTCAGTATAGTGAAGGACTTGTTCAAATCATTTGAGGTTCTATGTAGGAGTGTCATAATCCTAGTAGGTTCTGAGAGAGGGCTAATTTTTCATCTAGGTGGTATACGAAAAAGTACTTAATACGTTGTCAAATTTCGCGCCCAAAAATGATGCTTAAGCAGTTTCATGAAAAATGGTTTTCAGTATAGTGAAGGACTTGTTCAAATCAATTGAGGTTCTATGTAGGAGTGTCATAATCCTAGTAGGTTTTGAGAGAGGGCTAATTGTTCATCTAGGCGGTATACGAAAAAAGTACTTAATACGTTGTCATATTTCGCGCCCAAAAATGATGCTTGTGCAGTTTCATGAAAAATGGTTTTCAGTATAGTGAAGGACTTGTTCAAATCAATTGAGGTTCTATGTAGGAGTGTCATAATCCTAGTAGGTTCTGAGAGAGGGCTAATTTTTCATCTAGGTGATAAACGAAAAAAGTACTTAATACGTTGTCAAATTTCGCGCCCAAAATTGATGCTTGTGCAGTTTCATGAAAAATGGTTTTCAGTATAGTGAAGGACTTGTTCAAAGCAATTGAGGTTCTATGTAGGAGTGTCATAATCCTAGTAGGTTCTGAGAGAGGGATAATTTTTCATCTAGGTGGTATACGAAAAAGTACTTAATACGTTGTCAAATTTCGCGCCCAAAAATGATGCTTGTGCAGTTTCATGAAAAATGGTTTTCAGTATAGTGAAGGACTTGTTCAAATCATTTGAGGTTCTATGTAGGAGTGTCATAATCCTAGTAGGTTCTGAGAGAGGGCTAATTTTTCATCTAGGTGGTATACGAAAAAGTACTTAATACGTTGTCAAATTTCGCGCCCAAAAATGATGCTTAAGCAGTTTCATGAAAAATGGTTTTCAGTATAGTGAAGGACTTGTTCAAATCATTTGAGGTTCTATGTAGGAGTGTCATAATCCTAGTAGGTTCTGAGAGAGGACTAATTTTTCATCTATGTGGTATACGAAAAAAGTACTTAATACGTTGTCAAATTTCGCGCCAAAAAATGATGCTTGAGCAGTTTCATGAAAAATGATTTTCGGTATATTGAAGGACTTGTTCAAATCAATTGAGGTTCTATGTAGGAGTGTCACAATCCTAGTAGGTTTTGAGAGAGGGCTAATTGTTCATCTAGGTGGTATACGAAAAAAGTACTTAATACGTTGTCATATTTCGCGCCCAAAAATGATGCTTGTGCAGTTTCATGAAAAATGGTTTTCAGTATAGTGAAGGACTTGTTCAAATCAATTGAGGTTCTATGTAGGAGTGTCATAATCCTAGTAGGTTCTGAGAGAGGGCTAATTTTTCATCTAGGTGATAAACGAAAAAAGTACTTAATACGTTGTCAAATTTCGCGCCCAAAATGATGCTTGTGCAGTTTCATGAAAAATGGTTTTCAGTATAGTGAAGGACTTGTTCAAAGCAATTGAGGTTCTATGTAGGAGTGTCACAATCCTAGTAGGTTCTGAGAGAGGGATAATTTTTCATCTAGGTAGTATACGAAAAAAGTACTTAGTACGTTGTCGAATTTCGCGCCCAAAAATGATGCTTGTGCAGTTTCATGAAAAATGGTTTTCAGTATAGTGAAGGACTTGTTCAAATCATTTGAGGTTCTATGTAGGAGTGTCATAATCCTAGTAGGTTCTGAGAGAGGGCTAATTTTTCATCTAGGTGGTATACGAAAAAGTACTTAATACGTTGTCAAATTTTGCGCCCAAAAATGATGCTTGAGCAGTTTCATGAAAAATGATTTTCGGTATATTGAAGGACTTGTTCAAATCAATTGAGGTTCTATGTAGGAGTGTCACAATCCTAGTAGGTTTTGAGAGAGGGCTAATTGTTCATCTAGGTGGTATACGAAAAAAGTACTTAATACGTTGTCATATTTCGCGCCCAAAAATGATGCTTGTGCAGTTTCATGAAAAATGGTTTTCAGTATAGTGAAGGACTTGTTCAAATCAATTGAGGTTCTATGTAGGAGTGTCATAATCCTAGTAGGTTCTGAGAGAGGGCTAATTTTTCATCTAGGTGATAAACGAAAAAAATACTTAATACGTTTTTAAATTTCGCGCCCAAAAATGATGCTTGTGCAGTTTCATGAAAAATGGTTTTCAGTATAGTGAAGGACTTGTTCAAATCAATTGAGGTTCTATGTAGGAGTGTCATAATCCTAGTAGGTTCTGAGAGAGGGCTACTTTTTCATCTAGGTGATAAACGAAAAAAGTACTTAATACGTTGTCAAATTTCGCGCCCAAAATGATGCTTGTGCAGTTTCATGAAAAATGGTTTTCAGTATAGTGAAGGACTTGTTCAAAGCAATTGAGGTTCTATGTAGGAGTGTCACAATCCTAGTAGGTTCTGAGAGAGGGATAATTTTTCATCTAGGTAGTATACGAAAAAAGTACTTAGTACGTTGTCGAATTTCGCGCCCAAAAATGATGCTTGTGCAGTTTCATGAAAAATGGTTTTCAGTATAGTGAAGGACTTGTTCAAATCATTTGAGGTTCTACGTAGGAGTGTCATAATCCTAGTAGGTTCTGAGAGAGGGTTAATTTTTCATCTAGGTGGTATACGAAAAAGTACTTAATACGTTGTCAAATTTTGCGCCCAAAAATGATGCTTGAGCAGTTTCATGAAAAATGATTTTCGGTATATTGAAGGACTTGTTCAAATCAATTGAGGTTCTATGTAGGAGTGTCACAATCCTAGTAGGTTTTGAGAGAGGGCTAATTGTTCATCTAGGTGGTATACGAAAAAAGTACTTAATACGTTGTCATATTTCGCGCCCAAAAATGATGCTTGTGCAGTTTCATGAAAAATGGTTTTCAGTATAGTGAAGGACTTGTTCAAATCAATTGAGGTTCTATGTAGGAGTGTCATAATCCTAGTAGGTTCTGAGAGAGGGCTAATTTTTCATCTAGGTGATAAACGAAAAAAATACTTAATACGTTGTCAAATTTCGCGCCCAAAAATGATGCTTGTGCAGTTTCATGAAAAATGGTTTTCAGTATAGTGAAGGACTTGTTCAAAGCAATTGAGGTTCTATGTAGGAGTGTCACAATCCTAGTAGGTTCTGAGAGAGGGATAATTTTTCATCTAGGTAGTATACGAAAAAAGTACTTCGTACGTTGTCAAATTTCGCGCCCAAAAATGATGCTTGTGCAGTTTCATGAAAAATGGTTTTCAGTATAGTGAAGGACTTGTTCAAATCATTTGAGGTTCTATGTAGGAGTGTCATAATCCTAGTAGGTTCTGAGAGAGGGCTAATTTTTCATCTAGGTGGTATACGAAAAAGTACTTAATACGTTGTCAAATTTCGCGCCCAAAAATGATGCTTAAGCAGTTCATGAAAAATGGTTTTCAGTATAGTGAAGGACTTGTTCAAATCAATTGAGGTTCTATGTAGGAGTGTCATAATCCTAGTAGGTTTTGAGAGAGGGCTAATTGTTCATCTAGGTGGTATACGAAAAAAGTACTTAATACGTTGTCATATTTCGCGCCCAAAAATGATGCTTGTGCAGTTTCATGAAAAATGGTTTTCAGTATAGTGAAGGACTTGTTCAAATCAATTGAGGTTCTATGTAGGAGTGTCATAATCCTAGTAGGTTCTGAGAGAGGGCTAATTTTTCATCTAGGTGATAAACGAAAAAAGTACTTAATACGTTGTCAAATTTCGCGCCCAAAAATGATGCTTGTGCAGTTTCATGAAAAATGGTTTTCAGTATAGTGAAGGACTTGTTCAAAGCAATTGAGGTTCTATGTAGGAGTGTCATAATCCTAGTAGGTTCTGAGAGAGGGATAATTTTTCATCTAGGTAGTATACGAAAAAAGTACTTAGTACGTTGTCAAATTTCGCGCCCAAAAATGATGCTTGTGCAGTTTCATGAAAAATGGTTTTCAGTATAGTGAAGGACTTGTTCAAATCATTTGAGGTTCTATGTAGGAGTGTCATAATCCTAGTAGGTTCTGAGAGAGGGCTAATTTTTCATCTAGGTGGTATACGAAAAAGTACTCAACACGTTGTCAAATTTCGCGCCCAAAAATGATGCTTAAGCAGTTTCATGAAAAATGGTTTTCAGTATAGTGAAGGACTTGTTCAAATCAATTGAGGTTCTATGTAGGAGTGTCATAATCCTAGTAGGTTCTGAGTGAGGACTAATTTTTCATCTAGGTGGTATACGAAAAAAAGTACTTAATGCGTTGTCAAATTTCGCGCCCAAAAATGATGCTTAAGCAGTTTCATCAAAAATGATTTTCGGTATAGTGAAGGACTTGTTCAAATCAATTGAGGTTCTATGTAGGAGTGTCACAATTCTAGTAGGTTCTGAGAGAGGGCTAATTGTTCATCTAGGTGATAAACGAAAAAAGTACTTAATACGTTGTCAAATTTCGCGCCCAAAAATGATGCTTGTGCAGTTTCATGAAAAATGGTTTTCAGTATAGTGAAGAACTTGTTCAAAGCAATTGAGGTTCTATGTAGGAGTTTCATAATCCTAGTAGGTTCTGAGAGAGGGACAATTTTTAATCTAGGTAGTATACGAAAAAGTACTTAGTACGTTGTCAAATTTCGCGCCCAAAAATGATGCTTGTGCAGTTTCATGAAAATTGGTTTTCAGTATAGTGAAGGACTTGTTCAAATCATTTGAGGTTCTATGTAGGAGTGTCATAATCCTAGTAGGTTCTGTGAGAGGGCTAATTTTTCATCTAGGTGATAAACGAAAAAAGAACTTAATACGTTGTCAAATTTCGCGCCCAAAAATGATGCTTGTGCACTTTCATGAAAAATGATTTTCGGTATAGTGAAGGACTTGTTCAAATCAATTGAGGTTCTATGTAGGAGTGTCATAATCCTAGTAGGTTCTGAGAGAGGGCTAATTTTTCATCTAGGTGATATACGAAAAAAGTACTTAATACGTTGTCAAATTTCGCGCCCAAAAATGATGCTTGTGCAGTTTCATGAAAAATGGTTTTCAGTATAGTGAAGGACTTGTTCAAAGCAATTGAGGTTCTATGTAGGAGTGTCATAATCCTAGTAGGTTCTGAGAGAGGGATAATTTTTCATCTAGGTAGTATACGAAAAAATTACTTAGTACGTTGTCAAATTTCGCGCCCAAAAATGATGCTTGTGCAGTTTCATGAAAAATGGTTTTCAGTATAGTGAAGGACTTGATCAAATCATTTGAGGTTCTATGGAGGAGTGTCATAATCCTAGTAGGTTCTGAGTGAGGGCTAATTTTTCATCCAGGTGGTATACCAAAAAAGTACTTAATACGTTGTCAAATTTCGCGCCCAAAAATGATGCTTGTGCAGTTTCATGAAAAATGGTTTTCAGTATAGTGAAGGACTTGTTCAAATCAATTGAGGTTCTATGTAGGAGTGTCATAATCCCAATAGGTTCTGAGAGAGGGCTAATTTTTCATCTAGGTGATATAAGAAAAAAGTACCTAATACGTTGTCAAATTTCGCGCCCAAAAATGATGCTTGTGCAGTTTCATGAAAAATGGTTTTCAGTATAGTGAAGGACTTGTTCAAAGCAATTGAGGTTCTATGTAGGAGTGTCACAATCCTAGTAGGTTCTGAGAGAGGGCTAATTGTTCATCTAGGTGGTATACGAAAAAAGTACTTAGTACGTTGTCAAATTTCGCGCCCAAAAATGATGCTTGTGCAGTTTCATCAAAAATGGTTTTCAGTATAGTGAAGGACTTGTTCAAATCAATTGAGGTTCTATGTAGGAGTGTCATAATCCTAGTAGATTCTGAGAGAGGGATAATTTTTCATCTAGGTGGTATACGAAAAAAGTACTTAGTACGTTGTCAAATTTCGCGCCCCAAATATGATGCTTGTGCAGTTTCATGAAAAATGGTTTTCACTATAGTGAAGGACTTGTTCAAATCAATTGAGGTTCTATGTAGGAGTGTCACAATTCTAGTAGGTTCTGAGAGAGGGCTAATTGTTCATCTAGGTGATAAACGAAAAAAGTACTTAATACGTTGTGAAATTTCGCGCCCAAAAATGATGCTTGTGCAGTTTCATGAAAAATGGTTTTCAGTATAGTGAAGGACTTGTTCAAAGCAATTGAGGTTCTATGTAGGAGTGTCATAATCCTAGTAGGTTCTGAGAGAGGGATAATTTTTAATCTAGGTAGTATACGAAAAAGTACTTAGTACGTTGTCAAATTTCGCGCCCAAAAATGATGCTTGTGCAGTTTCATGAAAATTGGTTTTCAGTATAGTGAAGGACTTGTTCAAATCATTTGAGGTTCTATGTAGGAGTGTCATAATCCTAGTAGGTTCTGAGAGAGGGCTAATTTTTCATCTAGGTGATAAACGAAAAAAGAACTTAATACGTTGTCAAATTTCGCGCCCAAAAATGATGCTTGTGCACTTTCATGAAAAATGATTTTCGGTATAGTGAAGGACTTGTTCAAATCAATTGAGGTTCTATGTAGGAGTGTCATAATCCTAGTAGGTTCTGAGAGAGGGCTAATTTTTCATCTAGGTGATATACGAAAAAAGTACTTAATACGTTGTCAAATTTCGCGCCCAAAAATGATGCTTGTGCAGTTTCATGAAAAATGGTTTTCAGTATAGTGAAGGACTTGTTCAAAGCAATTGAGGTTCTATGTAGGAGTGTCATAATCCTAGTAGGTTCTGAGAGAGGGATAATTTTTCATCTAGGTAGTATACGAAAAAATTACTTAGTACGTTGTCAAATTTCGCGCCCAAAAATGATGCTTGTGCAGTTTCATGAAAAATGGTTTTCAGTATAGTGAAGGACTTGATCAAATCATTTGAGGTTCTATGGAGGAGTGTCATAATCCTAGTAGGTTCTGAGTGAGGGCTAATTTTTCATCCAGGTGGTATACGAAAAAAGTACTTAATACGTTGTCAAATTTCGCGCCCAAAAATGATGCTTGTGCAGTTTCATGAAAAATGGTTTTCAGTATAGTGAAGGACTTGTTCAAATCAATTGAGGTTCTATGTAGGAGTGTCATAATCCCAATAGGTTCTGAGAGAGGGCTAATTTTTCATCTAGGTGATATACGAAAAAAGTACCTAATACGTTGTCAAATTTCGCGCCCAAAAATGATGCTTGTGCAGTTTCATGAAAAATGGTTTTCAGTATAGTGAAGGACTTGTTCAAAGCAATTGAGGTTCTATGTAGGAGTGTCACAATCCTAGTAGGTTCTGAGAGAGGGCTAATTGTTCATCTAGGTGGTATACGAGAAAAGTACTTAGTACGTTGTCATAATTCGCGCCCAAAAATGATGCTTGTGCAGTTTCATGAAAAATGATTTTCGGTATAGTGAAGGACTTGATCAAATCATTTGAGGTTCTATGGAGGAGTGTCATAATCCTAGTAGGTTCTGAGTGAGGGCTAATTTTTCATCCAGGTGGTATACGAAAAAAGTACTTAATACGTTGTCAAATTTCGCGCCCAAAAATGATGCTTGTGCAGTTTCATGAAAAATGGTTTTCAGTATAGTGAAGGACTTGTTCAAATCAATTGAGGTTCTATGTAGGAGTGTCATAATCCCAATAGGTTCTGAGAGAGGGCTAATTTTTCATCTAGGTGATATACGAAAAAAGTACCTAATACGTTGTCAAATTTCGCGCTCAAAAATGATGCTTGTGCAGTTTCATGAAAAATGGTTTTCAGTATTGTGAAGGACTTGTTCAAAGCAATTGAGGTTCTATGTAGGAGTGTCACAATCCTAGTAGGTTCTGAGAGAGGGCTAATTGTTCATCTAGGTGGTATACGAAAAAAGTACTTAGTACGTTGTCAAATTTCGCGCCCAAAAATGATGCTTGTGCAGTTTCATCAAAAATGGTTTTCAGTATAGTGAAGGACTTGTTCAAATCAATTGAGGTTCTATGTAGGAGTGTCATAATCCTAGTAGGTTCTGAGAGAGGGATAATTTTTCATCTAGGTGGTATACGAAAAAAGTACTTAGTACGTTGTCAAATTTCGCGCCCCAAAAATGATGCTTGTGCAGTTTCATGAAAAATGGTTTTCACTATAGTGAAGGACTTGTTCAAATCATTTGAGGTCCTATGTAGGAGTGTCATAATCCTAGTAGGTTCTGAGAGAGGGCTAATTTTTTATCTAGGTGGTATACGAAAAAAGTACTTAATACGTTTTCAAATGTCGCGCCCGAAAATGATGCTTAAGCAGTTTCATGAAAAATGGTTTTCAGTATAGTGAAGGACTTGTTCAAATCATTTGAGGTTCTATGTAGGAGTGTCATAATCCTAGTAGGTTCTGAGAGAGGTCTAATTTTTCATCTAGGTGGTATACGAAAAAAGTAATTAATACGTTGTCAAATTTCGCGCCCAAAAATGATGCTTAAGCAGTTTCATGAAAAATGATTTTCGGTATAGTGAAGGACTTGTTCAAATCAATTGAGGTTCTATGTAGGAGTGTCACAATCCTGGTTGGTTCTGAGAGAAGGCTAATTGTTCATCGAGGTGGTATACGAAAAAAGTACTTAGTACGTTGTCAAATATCGCGCCCAAAAATGATGCTTGTGCAGTTTCATGAAAAATGGTTTTCAGTATAGTGAAGGACTTGTTCAAAGCAATTGAGGTTCTATGTAGGAGTGTCATAATCCTGGTAGGTTCTGAGAGAGGGATAATTTTTCATCTAGGTGGCATACGAAAAAAGTATTTAGTACGTTGTCAAATTTCGCGCCCAAAAATGATGCTTGTGCAGTTTCATGAAAAATGGTTTTCAGTATACTGAAGGACTTGTTGGGCGCGAAATTTGACAACGTATTAAGTACTTTTTTCGTATATCACCTAGATGAAAAAATATCCCTCTCTCAGAACCTATTAGGATTATGACACTCCTACATAGAACCTCAATTGATTTGAACAAGTCCTTCACTATACCGAAAATCATTTTTCATGAAACTGCACAAGCATATTTTTTGGGCGCGAAATTTGACAACGTAATAAGTACTTTTTTCGTATACCACCTAGATAGAAAGCTATCTTCTCCAAACCGTAGATAGATACTGACAAAGCCAGCCGCTCGCAAGTCGTCTGAGAGCAATTCGTTCTACTTTAGTCGGTTATGTCTATTTTAAGTGCCATTGATCTAAGTCAAAGCAATTACAATGTCCTAAATGTTTGAAATTTTCAGATTTTCTGTGAAGTTTCTATAAAAATTTGAACTCGAAAAACGCCGCTTATACTTAGAAAATTATATTTGCGTAATTAAACATGGAGTGCGAAGGAAACCCAGATAAGCAGGTCAGTTTTCTACCTCAGTTCGCAAACAATTTGAGAATTCAATTAAATAGTTTTTCATCAAAATTTTCTTTTTGCCATATCTTTAAATTTTTAAGCCTCAGGGTGTGCGCGAACCTGAGCGTAAAGCGAGCTATGTCATTGCGCTAATGAATGTTGAGGAAGCTCTTCGAAGGAGCAACAGGCTGGAAGTTGATGCAAGAAACCAGATGCTCCTAATATCCAGATCACTACGGCAGATAGTAAGTGCCTTTTTAGGCTAAAAAAAACGAAGTTTTAAATTTTTGAATTTTTAAAGATTTCTAAAGAGGTCGAGAAGAGAAGAAAAGCAGCCAGAAGACAGTTGATTTACAAGGGCAAGGACTTGTTGAGCTACGATGGTGCTCGTGATGATTATGCAGGTTTTGGTCGCTTTCTTAATAGATGTATTCTCACCAAAGACGAGCGTATGAAAACCTGTTGGTTCGCTCAAAGATCGACTGTTGAAGGAAGATGTGTGGCCACTGAAGAAGATGAGAAGTTTTTTTGAGGTAATCGCTCTACTTCCAAGGCTTATCTTTTGCATTGGCTTTAAAAAGCCTAGAGTTTTAAAACTTTTCAGAGGCCGTGAAGAGGTTCTGTGGGGACAGCCTTTACGCCTTACGCCGAGCAAGAGATGCTGCAAATGCTCTTGGAGTTAGGGAGCGCAACGAATGTAATTCTGGTGTCTCTGAAACTGAGTGACAATCTTACGGAGCGACAATCTTGCCGCTTTCAGATCTCATTCTTATAAACTACAAACAAGACTGACTGATTTTTTAGTGTTTGGCTTGAAATCTTGGAAAATTGATTTATTCAGCTCCGAGAATGCTTGTTGTCTTCAATGTATGCGAAGTACTTTTGTCAATTTTATCCATATATTTTCTTTCTATTGTTTGGAACTAATAGTTAGGTGTTGTGGGTTCTTATGGTTACCGCTAAATGTTGTCAATACTCGCGCTCTGAAAGGGACGTGGAGTATTGGTAAATATGTTCGTGCTCAAGTTTTTCCAAGTGTAGGTTTGATATTGTTTTGTAACAATTTATCATCTGATGATTATTGTTGTTCTAAAACTTTCTATTTTCTGTCTTCTATGCTCTTCTGTCTTCTTAACTGTTCGGAAAATTTTTAGACTATTATGTCTCTTGACTATTTGAACCCGTACATTGCCGCAGCCAAAATATTCTCCAAGAGTACAGTGAGCAGGAGACAGTTGGCCAAGGTGGATTCTAGTTTAACTAGTCAGTGGGTGGATCGCTGCCATTTTTTTCGCACAAAATTGCACTAGATGATGAGCCTCATGAGAACGATGACATGATTGTGTTGCATGGATTTTTGGACGGGGAGTATGGTAAAAGTATGCTTTCTGTCGACTACCAGCCTGTTAGTTATCTTCGTAGTGTATCTTATCAGCAAGTGGGTTTGTTTGCAAAAATTGAGTTCACAAAAGGGAGCGTGATAAATGGGGTAATTGGTTTCTTAGCTGAAATTGAGGAAAATGAAATTGTCGAGGACTATAACGATGTTTCAATTATATATAGCAAATTAAAAGGTGTGCAGTGGCTAATGATTGGACCAATATCATTCGTCAATGCTTCATGTAGAGCGAATGTTGAGTACAAACACAAAGGTAGATTAATATATTGTACTGCAATACGAGACATAAAAGTTGGCGAAGAGCTTACAGTTTTTTACTCTAGACATTTTTTTGGTAATTTTAATAAAGACTGTCTTTGTCAGTATAAAAGTGAACACGGCAATCCTTTTCCTTGCGACCCAGAACCACCAAAAAAGCGCCAAAAAGTAGAGTCCAATCTTTTAGTGTCAACACCAATTAACAATAATGGTGTTAGCCGGGTTTCTGTAACACCAAACAGGCGTATATTGGTAGATAAACTTCCTACTAGGAGAGCCCTCTATGAAATATCAAGAAAAAATGATAGCGATGCTGGCGATAGTTTAGTTTCGTATGATTCCTTTTTCGGGCAATTAGTTATAAGCCCGGTTAAATGTAACACGCCATCCCTAATTCATCTTGATTCTCCTTCCTCTAATAGTATGAATGAAGCGAACATAACAGATCAAAGTGACCCTGTTGTTGCTAATCCTTTATCCTCAACTCCCATAAGGTTAGATTTAATTGAGGCTGAAAAGGATCCCCCCAATCCCTATGAGGATAATAAATTTCCTTTTCCAATATTTCAGGAAGAGGGAACACCTTTGTTTGCTGGAGCAACTTCTTCAACGGACAATTTTATGACTGAATTTGACATGATCTGCGATAAACATAAGTTCTCAAAAATTGGGCGTGAGGATATCCTAAAACTATTTGCTAAAAGTTTACCAGACCCGAACAACCTCTTTACAAAATTATCCGTTCCTTTTTTGCCAACAATTTCCTCATTCGCTTGTGAAAACGCTAAGCTTTGTTTTGTGGATATTAAGAGCCAAATCGAAAAAATTTTGGAGAAGAACTTGGAATATATTTTGAGCTCATGGAGTGGCAGTTGTTCATGGCAGACTTCTCGTGATTTTTTTGAAAAACCCGAGGTACAGCTTGTATTAAACAAGCTGATGGAGCACCTGTTAGATGGAGCATGCTGTTAGATGCTCTTAGATGGAGCACCTGTATTTAAGTCTTCTAAGTTTTCTGTTTGGCCAGTCTGGGTCCAATTGTATAATCTTCCGCCAAAACTTCGAGGAGCTTTTTCTAATTTTTGTTTGCTAGCGATGTGGCATGGAAAAACGAAACCAGACTTTAAAATTATGTTGCCTCGCTTTGTTTTTGAACTCGAGTCCTTGTTTGATGCTAGATTACAAGTCAATGGGTTAGGCGAGATCAAATTTTGCGTGCGTTCAATTGTGGCTGATATTCCAGCAACTGCCTATGTTCTATGCATGAATCAGTTTAACGGTTACTTCTCCTGCCCTCACTAATATATGAAAGGCTTCTCACAAAATCGTCGGTTGCTTTTTCCAGTCAAGAAAACGTTTGTTATGTGTGAAATAACTGATTTCAAAGCGTGTGGTAAAGTTGCTGAAGATTCTGGATTAATTAAGTGTGGTGTTAAGTCGTCAACTCCTTTAAATAGAATTACAAAATTGCCGTGGAACTGTCCGATAAATCCGATGCACCAAATTTTTCTAGGTACAAGTAAAGTTCTATCAAAACTAATGATTTCTCTCGCGAAGGGTCCGATAATGCAGAGAGTGGAAACGTTGCTATCTAGAGAAAAGGTTCCTTTTGAGATCCAACATAGAACTAAATCTCTATCTGATTTACAATTTTGGAAAGCATTTGATTTCAAACTTTTCTTTTTTCATGTTGCTCCTCTTGTTTTTGCTGACATGCCGTTGAACAAAGCCTACTTCCAAAGTTTTGTGCTTCTTTGTTCCGCCATAAGGCTGCTATCTCAGATTGAAGTTTCGCAGGAAAAAATACTTGAGGCCGAAAAATTGGTAAAATATTTTTTTGAAGATTTTACGATTTTGTTTGGCTCAGATTCTCAATCTTTTAATTTTCACAACATGAGACACATCAGTGAATAGGTTAGAAGGAATGGACCATTGTGGTGTTTTTCGGCTTTTTGTTTTGAGTTAGCAAATCATGGTCTGCTTAGTGCCGTTCAGGGCACTGTTAAGGAGCCTGAGGCTATAGTTGATCAATTCATTAGGCATCAAGCGTCCTTTGACAAAATACCAACAAAATGTTCAGAAAAATGCTTGCGAGGATTAACGAACGTTAGTGAGAGTGTCAAAACTGTTTGCGGCGATGAAGTTGACTTCTTTTTCTCGCGCTTTCACCATTTAGGAAAATGTTTTGCTTCACTCTCCTACACACGATTCGGTGAAAATCTATCTGAATGGGTTTCGAGCACAATTAATTTTTTCGTTTTCTCCTTAGTTTTTTCTCTTTTTTTGCTTTTTTTGTTCTCTTTTTTTTCTGTTTTTTTTTCCTCTTTTTTTGTTTTTCGCAGAGTTTTTGGTCTCATCTTGGTTTTTTGTCGTGGTTACGTCTGAGCTGCGCTGGAAGGGCCAGTTTTCTTTATTTAATTCATGTCTAATATGTTTTAGTCCATCAATAGTTATTGTTGGGGATAGTAATCTGGTCAAGCTTTCACGTGACATTGACAACGACAACCTGCTCATGGAAAAAAAATTGACTCTGAGGTGCAGGCCAGGACTAAGAGCAACACACCTTGACGGTGAAGATCTTATTTTCTGCTCAAAATTTAGTTTGTGCCTTTTGATGCTTGGTAATAACGATATATCGCAGCATCCTACTAAGTCTTGGATTGTCCCAGAGAGTCCGCAACAAACTGCTGCTAAGTTATGTGCTTTCGCAGTGTGCCTGGAAGAGGAAAAAACAGATGTTAGGGTAATTGGTCTGATGCCAAGGCCTGACGTAGATTATGAACTTGTCCAAAAAACTAATGACTACCTCCGTAACTTTCTGGGCCAATTGTATGTTGGACCTCGAAAAATTCATGCGTCGCATTTCATCAAACCAAACTCAAAAGATCTAGCTCATCTGAATTATTGTGGGGAAAAAATGGTGCTTGCCTTGTTCTTGCGAGTCATTGAAACACGATTCTAATTTCAGTCTGCTGTGTGCCTTTTGTTGAAATTACAAAACTGGAACCATAATTTTCATTAAAAATTGTTTTGATTGCCAGTTTTCAATTTCTACCTGTACAATTGTAACAAAAGTGCACCGTATGCTTAGATTTTTCTAAGTTTAACGTACATCAAACTAAACAAATCTTGATTATGTAATTTGAAAAAACTGAAAGCCATTTCTAATTTTGTTGCTAATTCTCTCATTGCAAAATTGTTCCATTCCTGTTGCCTATATTCTGTTTCCTATTAATCAGACACTATGTAACTTAACTGATATATTGTTGCTGCCAATTAGTTGATCCTATTTTCCCTTATGTTTGGAAAGTTAAAACTACTTAAGACAAGCAATTGATTTAAAATTGGTTTTCGGTTGCCTTTTCTTTTCCGTAATTCTTTTTATATATGGCTACAAATTGCTTAGCAGGCCAATAAAATTTAAAAAAGTTTAAAATCTGGAAAGTTAGTTTCAGTAGCTAGACTAATTTTGGTCACCGAAAACCAATTTTTCTGCAGTACTTCTTATAATTATACAAAATTTTGTATAATTTTGAACAAAAATTGAAAGCCTTATTTAATTTTGTCTATAATTCCTTCATTAGAAAATTGTTCCGTTCCTGTTGACTTAAATTCTGCTTGCTATTAATCAGACACTCTGTGAATTTAGTGACTTAATACTGATCTCAATTATTGAAACAACTAGATTCCCTGATGGTGCGAAACTTGAAATTTGTTCTCGCTCAAGTTGCGAAAATGAAAACTAGTCAAGATAAACAATTAATTTAAAAATTGGTTTTTCATATCCGTAATTCTTTTTAGATATCGCAACAAAGTTCTCCGCAGGCCAATAAACTTTGAAAAGTTTTCAAATCTGGAATGTTGGTCGTATTTAATTCTTTTCAATAATTGGGACATTTTTGCTATTCGAAAACAAATTTTTCTGCTGTACTTCTTAAAATTCGACAAAAAAATTGAAAGCCATATTTAATTTTGTTTCTGATTCTTTCATTAGTAAACTGTTCCGTTCCCGTTGACTTAAGTTCTGCTTGCTATTAATCAGACAATCTTTGGTTTTAGTTACATATTACTGATATCAACTATTGCAGCTATGTTCCCTGATGTTTCGAAAATTGAAACTACCCAATGTAAGCAATTCATTATAAAATTGGTTTTCGGCTGCCTTTTCTTTCCCGTAAGTTGTTCTAGATATATAGTTATAAATCTCTCCGTAAGCCAAAAAAATTTAAAAGAAAGTTTGTCAAATCTGGAATATTACTCGGATTCAATTCTTTTCAATAGATAGAACAAATTTGCTAGACGAAAACCAATTTTTTGCTGTATTATTGAAAACTTGAGCTTTGTAACACTGTGGATTTTACTATTTGATCCATATTGCATAAAAATTTTGATTTCCTGTGCTTTCAAAGAAGATATGTATTGATTGAGTTGGCTATATTTCAACTTCTGTTGCTAATAACTAGATTTTTAACAGAATTTTAACGACGTTAGAGGAAATTCTTAGAAAGAAACCTAAGCAAGTGCAATGGAAGAAATCATTTAAGTCTTACTTAAATCAAAAGTACTTTTTGGAAAAGGAAAAAGACCTAGAGCGGCGCTGTAACTGCAATCTTTGTGAATGCGAGTCTCTAATTTCATTATTTTTAAATTTTCAAATGACTATGGTCCCTAAATAAAAGTTCCGATCGCTTAAAACTGCAACGATTAAAACAGTTGAAACCAATGAGAGCTGCACTGGAAGAGTCAGCTCAACCATTGGTTTTCGGGTACATAAATTGGTAATGCTGCGCTGTAAGGGCCAGCTAAGTAAACGAATGAAAGCAATCAGTTCATTTGTAGTTTCCCTGTGCTGCTTCGTTTTTTCTTCATTAGGGATCAACTAACGAGGAGACGACACCTGAGTTGGGGCCTGGTGGGGCTCAGTTGAGGGCTGGTTGGTGGGCAGGAGATGTTCTTCACTTCGCTCAGGTTAGTGTTAGGCGTGGCGTTTTTTTTTGCTTTTTGGGACACGCGTTGTCCTAATCTTCTTTCTGTTTTCTCTTTTTTCGTGTTTTTTTTTGTTTTTGGGTAGTTTTTGCGTGTTTTCTGCTTTTTGTTGGTTTGGTTTTTCGCTTGTGTGCTGTTTTTGCTGTTTTTTTCGTGTTGATTTCTGCCTGTGTTGTCTGTTTTTTTTTGCATGTTTTGTTTGCTGTTTTTGCCTTTCTGTTGGTTTTTTGTGTTGTTTTCTGCCTGTTTTTTTGCATGTTTTGTTTTCCAGTTTTTTTTGTTTCTGGGATCGTTGTTAGTGTCCGTTACTTTTTTGTGTGTCTGTGTTTGTCTGTCTTGGCGCTGTGTGTGCATGTGCGTAAATGTTAGTGTTTGTGTGCGTGCGTTTTTCCCTTTGTTGTTTTGTTTTTTTTGTTTTCGTGTCGTTTTTTTCGTGTTTTCTGTTTGTTGCTTTGTTTTTTGCTTGTTTGCTTTTTTTGCGTTTTATGCACACATAGTGTCCGTTGCTTTTCTTGGGCACATTGTGTCCGTTGCGTTTTTTTCATGTCGTTGTTTGCGTGTTTTGTGCTTTTTGTTGTTTTCTGTTTTTTTTGCGTGTTTGCTTTTTTGCGTTTTCGGGACACATCATGTCCGTTGCTTTGCTTGGGCACATCGTGTCCACTGCATGTGTGTGTTTGTGCGTGTGTGTGCTTGTGTCTGTTTGCGCGAGTGTGTCTGTGTATGCGTGAGTGTGTATGCGTATGCGTGCGTGTGTGTGCTTGTGTGTGTGGTGTGCGTGAGTGTGTATGTGGTGTGCTTGTGTGTGTGTGGAGTGCTTGTGCGTGTGTATATGCGTGTGTGTGTGGTGTGCTTGTGTTTGTGTTTATGCGTTCGCGTGAGTGTGTGTGTGTGTGTCTGCTTTGTTTTTTGCTTGTTTGCTTTTTTTGCGTTTTTTTGGACACATTGTGTCCGTTGCTTTTCTTGGGCACATCGTGTCCGTTGCGTTTTTTTTTGTTTTTTCGTGTGGTTTTTTGCGTGTTTTTTGCTTTTTGTTGTTTTCTGTTTTTTTGCGTGTTTGCTTTTTTTGCGTTTTTTGGACACATCGTGTCCGTTGCTTTGCTTGGGCACATCGTGTCCACTGCGTGTGTAAGCGTGTGTGCTTGTGTCTGTTTGCGCGTTTCGGTGTGTGTTTGTGTGTGCGTGTGTGTTTGCGTGAGTGTGTCTGTGTATGCGTGTGTGTGTGTGCGTGTATGTGTGCGTCTGTGTGTGTGCGTGTGGTGTGTGTGTGTGTGTGTGTGTGCGTGTGGTGTGTGTGTGTTTGTGTGTGTGCGTTTGTGTGTGCGTGTGGGTGTATGTGTGTGAGTGTGTGATGTGCTTGTGTGTGGTGTTCTTGTGTGTGTGTGGTGTTCTTGTGTGTGTGCGTGTGTGTGTATGTGTGGTGTGTGTATGTGTGTGCGTGTGTGTGTTTTGTGTGTGTGGTGTGCTTGTGTGTGTGTGTGTGGTTTGTGTGTGTGCGTGTGTGTGTGGTATGCTTGTGTGTGTATGTGCGCGAGTGTGTGTGTGTGGTGTGCTTGTGTGTATGTGTGGTGGTGTGTGTGTGTGTGCCTGTGTGTGTGGTTTGTGTGTGTGTATGTGTGCGTGTGTGTGTGTGGTTTGTGTGTGTGTGTTTATGTGTGTGTGTGTGTGTGTGTGTGTGTGTGTGTGTGTGTGGTGTGCTTGTGTGTGTGCGTGTGCGTGTGAGCGCGTGTGTGTGGTGTGCTTGTGTGTGTGTGTGGTTTGTGTGTGTGTGCGCGCGCGTGTGGTTTGTGTGTGTGTGGTGTTCTTGTGTGTGTGTGTTGTGTTCTTGTACGTGTGTGTGTGTGTGTGTGTGTGTGTGTGTGTGCGTGTGTATGTGTGTGTGTGTGTGTGCGTATGAAAAATTTCTCATTGTTGCGGCCAGTACTTCAACCCATCGGCAACCCATCGTCAGCCCATTGGCAACCCATCGTCAGCCCATTGGCAACCCAGCGTCCGCCCATTGGCAACCCATCTTCATTCAACCCAAGAAAACAGAATATCAAGAAATTTGAAAGAAAAAATCAAGAATACTGAAAAAAGGATATGAAAAAAGAAGATTGAAGAACACCCTTTCTGATGCTTTATTTTAATAATTGTTTGATGTTTTTTTTTAAATAAATTTTGTCGATGCGCAAAATATGTGTACATTCAAATATTGCAAACTTTTAAGATTTTTCAGTCTAAGACTAGGTCACTAGGATGTAGGACGGTTTTTTGCGCAAAAAATGGTTATCTTGCAAGATCTTGCAAGACGAATGGTTATCTTTCAAGATTCTTGCAAGACGAATGGTTATCTTTCAAGATTCTTGCAAGACGAATGGTTAACTTGCAAGATCTTGCAAGATTTTGGAAGAAAATCTTGCAAGACGATGTATCGTCTTGCAAGATTCTTGCAAGATAACAGATGGTTATCTTGCAAGATTCTTGCAAGACGGATGGTTATCTTGCAAGATCTTGCAAGATTTTGGAAGAAAATCTTGCAAGACGATGTATCGTCTTGCAAGATTTTGCAAGAATCTTGCAAGATCTTGCAAGATAACCATTCGGATCCGACTAGGGTTTTCTCACTTTTATTTACAATTCATGGATAGTATTTTGATTTCTATTCAATTTAGCTGATCAATCAGTGACTTCGATATCACTTAAATGAACTTACGCCGATCAATCATTACACACTAACTAAAACAAAATTACATGAGATTAAAATCACACTACATTGATTGTCAACCATGACTTCACAAATATAACTTTGCTGAAGACAGCCAGAAACAAGTCTAGTAGACAGCGAAACTGATGAAAATTTTATTTGCAAAACTCAACTTTAACTCTATCGAGCAATCTAAAGCAAACGCATACTCTATGCAAAAAAAAATTTATGATCAGTCAAAGCTGACAGATCGATAATTTACGTATGAAAAGATATGATGAAGTCATCGATAAAAAACGACCCGGGTTGACTTCATAATTGAAAAAGTTGTAAAATTACAACTTCTTGTTATGTCGTCTATGAAAAGTTGTAATCCTAGAACTTTCATATAATGATAGTTGTAATTTATAATTTTTTAGAGAAATCATGAACACGGCTAAAACAAAGCACAAATAATGTGTTTCAAAAAATTAGTAAGAAAAAAATTGGAAAAAATTACTTTTCAGTTATATCGTATTTATGGAAAAGTTGGAGTCATAGAACTTCATAATAAAAAACCAAGCTTCAGATTAATCTCGAGTGGGGTTTTCGTCGCTATTTTGTACCACAACAAAAAATAAAGCATTTTGGTTTCAGTGAAATATGCATCTTCTGCTAATGAATGTCTGAGGACTTTAGTTCCAATTTGACTGCAGATGAAAGAAAACAATCTTCTCAATTTTTGCCCTTTTGGGGATTTTTCATTAATTTTTTTGCGAACAATCAGTTAAAATTATATTCTTTTTTCACTTTTTAGTAACATTATTTTGAAATTATTCTCAAAACTTTTCCTGTTCGGATATTTTTAAAAAATGACCCTACTCTACTGTTTTGATGTGTACTGACTTCCTCATCTCTAATTTTCAGGAGATTTTTAAAATTGAACTTTAAGTTTATTATTATTCCAATTTGCGTAGCTGCAACTATGTTTCCCAGCAAAAATTTCCAACTCCGTTTTAACTCCCGTATTGCGCCATTTCGCTTAAAATCCACATTTTCTACAGCTCGAAAAAATTTAAAAACATAGGCAATTATTCTACCTTCTTTCAAACTCTTGATCTCAAATTTAAAATTTAAAAAAGTACTGTAAAAAAAAATTGAATTTAGCATTGAAAAGAATAATTTAATTTCAGTTTGTTATTATTAAGTACGAGCTAAACTATAAATGCGTAAGTTTTTATATACATCCAGTTCTAAGGTACGCATCAATGGCAACAGGTCTTCGAATCTCCGTTGAGGATTCCCCTAAACGCAATTGCCATTGTAGCAATAATGGTGACCGTTACATTCATCGTGACCTACACATTCCACAGCTCGCTCCCCGAACTCAATCGGCCCGGGTAGTTGCCCCCGTTGTTTTAAAAAGTCACCTTCGTATCTTCTGAATGGTCTGTGGTCGGTTCTTCGGCCGTAGTAGTCGGCGTTAGCAATCGCGACCACAAGAGCGAAAAGTGCAATTTTGCAAAGCATTTTGACAGTTGACTGAAAGATGATTTTTGGGATCTGAAACAGAGAAATTAAACCAAAATATTGAAGAAAATTTTGACTTTCTATTTGATTTAGGATTCTATCTATTATAACAGCATATGCCCGAACTGTGAATTTTTGTACCGAAGTGAAAGGATATTTCAGACACACTATCTGATTTGAAGTTTACACGGAATTGAAGAAGAGAAAATTAGTTAAAGTATGATCTTTTGACAAATAATGGTTCAAATAATATAACATTTACATAATAGTTAAATAATAGAATTATTTTTGACAAATGATGAAATTAAAAACTGAAAGCCTCAACTTTGAAAAATAACTTAGTTTTGAAGATAAGAACTTTGCCTACATGTTCGATCGCTTGCAGTAATCTTAAAGATGCTTATAGTTATTAAGATTTTGCAGATTTTGTAAACATATTCTTTTTTACAAATTACTGCATATTTCGTGAAAAATGAACTTTTATAAGTTTTGAAAAGGCTGAAAATTATCTCGAAATTTCTCTGTTTAAACGTGAATTATCATAGTAACTTAAACATTATTTGACTATCCATATTTTAGAAACTTTGAACTTAACTATCAAGCAGACAACATCATTATCGGTTCTTCTTAAGGATAAGCCGCAAAATCAGACTTTTTCTATTGAGCTAATTGGTGTCAAAAAAGGGAAGACATAATCATTATCCATTTTATCCGATTTAATACTAATCCAGTCGCATTGTTTTTTATAGTAGTAAAACATCAAAACTATTTAGCGCCCTCAGTTTTTTACCCATTTTTCTCATTGCTTTATTTTCAAGCATATCTCTTGAATCTAATCAACTACAAGTGTAAATAAAAATTGCACCCAAAAACCTCTATCTCCAATAACTTTGTCTTTTCTTTGCTCTTCGATTTAGTGTTTCTTAAGTATGTATCTTAACTATATGCCCACATTGGTTAAATACTACATTCATAATAACAAAAATCAACAGATTTTTTTTAGATTATAAAGAAAAGGGTGGGCATGGAGTTTGGTTATAAACAAACTGCTAATTAGTTTGAGATTTCAGGAGCTACACACGTACAACTTGATCAATGAACTTAATAAGGAAACTTGAATTTTGATTGATCGTATTTATTGAATTTTTTAAAGTGCAAAGATCGTCAGTCATATCACTGTGGGCCAATTTTTCGTTTCCGACTTTTGTTTAGTTCACTTTCGCCCCTAACACAAGTGTAAATTGTCAGAAAAAGATTAGCCTTCTAAATCTTCTTTCATCTCGCCCGAAGTTTTTTGCGAAAACCAGTTAAATTTTCTCTCATGCATTTGTTAATTTAAAAATTTCTTTTGAAGTTGAAAAGAGAAGCTGTGGCAGCAACTGAAGAAATGTTGATGTCGAAAAATTCTTAATCTAATAAATTTTTTTTGAGCACGCTGGATGCTTTTGTTAGTAACAAAATTAATTGACAAAAAAACTTTCATAAAATTTATCTGACAAAAATTTTTGTCAATGATAAAGATGCACTATGAAAATGGATAGGAGTTTAAGTAACTTACCTTTCAACGCAAGTTTAAGCTCAGAGTTTTGACTGATTTTAGCGAAAAACGAATTGAAAATGATTATATATTTCTGCAAACATTTTTAATTTGTTGATCACATTACCATTTCATGTATGTTAGCCACAGACAGAGACCGATGATTTAAAAAAAAAGTTCAAAATTAGTTCTTGTTGCTTATCCCGCCCAAAGATAAAAACAATTAGTCTCATTTTTCGAGAGTTTTGCTGCAAAATAGTTGTACACACCCAATTAAGATAAAGTAAATAAATATACGCAACGTGTGTTATCAAAATGATATGCAAATAAATTGCTATTGAACAATTTTCTCCATGTAAAATATCTGCTCAACTACTTTTATTGAGTTTTTAACTCATTAAAGAATAAATTAAGTTTGAAACTTGATTTCAATACTATGCAAAGGAGATAAAAACGAAAGAGCTTTTTATGAACATTCAACTACACATAAATGAACTGTTTTGTTTATATTTAGTGAAATGCGCATTGTTTTTAATGGCCATTAATCTTCTATGAATCGTATATCAGAGCTGATGTTTGCACTTAATTAAATTTGATGAGTAAATAAACAAAAAAAATATTAAAAAGGACCCCCTCCCTATTTAGATTACTATTTTTCACCACAAGACGACACTGCTTGCTTCTTGTTTACTTGGACAAAGTCTGTTATGCTGTTATATACATTTTCCTTTATAATTCAGATTTTTTGTGAATTGTTTTGGTATTCAAAATTTTTGTCTCTGCTTATCAAGCATAACAGGCTGTAACAAATATTTGCACATAACGAAGACCCACCTATAAAACTACACGTATGAACCGATTTTTATTAAATGATTCGCTTCAGTCTTTTTTTGACTTGCTTGATAGATGCAACATCACGTGAGCCAGCAATACGAACTAATGCTATTTATGAAATCAAGTTTTGCTTTCCCAGATTACGTAATGAAAAAACTCTCAATGTTTCTAGTCATTCAGCAAAGTTTTTCATGCTAAACTCGCCAAAGGAGTTTTTTTTATATTTATTTAACTACTGATAACCAGATGTGGAATTTTTAATATTTCACCGAAAAAACTAACTGGGATCAACCCTCAAAATTTCTTAGAAATAGATGAATGAAATTGTTAAGGCCGAAAAGACTATTTGTTGGCTAAAACGAAACTATTAGCACTCCGTATATACCAGAAGATAGCACTGGTAGGAAACAGCCGTCACGAGGATCGGCTAAAAGCTGGAGTTTTTCCTGACTATTGAAAAATCTGAGCAAGCAAAACAATTTTAAAATTCAAAAATAACTTTCACTTAACCAGTACAATCTAAATTAATAAGTTGAGAGAATTGTTTGCTAAAATATTTCACCAATCGACCTTGAACTGTGAGTTTGGGCATTTCCTTTAATCCTTTCTATTAACTATGTAACCAATCAACTTGTGGCTGCCGTATTGGCCGACAGGGCGTTTAGCCAACAACCAAAAAGTGAAAAATTTAGCCACCATTATAAGTAAAATGAGCGATAAAATTAATTCTGAAGCTGTGATCGGCCAATTTAAATCACTATATCGTAAGCGGACAAATATACCGTCAACTATCGTAGCGAAAGTCTATCAGTGGTCGCACCCCCCCCCCCCAGGTCTCTGGGGGGTTGCGGCCTCGAAGAGGCCGAGTGAAGCGCCACTTGAACGTACAACAAAGGTAATGGTCCACCGAGCTACTGATTTATGGACCAATGAGTTTTTTTGATCAATTATGATATAAATGTTGGCTAAACTTCTCATTTTCTCCTTGTTATATTTTAGGACATCGATCAAAATGGTAGTACAGAAGGAACCAAAATTTTGATAGTAAAGCTTCCTGTCAAGCTATTTCCAGTGGATCTCTTGCCCAATTTTTATTAGGCTCTTCACTGTCAATAGTCTAATGATAATCGTATTGATTATTCGCGCGCTCTGTTTTATGTTTTCTTAACCATAAACTATTATGCAGCTATTTACAACTAATTTTGATAAAGTTTCTTTGATTATTTAGATTTTTTGTGATTGTATTTTTAGCATACAAAATTTTTGTCTCTCTTTATCATTCAAGAACAGTTATAATAAAAAAATTGCCTCTAGCAAATGCCCAGCTCCATACATGAATGCTTGTATTGATTTTCATCGGTTGAATTGTTTCAATATTTATTTTTAGTCTGCTTTTGAGTACAAGGTCACATGGGACAACAGTTTAAAAGTTCATTTTCAATCAAGTCTTCCTTTCCAAGAAAACCAACTGAAAATTTGCGGTTTTGCATCATTCAACAAATTTTTGATGCAAACCTAACAACAGGAAAAAATTTTTTTATCTAATTGATTTCTATTTTCCCGATTTTCGTATTGCTTGGATGTAAAACATGAGAACTATCCAGAACACTAGCTTCAACGAAATATGGCATTGTTAAAGTCTATCGGAATATTAAGGAAAAAATGTTTTTCCAGATTATTTTCCGAGAATCTTAGCAGGCAAAACAACCTAGAAAATCATTCAGAACTTTTTTTCAATTAGTAGCATAAAAATCGATAAGTTGGGAGAACGCAACTTTTGTCAAAGCGGATACGTACTGAATTTGAAACAACATCCATCTCTTAAACTAGACTAAACTGTGGAGAATCATTGATGTGCTTCTGATTGATCTAATGTAAAACAAAGAAAATTTTTTTTTTTTGTTAAATGTATTTTTCCCCGCTTTTCAAAGGCAAAAAAGTTTCTGAACTATTTGACTCCCTTATACAGAAAACAATGCAAACTTTGTTCACATTGCGCGCTTAAACGAATTTTGAGAAGTGAAAATTGAGAAGTGTATTTTTGATATCCAAGCCCAAAGAAATGTTTTGACAATTTTTATAGTTCTGCTGAGTTTTCTGTTTACCAAGAACCATATATGATCCTAGTAAGTTTGCTAAAATATCATAAAATCTGAAATGACTTTGTATGATTAATAAGATGCTATGGCATTCAACTCAGGAAGACGTTAAATGGAGATTGACGCAGAACAATGCATTAAAATTTACGCCATGGCATTTTAAATTTGAGCCGAACCAAGTCGCTTTAGAGTTTTCAAACTCTGCTTTTCTAAATGCAGGAAAATATGTAATATGACAACGTATAGACTAGTTTCCATCTGTTTTCAGAGAACCTGCCATCATTGGTCAGAATGTTTTTGTTTAAATATATCGTTACTTCCCGGATATGTGTGTCATAATTCAGCATTGAATCATAGGATTTCCGTTATGATTTTTACTATAGCCATAGTTCTGCTATCACTTTTATCTTCTCTAGCTATATACTTCACTTTCAACACTGGAAGTGCTATATGGCATTTCAAACTCTCTGATCTATCCACGTCCTGAACTGATACTCCTCCTCCTCCTGAACTGATAACCGACCTCAGCGTTGGCATGGAAATATTTCCATCATTACGCATTTGCCAATTTGTGCCTGAAAACTTCATCAACAGCCGCAATCTTGGTTTTGGCACTGTCTCATCTTGAAAACATGTGTTCAAGAGATGTGACCGAGATCGAATCAAAATTTCCAGTTTGTATGAACGATCCTAAAGCAAATCTGATGCAGAAAAAAGTTTTTGCAAAATTTTTTTTTAAAAAAAAAGTTATATATAAATATAACGGTGCGGATATAACGAAGGTACCGTAT
>NC_134481.1:5231495-5564532 GCF_964194025.1 Convolutriloba macropyga | reverse complement strand
GGTGCGGATATAACGAAGGTACCGTATTGAAAGGAGGTTATAAATATATATATATATATATATATATATATATATATATATATATATATATATATATATATATATATATATATATATATATATATAACTTCCTTTCAATACTGTACCTTCGCTATATCCGCCCCGTTATATTCGCCCCCAATTGATTGGGCGTTCATACTCCCTACTCTGACAAATTACCCTTACTCCACTCATTAAATCTACTCATTTAGTCCACTTATACAACCCACTCGTACCCCCTCCAGAATTATGTTGTCGATAAGTAAATATTCACTGCTTGAAGAGAAATTTGGTTAATCTGTACGGCCCCCTTTTCAGTACGCTACGTTCTTTATCCCCCACCCCCCCCCCCCTCCCCCACAATTCTTACTGAGTGGACGTCCAAACTGAACTCTATTTAATAATTTTAAATCGGGGGACTCCCCATTCACGGAATGTAGAAAGTTTGACCCCACGGAATATCGATTAGGGTGGATTCTTTGGTTTGGATTCTGTATTGTTTTGGTTAAAATAGCTTTTTCATGATCAACCAACACTTTAAAGTTTCATTTAATATTTCATTTTTTTTTTGAAAATTCTATGAGCATTATGGAAACTCAAAACATCATGTACAGCCTATTTTCACAAAAAATGTTCTCTGAACTGACTTGTCTCTGCACACAGTTGGCTGACAAAGTACCCTTAGGTCACTCTGGTTCAGTTCTGAATCGATGACTTACTATTGCAATATACTAATTCAGTAATGAAAGTCAATGCCACTTGGGTCCAGGTTCTAATATTAAGTTTTATTACGGCTTATCATTTTAGTTGTTATTTATTCGCGATAACGATAAAGCTAATAGATTTACAAGCTTTCCAGTAATTTTGCCAAATTTTAACGTTTAAATTGTGCTGTTACCAAAGCATTAAAGTGTTTTCTTATTCTTAGATTTTAAACGCTAAGAAGGTCGTGTCATAAAGTAGTTGATAAGAAACAAAATTACAGGTGATGGGGTTTTTTTGAAATTACAGATTTTTGAAATTTACCGCAGAATTCGCCTGCATGTCGGACTTTGTACAAATATCTCAAAAGCAAAACCGATGGAAGTCAAATTATTGTTCGCAATGAAAATATATTTTAGAAAGGCTTTTTGTTAAAAATAATCTTCAGATTTGGTAGGCTTTTCGTATCTAATGGGCTTAAAAAATGGTGACAGTGTAACGATTTCCAGTGCCTTTGAAGGTTTAATTGTCTCAAATTAAATAAAGTTAAATTTATCTATGGTCTCTCAGAATTGTCAGGCAATTAATAATATAGAAATAAAATAATATACAAAAAAGAGTATTTTGTCCTCAAAACAAAAATCTTCAGAAATGTCATATGGCAACTCGTTAACAACTAGTTTACATCAATTTTCAAAAACCAGGTCAATTTCGCCTGAAAATTATTGATGTAAACATAGCTATATAGTTCTTATAAAGATAAAATCACAATTTCTCATTATAGGTTTAGTAGAGTCTTCATGTTCACGATAAAGAAACTAAACCTACACTTTCGTCACTCATTTGGTTTAAACTTAACTTTAAAACGCTACTGGTAAGAAAGCACTGATGTGTTTAAATATTGTCTTACTGGTAGTTTTGACAGAAATTTCGAACGATTTTTCAGATTAACGCTATCAGCTATTTAACTTCAGCTGGCCACAATTTGAATATTTAAACTGTGAAGTAACAATATAACATCACGGACTCAGTTGAACAATCAGCTATCTGATTAATATTTGCTAGTGTCTCATAAGTTTTTGTACTTACTGTTATTAGTATTGATCGTAATATTTGATTTAAAAAATTTGGGAAAAATGCGTGATAAAAGCCGAAAAAAAGTCAGTGCATAAAAAAACACCGAAAACTGAGCACTGATTTAGTTTGAATAATGCTTCAAAAAATCTGCAGCTCTGAACACGGCTTTCGGCTGTTTTTTAGTCCTGCCCACCGTGAGCACAGATCATCTGGCTCTCCAACTGCCATTGTTGGACTCGGGCGAAGTCTAATTTTGAACAAAAAAACGTTTTTATACAGGGATGGGATCTCTCATTTCCTGATTTTTCAATCTATACATAAACCTCTCCCATCGCAAGGTGGTGGAAACGCTAGAATAAAATATAATTTCCTAGTTGTAGTTTGGTGGGTTGATCACGTGGTTGTTGTAACAGGAAAACTCTGTTTGAGTAGCAACGTAAAATCTTATAATAGCTCCTGTAAATTACGTTTATTCGGTACTAGAGATCGAAGAATTTATAAAATTTTAGGACGCATTTTTATGCTTTCTTAAAATTTTTAAATTTTTCGAAAAAAGTGATTTTTAATTTCAAATGTTTTAATGAATGGTTCAAGAAAGATCAACTTTTCAAAAAGTAATCACGGTTTCTACGTTGCTAACAAATTCATTTTTTAAAAAAAAATTTTTTTTCCGTACTTAACGCCAAGTCAATATCAGTACTGGGCAAGTCTAATTTCAAGTCTAGATATCAGTACTGATTCAGAGCTATGATCATAACACATTTAAGACTTGTCAGACTTGGCAAGTCTAAATACAAGTGCGAAAATAAAGTTCCGTACGTGGATCGAACCTACGCTCTCCATCTCCATCGTCTTTGTCCTTCTTACTGCACCACAGTGGCGCTTGAACCATTGTTTTTTGCGCTGTACTAATACGCTTGAAAGAAGCAAATTTCAAGCGAGAAAGCGAGCAAATTATATTACATCGGAGACTTGCATTTACAATTGCCCAGTACTGATTAACACTTGGAGTTCGGTACGGGACACAGTTAAGTGCAACTTGAGTGCGTTGGACAACTGATAAATGCTTACATTATAAGTTTTAAGAACTATCTATCCTGTGAGACGCTAGCAAATTCTCCACGATAGGCCAATTCCGCTGATTGGCTGATTGAACACGTTGGAGCTGATTGGCTGATTGAACACTTTGAAGCTGATTGGCTGTTCACATTTTATTTTTGTCAAATGGCACTTAATGGTTTTGTTCGTATTATTACAATTTCAGCTATAGCAGTAACTTTTGTTGTTTTCGTTATAGCGCCGGCTATCGCAATTTTCAACTTTGTAATCGCAAAAATATTCCTTAAGAAAAAGAAGAAACTGCCGTCTGATTATCTCATTATTACGGGCCTAATTGGAGATGGAATATATGGAATTATGATATTTTCTATTCCTTTTGCGTATATGGTTTCAAAATCTGTTTTCGCTTTCTTGTCTGAAACAGCGTACATTTGCATTGTTGTTATTTATTTATTTCTGGATAGTGCTCTCACTTTATTTTCTCTGTTTATGGTATTTTTCATGACAATCAACAGATTTGTCGCAGTAGAAAAGCCCTTCAGATACAAAAAATACTTCAATCAGTCAAATGTCCACAGAATTTTATTTGTAGTCTCATTTGTCTGCATCTTTTTCTTCACTGTGTTATCACTATTGTTTTTCAAATTATCTCTCAAAAGAAATGAAGAAACAAATATGTATCAACTTGATGAAAAATTCATATTCATATTTATCAGTATGTGGCCTCAAGTTCAACTTTTACTAGTATTTATTGATTCTGTGTTAATGGTTTACGTATATGCATATATAGCTCGCACTTATCGGCTGAGCATAACTGAAATTTGCTGCAGACGAAAACCGAAGCGACAAAAAGCAAATTTAAAAACAGCAGATGTTGATGAAATGGAGCTACAACCTGATAAAACTGGCGATACTTGCAAAGCTAAGGGTTTGAGAGCAAACTCGAAAGTCCACAAATGGTCCAAACAGCAGCATCTCATGTTTTCTAATGGCCACTTGTAGCTAAACAAATCTATTTGTTTCCGTTATTTTTTTCAGGTCTGACCTCCATGAAAACCCGTTCTGTCAACATTACATCGCCAATGCTACATTTTGAGCCAGCAAATTTGTTTGCTAAAGTGAGCCTTGTCCGATCCCCCGGGTTTTAAGGTTAGGCGTTATAGGTCTTCGCGGACAACAGTGACAGTGAGATGAAAAAATACAAATATGTTCAAAACTGAAAATCCGTGACGTCCGCGATTGCGGAATTTGCTGACACGCAAGAAAAGCGTAGAGATTTTTGTCACTACTGTCCGGAAATTTGCGTCTCTAACATCCGCGCTCAGGTAACTGCTTTTCGCGCAAGGCCTCTAAAACTGATTAAAGGAGAAAAAGTGGGCTATAATTGGTTTTTCTTATCAAAATGCATTGAGGAGTAATTATAATTTTAATCCGTCAAAGTTTTGAATATAAATTGAAGGTTAAAGTCCAGCAATGACGATGCCCCTGCTCAAAAACTGCGGACATTGATGACATAAAAACTTGATTTTTCCTAGATCAGTGACAGAATTTTGTAGGGATTGTCCGAAATTTTGTTGTCACTTTTGTCTTCAGTTTAACCGTTTTTTCTCACACGCAAGAGTGGGTGACAAAATGTTGTCAGCCTTGTTTGCAAACGCGGACTCTGCAGATTATATAGGATTGGCGACGTAATGAAAGGCTAAATTAAATCTCAATCAACTACTTGGCTGGAAAACAGTCTGATTACTTGGCGGAAATATTTAATGCAATGAGTTCTGTTGAGTTGACCCAACAAAGATCGAGTCAATTTTTGTGCAACGGATTAACTCTCTGGTCTCATTTTTATTAGCTAATTTTTTATTGAATTTGGTTAAAAAAAACGCTATAACGCAGTTCATAAAACTTCAGTGAAGATCGCTAAAATAAAACGTGTGGAAAATTGTGCTTTAGATTGCAAAATCAATTTGTTAACAGGGTTATAAAGCAAAAATAATTGTGTTACGACACCTTAGACTTTGATTGTTTTTCTTGGAAGGTCTTGCAAGACTCTGGCAGTATCTTGCAAGGTGATATATCGTCTCGCAAGAACTCTTGCAAAAATTTGGAATATCTTGCACGATAACCATTCTTCTTGCAAGTGTGCAAAAAATGGAACATGCGCAAACTCTACCAGCGTGAGGTGAATACAATGTGGCACGATATTTTTTTCTTTACTGTAAATAATTGCAACCAAAACAGCAACAATTTTGTTTTTATGCATAAAATAAAAAATAAGAGATCTTTAAACAAAATAACTTCTTCAAAGAAATGTAGCAGTGTACTTTTTAAATAGTAGATTGAGAACCCTAAACAGGGCAATCCCAGACAGTTAAAGGAATAATTCAACATTTCTGAAAAGTTTTTTGTGTTTGTAATGCTCAACAGAACAGTATCATTTTTGCTTAGCTGGCTGAGCTTAACTTAATCATTATTAAAACACATTTATCTAATTTTTGTTCTAAATATATCTTAAAACACGCCCAAATATATCTCGGATAATTTCTGCGCAAATTGAATTACAATGCGCCTATAACAACCAATGAGAGGTGAGCTCGACCGAAACGAACTTGCAAGAATTTTTTGAGAAAACAGTTTATCTTGGAAGATCTTGCAAGATAACCATTTTTTGAAGAGTCCTTTTGCAAAAAAAACATCTGGTCTCGGCTAGTTGAGTAATGTTTCTCATATGAAAACAGAATAATTGCATTTCTCAGCCAAAAAAACTGCGTTTATTGACCAGAATAGGAAGAAAAACTTTTATAGTAGAAATCTTTATCGCTTTTGCTCTCAAAACCTAAATTTTAGGAGAACAAAAAATAAGAGAAGCAGCATTAGATGATGAGTCACCTAATGCAAGAAGCAAAAATAAGACCCAATTTGGCTAATTTGGATTCGAAGCCGGAGATTTCTAGCGATGATCGCAGTACTTTATCACCAATGCAAGCGGCAGATATAAAACAACAGGAGAAGAACAAACGAATAACGCTGACATTTTTTCTAGTGGGCTTTCTTTCTTTTTATGGTAATTGCGGTTCCAGTTACATTGACAGCTACTGTTTTTGCGATCTATCCAATTTACGGAAAATTTCAACTTCTCGCCGACGATGGCGAAATTCTCTTGGCAACTGTTGTCCTCCGATTTCCTTACTCATTAGTGGCCCTGATAAACCCAATTCTCTACATGTTTTCGAATGCTTCCTTGAAAAAAGAAGCCACAACAAAATTGAAGAATTTCTTCCGGTGGTGTTGCTGCTGTTTCTGTTCCTGTTTTTGCTGCTGCATCGCTTTGTTTGTTCTGCTTTTATGTATTGGTTTATATTTGGACTATGTAAAACTCAGATGAGACTGACCACCAAGGAGATGAGTCGCAACAAGGGGGGTACGAAATCGAATCTGATCCAACCGACATGAGCGACACGCTAACTGGGGTTTTATAATCCCTTTATTTATTATTTAAATTTCCCTCTGGTTGGAAATTTGAAATTGTGACCTGATATTTATCTATGTTTGGAATCTAGCTCATTGCCGTTAGATTGTATTGATTGTATAACACACATATATGTATATATATATATATATATATATATATATATATAAATATATATATATATATATATATATATATATATATATATTTATATATATATATATATTTGTATATATATATATATATATATATATATATATATATATATATTATTGTACCTATCATAGATTCCTAGTTTCAATAGATCTTGGAGAGTCTATTGTCATCTGCAAAAAAGCTCTACTTGAACAAGCCGTTCCTATTAAATCAAATAGTTTCAACAAACTATTTGAACGTTCTCATAGTACAAGTACACTGTAGTTCTGTTTCCCCACGTTTGGTATGTCAGTAATAAAAGTTGGTGTTATCGTAGAACTGTAAGAAGTTCTGCAAATAGTCGCGCGCTAGGTGTCGGACCTTTTCGCATTGGGCACTGAGCACTGACCGTGATAAATGGTACTACGCAAAATATGTTACTCTATATATATATATTTTCTCGGTAGATCAGAAAAAAGTTAGTTTGTAACAAACATATACGTTCAACAAAGCAATACCAACCAATGTTTAGACCTTAGAGTACTCTTAGCTGCTCGTAGACTTAACTAGACTAAACTGGAGTTTGGTGTTTGAAAAAGCCATCAACTCTGTTTCAATAAGAGATATTTGTTCTGTGGGTCTAGCACGTTTGGTTATGATCAGACTATAAAGACTCTGGATAATGCCGCACAGGCTCTGAAGAGGACTTTGATCAAGCCGATATTACCCGAATAGCCAGACTCCAGAATGTGCTCACATCATCCACACCAAGGAGTAGCATTCAGAATTTGACCCAGGGTAACACTTTACCCATGTGTGGGACTCAAGTTAGTCTGATCGGATCTGGCTTGTGTCGCGCAACAGACCTGGGATGATCTATAAATGAGCTGTGAACACAATTTCTGACACTTTGCATGATTATTGAAGATGAAAAAATGGTGCATTGATGCAAAAATTATAGCTTTGAAGGTGATTGTCTATAAAAATAAATTGATTAAAAAAATGTGGAAAGATATCAGCTTTATTCGGGTCTAGGAAATGAACCCCCTCGGAAATAAAACCCCAATTTAAATTTGAATTTTGGTCGTGATAATTTGTTCCGTTGTGATAGTTTCATTTCAAGCCAAATGCGCAGATCATTAATAGTCAAGTGGGGGATTTATTTCCGTGGATGTTAACTCTCACCTGAAATGAAGTAGAGGTTTTTCCGTGGGGTTTTTTCAGAAACCGGATTTTTTTCACCGTAATTCATTGCAATACTCGCAAAAATGAACCCATTTTATTGAAATTATTTCCTTTTACTTATTATTTAAATTTCCCTCTGGTTGGAAATGTATAATTGTGACTTGATATTTATCTATGGTTGGAATCTAGCTCATTGCCGTTATATTGTATTGATTGTATAACATATCAATAGATCTTGGAAAGTCAATTGTCATGCGCAAAAAAGCTCTACTTGAACAAGCCTGTCCTATTAAATCAAACAAATAAAAAAAACTTTTTGAACGTTCTCATAGTACAAGTACACTGTAGTTCTGTTTCCCCACGTCTGGTATGTCAGTATTAAAAATTGGTGCTAGCGTAGCACTGTAAGAATTTCTGCAAATAGTCGCACGCTAAGTGTCGGAGTTTTTCGCATTGGGCACTGAGCACTGACCGTGATAAAGCTCTGACCAGGGCAGATACTAGGTGGGCTTAGTAGCCCTGTTTATCTGTTCTCTCCGAGATACATTTGATATGTAAATAATTTTAATTGATTTAAATTATGAATTATTTAATGTAGTATGTAATTTATTAAATTGTTGATAATTTTTATGATAAAGGAGAAATTTATTCTTTCTTTCTTTCTTATAAATGGTACTACGCAAAATATGTTACTCTATTTACATAATTTTTCGGTAGATTAGGAACAAAATTAGTTTGTAAGAAACATATACGTTCAAAAGCAATACAAACCAATGTTTAGACCTTAGAGTACTCTTAGCTGCTCGTAGACTTAACTAGACTAAACTGGATTTTGGTGTTTGAAAAAGCCCACAACTCTGTTTCAATTAGAGATGTTCATTCAGTGGGTCTAGCACGTTTGGTTATGATCAGACTATAAAGACTCTGGAAAATGAAGTACAGGCTCAGAAGAGGACTTTGATCAAGCCAAAATCACTAGAATAACCAGGGCCAGACATTGATCTGATCTAATCATTCAGACCAAGACCATACAGAATTTGACCCAGGGTCCCGTTGTACCCCTCTGTGGGACTCAAGTTGGTCTGATCAGATCTGGCTTGAGTCGCGCAACAGACCAGGGATGATCTATAAATGAACTGTAAACGCATTTTCTGACACTTTGCATGATTATTGCAGACGAAAAAATGGTGCATTGAGGCAAAAATAGTAACTTTGAAGGTGATTGACTATAAAAATAAATTGATAAAAAATGTGGAAAGATGTCAGGGAAAAGATGTTTAGGAAATAAACCACCTCGGAAATAAACCCCCAAATTAAATTTGAATTTTGATTGTGATAATTTGTTCCGTTGTGATAGTTTCATTTCAAGCCAAATGCGCAGATCATTAATAGTCAAGTGGGGATTTATTTCCGTGGAGGTTAACTCTCACCTGAAATGAAGTAGAGGTTTTTCCGTGGGGTTTTTTCTCAGAAACCAGCTTTTTTCACCGTAATACATTGCAATACTCGCAAAAATGAACCCATTTTATTGAAATTATTTCCTTTTACTCATCTAAATTTCCCTCTGGTTGGAAATTGATAATTGTGACTTGATATTTATCTATGGTTGGAATCTAGCTCATTGCCGTTATATTGTATTGATTGTATAACATATCTATTATTGTACCTATCATAGATTCCTAGTTTCAATAGATCTTGGAGAGTCAATTGTCATCTGCAAAAAAGCTCTACTTGAACAAGCCGCTCCTATTAAATCAAATAAGGAAACCGGCTTTTTTCACCGCAAATCACTGCGATAATCGCAAAAATGAATCCATTTTTTTGAAATTATTTTGCTGCGGAAGTCATTTAAATTCATTGCAACCTCAGCATAATTGCCATAGAAAATTCCTGTGGTTGGAAATCTATAACTATGACTTGATATTTATCAGTGGTTGGAATCTAGCTCATTGTCATTATAGGGTACGGATTGTAAAACATATATCTAATATTGTACCTATCATAGATTCCTAGCATGAATAAATCTTGGAGAGTTTATTTTCACCATCAAAATTTAATACATAAACAAACCGGTCCTATTAAATCAAAATTTTTGAGACATTTTTGATCGCTGTCATGGTACACAGTGGTTCTGTTCTCTCATGTTTGGAATGACAGTATTAAAAATTGCGTCGAGTGGTAAGAAATTCAAGAAATGACACTTTGAAAAAAAATGCTCATTGACTGGCGAAGCGCCAATACTTACAACGAAGCGAAAACTCTGCTCTTTTAACCGCAATCAATGTAAAACCGCAGAACTTCCAGACAAAAAACTGAACAGCTGCGAAACAGTCGCATGAGAACTTAATAAACATTGAAACACTGAATGCTAAACTTAGACTATTATTACGTTTATTGCCATGTCCAATATTGAAAAAGTTGAACTTTTGCTTTCGAACTTTACTGACAGTTTTACTGATTTTACTGACATTCAAAGATTGCGTAACGTAACTGATGGATAAAATTAAAGGAACAAATCCTTGATTGAATCCCTTTCAAATAAAACAGAGCAACAAAGTGAAAAAATAGTTCAAATGGCAAAAGAAAATGTTCAATTAAAAGAACGATTATCAGCACAGGAACGATACACTTCAAAGGATTGTGTTATCATTGACAATCTTCCCCTATTCAATAACCAATGGTCCCTAACTGATAACGTACTTATCATTTTTGACAAATTCCTTAAGTTTCCTTAAAATCCGGGAACCATTAGATGTACATATTATATGAAAATTTTTCTTTGATTAACACTTAGCTCAGTATGGTTGTATGTAACTAATTGTATGAGAGATAAGTAAAATATATCTAATAAACCAGTCTCGTATCCTTCAATTCGGCAGGTTTTAGTGAGTTCATATTCGCAATCCACTAATCTTGAAGAAGCAGGTTTTAAAACAGCTAAAGCTGGATTCTGAGTGGAAATGAAATATGCATAATTTAATTTCATCATCAGAATTTGATTCTGATGGCCAAATTCATTGGAGGCATGGGCAGCTGGCTATTAGAATCAATCTTGAAAAAAATAATGAAAAGTTGCAAGAAGTTTTGAATCTTCTAGGTGCGATAAAAAAAATACTCTAAAAGCTTCTAAAACGAGCATTTGGATATGGTTGAAAAGATAATTCCAAACAAAAACGGTTAATAGGCATTTAATAACAATATGCGTTTTTACTTTAGTTATGCATAGATAATTTTTTGTTTTAGATTCCATTAAACGTTTAATTAATGTTGGCATATTTCTAAGCATAAGAGAAGACATTTTAAGATTGTAGAGATTGCATAAAACAAACACTGAGATGTTCACGATGAAAAATGAATGGCTATGGCGAGCAATGAAGCTTCTAAGCTGTTCTAAGGTAAGCTTTGGAATAGGTTCTGCAGGTGTTCTCCCGTATTTTTTGTACAGTACTGTTCGGAAAATATAGCTGAAAAATCCCTGACTTAAATCTCAGAGCATTGAGTGCTGAAACAGTACATTTTTATTTAAAAAAAAAGGAAATTCAGTTCTGAAACTTTGCATCTCTAGAAAATCATTGCATTTCTTTATGTGCAGTATTTTATTATGATTATTTTGAGGTCCTAGAGTACGCTCAGGCTAAACTTATCCTATATAGTATAAAAAAAATTTATACCTCAAGATTAAGCTTCATCAGAATAATTTCATGCTTTTTTAGCTTATAATTGGTAACTACTATAGTAGTATACATACTGTTTACATACAGGCTTATTTTTAGGCAATGACCTATTGTAGGCAACCCATACAGCTTAGTGGTTACAACTTGCTACTCAAATTAACTACGAGGATAAATGGCAAAAAAAATGCCGTCATTTTCTGGACAAAAAATTTGCTGACTGACGGGCGAAGCGCCAACTATGACAGCAATGCAAGATTTTGTTTTTTACCTCTTTGACTAATCAGAGTAATACCGAAGCTTTTCCAGCGATTTTCCTATCCAGGAACCACTAGACGTACGTCTTATCTTAAGTTTACTCTTGATTAACAGTTAGCTAAGTACGGTTGCATGTAATCATTTATATGATGATGGAAGCGCCAGCTTGAATTTTTTTCCTGTTAAAATGCGTTTCAATGCCTCCAGTGTATCTTAAGCAGCCAAGTAAACAGTGTTCATTGTTTTCAGATAGGTTTCTTTCTTACCATCTATGGTCATTCATTGCACCATAAACGTCTATGGTCTTGGATATGGTCGCCAGTAAACTATAAACACAATTTCTTGTTAAAATGCGTTTCAATATCTCCAGTGTATCTTAAGCATCCAGGCAAACAGTGTTCGTTGTTTTCAAATAGGTTTCTTTTTTACCTTCTATGTTCATCCACCTTGAACGTCTATAGTCTTGGATATGGTTGCCAAGAAACTATAAACACAAATTCTTGTTAAAATGCGTTTCAATGCCTCCAGTGTATCTTAAGTAGCCAGGTAAACAGTTTTCATTGTTTTCAGATAGGTTTCTTTTTTACCTTCTATGGTCATTCATTATACCATAAACGTCTATGGTATTGGACATAGTCGCCAGTAAACTACAAACACAATTTTTTGTTAAAAAAGATTTCAATACCTCCAGTGTGTCTTAAGCATTCAGGCAAACAGTGTTGGTTGTTTTCAAATAGCTTTCTTTTTTACCTCTTCTTTGTTCATCCAAGGCACCTTGAACGTCTATGGTCTTGGATATGGGTGCCAAGAAACCATAAACACAAATTCTTGTTAAAATGCGTTTCAATGCCTCCAGTGTATCTTAAGCAGCCAGGTAAACAGTGTTCATTGTTTTCAGGTAGGTTTCTTTTTTACCATCTATGGTCATTCATTATACCATAAACGTCTATGGTCTTGGATATAGTCGCTAGTAAACTATAAACACAATTTCTTGTTAAATTGCGTTTCAATAACTCCAGTGTGTCTTAAACAGCCAGGCAAACAGTGTTCGTTGTTTTCAAGTAGGTTTCTTTTTTACCTTCTATGTTCATCCAAGGCACCTTGAACGTCTATGGTTTTGGAGATGGGTGCCAAGAAACCATAAACACAAATTCTTGCTAAAATGCGTTTCAATGCCTCTAGGTATCTTAAGCAGTCAGGTAAACAGTGTTGATTGTTTTCAGATAGGTTTCTTTTTTACCATCTATGGTCATTCATTGCACCATAAACGTCTATGGTCTTGGATATGATTGCCAGTAAAGTATAAACACAATTTCTTGTTAAAATGCGTTTCAATACCTCCAATGTATCTTAAGCAGCCAGGCAAATAGTGTTCGTTGTTTTCAAATAGGTTTATTTTTTACCCCTCCTTTGTTCATCCATGGCACCTTGAACGTCTATGGTCTTTAATATGGTTGCCAAGAAACCATAAACACAAATTCTTGTTAAAATGCGTTTCAATGCCTCCAGTGTATCTTAAGCAGCCGGGTAAACAGTGTTCATTGTTTTCAGGTAGGTTTCTTTTTTACCATCTATGGTCATTCATTATACCATAAACGTCTATTGTCTTGGATATAGTCGCCAGTAAACTATAAACAAAATTTCTTGTTAAAATGCGTTTCAATAACTCCAGTGTGTCTTAAACAGCCAGGCAAACAGTTTTCGTTGTTTTCAAATAGGTTTCTTTTTTACCTTCTATGTTCATCCAAGGCACCTTGAACGTCTATGGTCTTGGAGATGGGTGCCAAGAAACCATAAACACAAATTCTTGTTGAAATGCGTTTCAATGCCTCCAGTGTATCTTAAGCAGTCAGGTAAACAGTGTTCATTGTTTTCAGATAGGTTTCTTTTTTACCATCTATGGTCATTCATTGCACCATAAACGTCTATGGTCTTGGATATGATTGCCAGTAAACTATAAACACAATTTCTTGTTAAATTTCGTTTCAATACCTCCAGTGTATTTTAAGCAGCCAGGCAAATAGTGTTCGTTGTTTTCAAATAGGTTTCATTTATACCTTCTATATTCATCCATGGCACCTTGAACGTCTATCGTCTTGGATATGGTTGCCAAGAAACCATAGACAAAAATTTTTGTTAAAATGCGCTTCAATGCCTCCAGTGTATCTTAAGCAGCCAGGTAGACAGTGTTCATTGTTTTCAGATAGGTTTTTTTTACCATAAATGGTCATTCATTGCACCATAAACGTCTATGATCTTGGATATGATTGCCAGTAAACTATAAACACAATTTCTTACTAAAATGCGTTTCAATACCTCCAGTGTATCTTAAGCAGCCAGGCAAACAAAGTTCGTTGTTTTCAGATAGGTTTTTTTACCTTCAATAGTCATCCATGGCACCTTGAAAGTCTATAGTCTTGGATATGGTTGCCAAGAAACCATAAACACAAATTCTTGTTAAAATGCGTTTCGATGCCTCCAGTGTATCTTAAGCAGTCAGGTAAACCGTGTTCGTTGTTTTCAGATAGGTTCCTTTTTTACCATCTATGGTCATTCAATGCACCATAAACGTCTATGGTCTTGGACATGGTTGCCCAGAAACCATAAACACACATTCTTTAAAATTGAGTTTCAATGCCTCCAGTCTATCTTAAGCAGTCAGGTAAATAGTGTTCATTGTTTTCAGATAGGTTTTTTTTACCATCTATGGTCATTCATTGCACCATAAACGTCAATGGTCTTGGATATGGTCGCCAGTAAACTATAAACACAATTTCTTGTTAAAATGCGCTTCAATACCTCCAGTGTATCTTAAGCAGCCAGGCAAATAGTGTTCGTTGTTTTCAAATTGGTTTCTTTTTTAACTTCTATGTTCATCCATGGCACCTTGAACGACTATGGTCTTGGATATTGTTGCCAAGAAACCATAAACACAAATTCTTGTTAAATTGCGTTTCAATACCTCCAGTGTATTTTAAGCAGTCAGTAAAACTGTGTTCGTTGTTTTCAGATAGGTTTCTTTTTTGCCATCTATGGTCATTCATTGCACCATAACCGTCTATGGTCTTGAATATGATCGCCAGTAAACTATAAACACAATTTCTTGTTAAAATGCGTTTCAATACCTCCAGTGTATCTTAAACAGCCAGTAAAACTGTGTTCGTTGTTTTCAGATAGGTTTCTTTTTTACCATCTATAGTCATTCAATGCACCATAAACTGCTATGGTCTTGGATATGGTCGCCAGTAAACTATAAACACAATTTCCTGGTAAATGCGGTTCAATACCTCCAGTGTATCTTAAGCAGCCAGGCAAAAAGTGTTCGTTGTTTTCAAATAGGTTTCTTTTTTACATTCTGTGTTCATCCATGGCAACTTGAACGTCTATGGTCTTGGATATGGTTGCCAAGAAACCATAAACACAAATTCTTGTTAAATTGCGTTTCAATACCTCCAGTGTATCTTAAGCGAGTCAGGCAAATAGTGTTCATTGTTTTCAGATAGGTTTCTTTTTTACCATCTAAGGTCATTCATTGCACCATAACCGTCTATGGTCTTGGATATGATCGCCAGTAAACTATAAACACAATTTCTTGTTAAAATGCGTTTCAATACCTCCAGTGTATCTTAGACAGCCAGTAAAACTGTGTTCGGTGTTTTCAGATAGGTTTTTTTTACCATCTATGGTCATTCAATGCACCATAAACGTCTATGCTCTGGGATATGCTCGCCAGTTAACTATAAACACAATTTCTTGTTAAAATGCGATTCAATACCTCCAGTGTATCTTAAGCAGCCAGGCAAAAAGTGTTCGTTGTTTTCAAATAGGTTTCTTTTTTACATTCTGTGTTCATCCATGGCAACTTGAACGTCTATGGTCTTGGATATGGTTGCCAAGAATCCATAAACACAAATTCTTCTTAAAATGCGTTTCAAAGCCTCCAGTGTATCCTGAGCAGTCAGGTAAACAGTGTTCATTGTTTTCAGATAGGTTTCTTTTTTACCATCTATGGTCATTCATTGCACCATAAACGTCTATGCTCTTGGATATGCTCGCCAGTTAACTATAAACACAATTTCTTGTTAAAATGCGATTCAATACCTCCAGTGTATCTTAAGCAGCCAGGCAAAAAGTGTTCGTTGTTTTCAAATAGGTTTCTTTTTTACATTCTATGTTCATCCATGGCACCTTGAACGTCTATGGTCTTGGATATGGTTGCCAAGAAACCATAAACACAAATTCTTGTTAAAATGCATTTCAAAGCCTCCAGTGTATCTTGAGCAGTCAGGTAAACAGTTTTCATTGTTTTCAGATAGGTTTCTTTTTTACCATCTATGGTCATTCATTGCACCATAAACGTCTATGCTCTTGGATATGGTCGCCAGTAAACTATAAACACAATTTCCTGATAAATGCGGTTCAATACCTCCTGTGTATTTTAAGCAGCCAGGCAAATAGTGTTCGTTGTTTTCAAATAGGTTTCTTTTTTACATTCTATGTTCATTCATGGCACCTTGAACGTCTATGGTCTTGGATATGGTTGCCAAGAAACCATAAACACAAATTCTTGTTAAAATGCGTTTCAAAGCCTCCAGTGTATCTTGAGCAGTCAGGTAAACAGTTTTGATTGTTTTCAGATAGGTTTCTTTTTCACCATCTATGGTCATTCATTGCACCATAAACGTCTATGTTCTTGGATATGGTCGCCAGTAAACTATAAACACAATTTCTTGTTAAATTGCGTTTCAATAACTCCAGTGTGTCTTAAACAGCCAGGCAAACAGTGTTCGTTGTTTTCAAGTAGGTTTCTTTTTTACCTTCTATGTTCATCCAAGGCACCTTGAACGTCTATGGTTTTGGAGATGGGTGCCAAGAAACCATAAACACAAATTCTTGCTAAAATGCGTTTCAATGCCTCTAGGTATCTTAAGCAGTCAGGTAAACAGTGTTGATTGTTTTCAGATAGGTTTCTTTTTTACCATCTATGGTCATTCATTGCACCATAAACGTCTATGGTCTTGGATATGATTGCCAGTAAAGTATAAACACAATTTCTTGTTAAAATGCGTTTCAATACCTCCAATGTATCTTAAGCAGCCAGGCAAATAGTGTTCGTTGTTTTCAAATAGGTTTATTTTTTACCCCTCCTTTGTTCATCCATGGCACCTTGAACGTCTATGGTCTTTAATATGGTTGCCAAGAAACCATAAACACAAATTCTTGTTAAAATGCGTTTCAATGCCTCCAGTGTATCTTAAGCAGCCGGGTAAACAGTGTTCATTGTTTTCAGGTAGGTTTCTTTTTTACCATCTATGGTCATTCATTATACCATAAACGTCTATTGTCTTGGATATAGTCGCCAGTAAACTATAAACAAAATTTCTTGTTAAAATGCGTTTCAATAACTCCAGTGTGTCTTAAACAGCCAGGCAAACAGTTTTCGTTGTTTTCAAATAGGTTTCTTTTTTACCTTCTATGTTCATCCAAGGCACCTTGAACGTCTATGGTCTTGGAGATGGGTGCCAAGAAACCATAAACACAAATTCTTGTTAAAATGCGTTTCAATGCCTCCAGTGTATCTTAAGCAGTCAGGTAAACAGTGTTCATTGTTTTCAGATAGGTTTCTTTTTTACCATCTATGGTCATTCATTGCACCATAAACGTCTATGGTCTTGGATATGATTGCCAGTAAACTATAAACACAATTTCTTGTTAAATTTCGTTTCAATACCTCCAGTGTATTTTAAGCAGCCAGGCAAATAGTGTTCGTTGTTTTCAAATAGGTTTCATTTATACCTTCTATATTCATCCATGGCACCTTGAACGTCTATCGTCTTGGATATGGTTGCCAAGAAACCATAGACAAAAATTTTTGTTAAAATGCGCTTCAATGCCTCCAGTGTATCTTAAGCAGCCAGGTAGACAGTGTTCATTGTTTTCAGATAGGTTTTTTTTACCATAAATGGTCATTCATTGCACCATAAACGTCTATGATCTTGGATATGATTGCCAGTAAACTATAAACACAATTTCTTACTAAAATGCGTTTCAATACCTCCAGTGTATCTTAAGCAGCCAGGCAAACAAAGTTCGTTGTTTTCAGATAGGTTTTTTTACCTTCAATAGTCATCCATGGCACCTTGAAAGTCTATAGTCTTGGATATGGTTGCCAAGAAGCCATAAACACAAATTCTTGTTAAAATGCGTTTCGATGCCTCCAGTGTATCTTAAGCAGTCAGGTAAACCGTGTTCGTTGTTTTCAGATAGGTTCCTTTTTTACCATCTATGGTCATTCAATGCACCATAAACGTCTATGGTCTTGGACATGGTTGCCCAGAAACCATAAACACACATTCTTTAAAATTGAGTTTCAATGCCTCCAGTCTATCTTAAGCAGTCAGGTAAATAGTGTTCATTGTTTTCAGATAGGTTTTTTTTTACCATCTATGGTCATTCATTGCACCATAAACGTCAATGGTCTTGGATATGGTCGCCAGTAAACTATAAACACAATTTCTTGTTAAAATGCGCTTCAATACCTCCAGTGTATCTTAAGCAGCCAGGCAAATAGTGTTCGTTGTTTTCAAATTGGTTTCTTTTTTAACTTCTATGTTCATCCATGGCACCTTGAACGACTATGGTCTTGGATATTGTTGCCAAGAAACCATAAACACAAATTCTTGTTAAATTGCGTTTCAATACCTCCAGTGTATTTTAAGCAGTCAGTAAAACTGTGTTCGTTGTTTTCAGATAGGTTTCTTTTTTGCCATCTATGGTCATTCATTGCACCATAACCGTCTATGGTCTTGAATATGATCGCCAGTAAACTATAAACACAATTTCTTGTTAAAATGCGTTTCAATACCTCCAGTGTATCTTAAACAGCCAGTAAAACTGTGTTCGTTGTTTTCAGATAGGTTTCTTTTTTACCATCTATAGTCATTCAATGCACCATAAACTGCTATGGTCTTGGATATGGTCGCCAGTAAACTATAAACACAATTTCCTGGTAAATGCGGTTCAATACCTCCAGTGTATCTTAAGCAGCCAGGCAAAAAGTGTTCGTTGTTTTCAAATAGGTTTCTTTTTTACATTCTGTGTTCATCCATGGCAACTTGAACGTCTATGGTCTTGGATATGGTTGCCAAGAAACCATAAACACAAATTCTTGTTAAATTGCGTTTCAATACCTCCAGTGTATCTTAAGCGGGTCAGGCAAATAGTGTTCATTGTTTTCAGATAGGTTTCTTTTTTACCATCTAAGGTCATTCATTGCACCATAACCGTCTATGGTCTTGGATATGATCGCCAGTAAACTATAAACACAATTTCTTGTTAAAATGCGTTTCAATACCTCCAGTGTATCTTAGACAGCCAGTAAAACTGTGTTCGGTGTTTTCAGATAGGTTTTTTTTACCATCTATGGTCATTCAATGCACCATAAACGTCTATGCTCTGGGATATGCTCGCCAGTTAACTATAAACACAATTTCTTGTTAAAATGCGATTCAATACCTCCAGTGTATCTTAAGCAGCCAGGCAAAAAGTGTTCGTTGTTTTCAAATAGGTTTCTTTTTTACATTCTGTGTTCATCCATGGCAACTTGAACGTCTATGGTCTTGGATATGGTTGCCAAGAATCCATAAACACAAATTCTTCTTAAAATGCGTTTCAAAGCCTCCAGTGTATCCTGAGCAGTCAGGTAAACAGTGTTCATTGTTTTCAGATAGGTTTCTTTTTTACCATCTATGGTCATTCATTGCACCATAAACGTCTATGCTCTTGGATATGCTCGCCAGTTAACTATAAACACAATTTCTTGTTAAAATGCGATTCAATACCTCCAGTGTATCTTAAGCAGCCAGGCAAAAAGTGTTCGTTGTTTTCAAATAGGTTTCTTTTTTACATTCTATGTTCATCCATGGCACCTTGAACGTCTATGGTCTTGGATATGGTTGCCAAGAAACCATAAACACAAATTCTTGTTAAAATGCATTTCAAAGCCTCCAGTGTATCTTGAGCAGTCAGGTAAACAGTTTTCATTGTTTTCAGATAGGTTTCTTTTTTACCATCTATGGTCATTCATTGCACCATAAACGTCTATGCTCTTGGATATGGTCGCCAGTAAACTATAAACACAATTTCCTGATAAATGCGGTTCAATACCTCCTGTGTATTTTAAGCAGCCAGGCAAATAGTGTTCGTTGTTTTCAAATAGGTTTCTTTTTTACATTCTATGTTCATTCATGGCACCTTGAACGTCTATGGTCTTGGATATGGTTGCCAAGAAACCATAAACACAAATTCTTGTTAAAATGCGTTTCAAAGCCTCCAGTGTATCTTGAGCAGTCAGGTAAACAGTTTTGATTGTTTTCAGATAGGTTTCTTTTTCACCATCTATGGTCATTCATTGCACCATAAACGTCTATGTTCTTGGATATGGTCGCCAGAAAACTATAAACACAATTTCCTGTTAAAATTCGGTTCAATACCTCCAGTGTATCTTAAACAGCCAGGCAAAAAGTGTTCGTTGTTTTCAAATAGGTTTCTTTTTTACATTCTATGTTCATCCATGGCACCTTGAACGTCTATGGTCTTGGATATGGTTGCCAAGAAACCATAAACACAAATTGTTGTTAAAATGCGTTTCAATACCTCCAGTGTATCTTAAGCTGCCCGGCAAACAGTGTTCGTTGTTTTCAAATAGGTTTCTTTTTTAACTTCTTTCTTCATCCATGGCACCTTGAACGTCTATGGTCTTGGATATGGTTGCCAAGAAACCATAAACACAAATTCTTGTTAAAATGCGCTTCAATACCACCAGTGTATCTTAAGCAGCCAGGTAAACAGTGTTTGTTGCTTTCAGATAGGTTTCTTTTTTACCATCAATGGTCATTCATTGCACCATAAACGTCTATGGTCTTGGATTTGGTCGCCAGTAAACTATAAACACAATTTCTTGTTAACATGCGTTTCAATACCTCCAGTGTATCTTAAGCAAACAGGCAAACAGTGCTCGTTGTTTTCAAATAGGTTTCTTTTTCACCCTCTATGTTCATCCATGGCACCTTGAACGTCTATGGTCTTGGATATGGTTGCCAAGAAACCATAAACACAAATTCTTGTTAAAATGCGCTTCAATACCACCAGTGTATCTTAAGCAACCAGGTGAACAGTGTTTGTTGCTTTCAGATAGGTTTCTTTTTTACCATCTATGGTCATTCATTGCACCATAAACGTCTATGGTCTTGGATATGGTTGCCAGTAAACTATAAACACAATTTCTTGCTAAAATGCGTTTCAATACCTCCAGTGTATCTTAAACAGCCAGTAAAACTGTGTTCGTTGTTTTCAGATAGGTTTCATTTTTAACATCTATGGTCATCCATGGCACCATAAATATAGTTGCAAAAAACCATAGACTTGACTTTTTCAAAAGGGATTTGAACACTTTCTGGTAAATGCAACTGTCAAATAGGATAATTTAGTGCCATCTGAGCCCCTGTTTCGAATATATGTATGGTCAGTTGTATGGTTGCCAATTTTTGTGACGCCATATATGGCTTAATATGGTTGCCAAGAATTATTTATGATGGTCAACCCAGTCATTGATGTCACAGAGTTCGCCCAGGCTAAACTTATCCAATATAGTATGAAAATAATTAAGCCTGAGTAGAGCAATGTCATGTTTTTGTAGCTTATAGCTGGTAATTACTATAGTAGTATATACTCTATTTATAGCTTGGCTATTTTGTACGTGAATTACCACAAAGCCCATTTAGCTTAGTGGTTACGACTTGCTACGCAAATTAAATGTAACAAGTACCCACGCGGAAATTCAAATCGCACATAAAGCAAACATCGTTCGCAAACATGTCAGTAGATTTAACTCGGGGGTTGCCGCAATTATTGAAAACAAAAGATCAGGATAAGGATACCTGACTTAGCGATTTATAGGTAATTAATTACAGATTGAACAGTTTTTTAACTATGGAATTAGTTCCGAGGTCTTAATTTCTCCAAACCATGTCGTTTTTTCCCCTGTTTTCACCAAGTGATACAAGAGATCCTGTACTAAATTGTTTTCCCGTCAAATTTAATTTTACTCGCTATCAATGAACTGAACAGATGCAAAGTGTAAAACCACTAAAATAAACATCCCTTCGTGTGTGAATTCGTTCGCCCATTCGTCAGGCAATCTTTTATGGTAACCATCCCCTTGCAAAATTGGCAATGAATAGCTCACCTTGTTTAAGCTTTTGTATTTGACCAGAGGACAAAAGCACGAAAAGAGCGTACCTGGAACGGGGATCAACAGGCAAATTTCCTTCTGTAGTTTGAGGATATAGTTGGTGTCTCCGCGAGTCGTTCAAGCGTATTTTTTCTCTCTTGTTTCCAAATTTTGCTATTTTGGAATTCATTAAAAACTTGGGGATTGCCTGGCTGTTTTTGCGTTTTCGCGCTGTCCACTTTCCGCTCTCTACGGCTCCAAGCTGTCACGACAACCAAAAATTCCCTGCAAATCTTCATTGTCTATATTTTCTTAACATTTTGTGCTTTGTTGTTCTGACTTTTTTGTTGTTCTGACTTCCTTGTACTCTTGCGTCAGCTGTAAAACATTACAGTCTATTCATTACAAATTTTTCTACTGATAATATTAACGTCGTCGATAAATTTATTGCCGTTCTCCATCGCTTCTTTAGTGAGTTTGGGTGCTTCGCCCCTAATTCCAAAGCCATCAAAATGTACTTTTTTTAATTATATGGCAAAAGTTCATTAATGTTTCTTTTCTGTTGCGTTGCTGGATAGTGCCGCGGAATTTGACTCGTTGCTTAAGTAAGCTTGAAATGAATAAATATCTGCAGTCCAATGCTTTTGTACAAAGGTGTTCATTATATTATCATGAAAAGAGCCATAAATGGCAACTTATGAATCAAAGCAAGATCATAGAACGGAAACAATTTATGACTTTTATGGGTTATATATGGTCCGTTTTATGATAAGTAAGCTGCCATATTTGATTCGTTGTATTGTAAGTAAGTTGTCATATTTGATTCATTGTATTGTAAGTAAGTTGCCATATTTGATTCGTTGAATTGTAAGTAAGTTGCCATATTTGATTCATTGTATTGTAAGTAAGTTGCCATATTTGATTCGTTGAATTGTAAGTAAGTTGCCATATTTGATTCGTTGAATTGTAAGTAAGTTTGCATGGTCAACTCGGGTTTACGAGTACTTTTTTAAATTGTTTTATGACATTGGGGCACAAATTACCTCAAAGCTGTTATTAGCTCAAAGTCCGTGAATTCATTAATGATGTATGATGAGGCACGGTCCAACCGGGTGCTATGCAATGAATTCTGCTTGCTTTACTTTATTTTTTGAGAAAAATTTCTTCAATTGTTTTTGTTTGAGAGATTGTAGATTTCTTCTGGTTGGCAGTTAAAGAGCTTTTCGAAGTTATTTATCAAGTAATTTTCTCATCTTTTTGTGATCGTCCAGCGATATCATTGCTATCTCATTAGCTATTTACCAGTAAAATTTTTGCGCTTTTACAAGTTTCCGATCATTAATGAGTATGCATCCACTTTGTCAAAATTTTAGCGTTTCTCGGCCAGCAAAGTTCTTTTGCAATGTGTAACATAAAATACTGTCCATTTTACTCACCCCATGGAAGACTTCGAGCAATAAAAACTGGAGATGAGACTATGATAACCTATGACGACGACCAGATGAACCAGATTACGGTGATCTCATCTATGCAAAATCATCCATCTGAAAACTGGAAGGACGTCCAGCAATTTACGCAAAAAAAAACTTATCTTCTTCAATTGTTACCTTTAATTGCCATTTTCATGACTGAGGTCTCCTGTTCCTCTTAAGTAATTGATTTGTTTTTTTCTCGTTGTTGGTGAATTTTTAATGAGTCAGAGACAAAGTAGTTGAAATCACAAATAGTTTCCTGTAAATTCTAAAACTCTTTCTTTATTTGTTTAGATTTACAGGTACGTTTGTAAATTGACAATTCTCAGCTAGGCGTTTGTATTTGACCACAGATTTTTTCGAATATGCTGCGTCCATGTACCTGTTGGATTAATGTTCATAGATTAATGTTCTGCTAACAATTTCACTGAACTTCCATAAAACCCTCGTACAATACCATTTTATGATCCTCGAGTAATTTCTATCGCCACGTGTTATTGGTTTCGTTTCCAATTGTGCCGTAGAGTTGTTGTTCATTTTCAGTTTATAATTTCTTCAGAGTTACTCCCTGTTCTTGGCTTTCTGTATTTAAGACCTGTTAGAAGGTTGAAAGAGAACAACCTAATGTAAATTGTGCATAAGATAAGCTTGACATAGCTTGACAAGAAGCTCTACTTGTTCAACGTATACTTGGCTAGAGAAATGAAGCCTTGAGGAACAAGAAAGAACGTAAGAACGGGTTATAAGAGATGCCCAAGTTCGAGAGCTTAAGACCAGTTGGTGTAATTGGGTAGCACACTAGGCTTGCAAGTAAGAGATGCTGGTTCGAATCCAGTACTGGTCCATTTTCACAGTAGTTGCAGCTGAATAGACCCCCTAACAAGACCTAATTTATGGTACCTACTCTTTGTTTTGCCCCGTTCTTTTTGTATCTGATTTTTTCAGAATCCTACTCAATAGTTTTGCAAGCCGCTTCTATTAGACTTCTTCCCTGGTAGGGAGGCAATTGGGTTATTGTTCTAGTGTTTTTCGCAAGATGGTCTGCATGATTGAGTACTTTTTTGGGAGCTGACTTCTACAGTATCTGAGAGGTCAATCTTCGTCCGATAATTAATTATAATTATGATAATTATGACTGGTAATATACTTCCAATTATCTTCGGAAGTCATATTAGTTCTTCCTGTTTTACAGTGAATTGTTTCTGGTTTTGTTTAATCAATTCGTATCTCAGTGTCGTCAATATATAATGTTTCTTTTAGCCACTCCAATTGTGTTTGTTGATCCTGTTTCCGACTTTAAATTTTATTTTTTTTGTCTCCATCTCTCAGTCTAGTCGTGTTAAATAAGTGTAGCTAAATAAGTCTCTACGGTCCATCATCGGATGAATTTCGCCAAATTTAAGTAAGATAGGCAGCAACTAGCGTTGAAAAGTTAGAAAATTCACCGCAATTATGTAAGATTTGCGCTTAGGAACGCAACATTTTTGATGATCTACGCTTAGAAACGCAAAATTATGTAAGATCTACGCTCAAGCGTAGATCTTACTTATAATCAACGCATTCGCCGCAAATCTTACATAATTTTGCATTTTTTAGCGTTGACAACTCGGCCCATTATTTTTTGAAATGCTTTCTTCTGAAAATTTATGTTTGTTTTTAAGTGAGTCTTGAATACTCTTTTCATTTGATGCAAGTTTTCTTCGATCGGTTTCAATGGCAAGAATTTCAATACTTGAATGAATTTGTGCGAATTCTCACAAAATCCTTCATCAATTGCATTCATTCAACATAGTATGCGCTAGACTGGATGGAACAAGTAGACAGTTCTTAATTTTTTCATTTAGTTTCTAATGATTTTCACCTACTACAGGATGTAAAAATCATTACAATTAACTAAATTATCCTTAATAAATGTATAAATGTACGAGTACATATGTATGGCAACAGGGTATATACTATGCGAGGTGTATACTTTGCAGAAAGACTGGAACAAGATCTACGCTTGAAAAACAAAAAGAAGTCTCCAAAAGTCAGTTTGAAAAAGAGTAATTGAATATCAATCGAAATGTTTATTTTCAAAATGACAAAACTTTTTAGGCTTTTGGTATATAAGATCAACTCTGGACGGAAGATAGTTGAATTTCAAAACGGAGATTCCCCTCTGTTTCACATTTTTTTAATTTTCAACGGGTGCTTAACATTTATTTGAACTTTGTTTGATTGATTATTGCGACGAAATTGAAGATATTAAAAGATTCGATGGTGATTCCTAGATTTAGTAAGAGGGTGTTCTTTTGTTTCAAGTCAATAAATTGCAGATAAAAGATTCACCAAGATATTTAGCCAAAGATATATACAAAAAACCTAGAAGGTTTGGTTGCTTTGAAAGAAAAAACATTTCGATTGATACTCATTTAAATTTTGTCAGACTGACATTTAGAGACTTTCTTTTGTTTTTCTACATCAGAAAAGCTTAGGGCACAAACAATTGCCCACTTTAGAACAAAGTCAATTCACCTCAAAATTAATCCAATGTTTCAAAAGAAGTTTTTGGTTGGCATTTCAACTGTAGAATTTATAATTCAGCTAAGGTGGTTCGGAGGCCTTAGCCTCTATTTCTCAGCAAGTTTTGAAAATATTTCCTTAGTATTGTTTTTCTCTAAGTTACCTCTAGGTGACTTTAATTCTCTTAAAGACCCTCTGCCCTATCTAACTTGCAAGGAAAAATGGGCACAATCCTATACTTAGAGAAAGTGAACTTACACCAGCTAACTTCTAGTACTCATGCCTACTGAGAAAATTATATCAAGAACAAGCTGAAATCTAACTACGAATTCTCAATCTTACTAAGAGAAAGGAGAGACTTCACTTACAAAATTAAATTGAAAATTAGCTCTGAACATCTACAAAAATCAAGCGCAAATGTACCGCGCAAATGTAAATAATAGAGATAGATATAAACCGCGCAAATGTAAATAATAGAGATAAAGTCAAGTCCGATTTCTTTTCATAAATTAATCTTATGCAAAAAAAACCAAAAAATCACATGGTTTAATTAAGTTTATCCCCAATTTGGTAAGTAACCCCTAATTTGAGCTGAGAAACCTTAAGTGTCATTAAAGGTTCTAGATCCGTTCAGTTTAGACAAAATCAGAACTGTCATTACTAATCAAAAACAATATTTGTTCAATAAACCGCTTAAACAGTTCTAACTTAGTTAGCCATTATTCTTTCCTTATAATTTAATTCGAAACTTCTGAGAAATAACCCAAGGTTAGTACTTTGCTATAATTTCTAAAGTTTTCTTAATTTTGTTAAGATATCTCAAGATAGAATTTTCAATTCTTCACCACCCTCTCGAACTTAACTATTCTCTCGATTAGTTACAAAAACATAAAGTACAAGAAATAATCATGAACAAAAATTATACACTGCACTTTAGTTGTAATCATTCGGAAAATTTGTTTCGGTAGTTTCTCGCCGTGTGTCTGTAATCTTTCAATGGTCAACAATCTACAGAACTCCAAATGTTTTAACGCATTGCCCAATCAAAGTCTTAGACTCTCCCCAGCACCACATTGTTGCTTTGTACATTATAATTCTACTGAACGATTCAATTCATTGGGTCACAGCTCGAATTTGGGAACTCTCCAAATGCGCCAAAGAGTGCCTTGAAACCTCTTTCATTGGTGACTGGTGGTGTCTTTTGTTCTGGATCTTGATTTAGGATGATTCTCGGACGATGTTGGTTAGCAGAGTGTCGTAGATCTATGGTGAGCACCTGTTCTGCCTTGAGTTGAACCACATCGCCACTTTGTGTCATGTACTCCGCTGGAAACAGTCAACGCATGTGTTGGGAAGCAAACAGAGTTAGCAGCACACCAGCTACTACAAATTTTTTTTGAATGTTGTCAACATGCAAGAATAAAAACAACTTTAGTTGAAAAAAATCTAACAGTATCAAAGTACGCAAAATCACATGCTTTACTGCAGAACTAACTGAAAAAACTTAATTTTCCGGACCAAATTATCAATTCAGTGACAACTTTTTTTTAAGAATCTCCTAGTTACCTAATAATTATTACCTATTAGTGAAGTGATCTCTGTGAAACTTTCTATATTTTTTAGAGTAGCTATGCTGTATTCTGAACTAAGGACAAACTCTAACTGCAAGACTTTTTACATACAAATAAAAGGCTGCAAAATTACTAGAGACCTTATTCCTGACTAATACAAAGCTGGTACCAATCAATGTGTGTTCTCGAGAGTTTAACTTGGATCTTTTCTAATTCTCTATTCGATCTCTGAGTTTACACCAACTCTATCGAATAATCCTAAGAACTTAGAAAAATCGAAACAAAGGAAAGAGTTTTACCGCGGAAAACAACAAGGACTGTACAACAAGAAAGTGATTTTATAATCAAGAAATTTGGTCGATAATAATTACTCCACAGAAAAAGTTTATAACAAAAGAGGTCAAAGATTCGCCCTTTAGATAACTATGCCCGGACATCTATCGTTTTTCGGGGCGGTTAACCGATTATATCAATCGAGGACTGATATAAACAGGAAATCTAGGCTCTTGCTATGAAAAATTATTCAACTGGTTAATAAGGAGAAAGAAAAGAATTAACAATTTGTCGCTCAATTAGGAGAAATCTTAAACTGTAAAACAACTTTTCAAATTTAATTTAACCACTTCACGAACTGTTCATAAAGTTCTGAAAATTCATCGGCAAAACTTTAATATCCTAAGATTTTAATCAAAAATTCCCGAATCCCATATGTGTCGCCAATGTAGAACTTCAAAGTCAGCTAAGGTTCTGGGGGGCCTTAGCCTCTAATTTCCATCAAGTTTTGAAAATAATTCCAAAGTATTGTTTCTCTCTTAGTTACCTCTAGGCGCGATTAATTCTCTTAAAGACCCTCTGCCCTAACTAACTTGTAAGTAAAAATGGGCAGAATCCTACACTTAGAAAAAGTGAACTTACACCAGCTAACTTCTAGTACTCATGCCTACTGAGAAACTTATATCAAGAACAAGCTGAAATCTAACTAAGAACTCTCAATCTTACTAAGAGAAAGGAGAGACTTCACTTAAAAAATTAAATTGAAAAGTAGCTCTGAACATCTACAAAAATCAAGCGGTATATATATCGCGCAAATGTAAATAATAGAGATAAAGTCAAGTCCGATTTCTTTTTATAAATTAATCATATGCAAAAAAAACCCCAAAAAATCACATGGTTTAATTAAGTTTATCCCCAATTTGGTATGTAACCCCTAATTTGAGCTGAGAAACCTTAAGTTTCATTAAAGGTTCTAGATCCGTTCAGTTTAGACAAAATCAGAACTGTCATTACTAATCAAAAACAATATTTGTTCAATAAACCGCTTAAACAGTTCTAACTTAGTTAGCCATTATTCTTTCCTTATATTTTAATTCGAAACTTCTGAGAATTAAATAAGGTTAGTACTTTGCTATAATTTCTAAAATTTTCTTAATTTTGTTAAGATATCTCAAGATAGAAATTCAATTTCTACACTAACTGAACTCTTTTTCGATCTTTTCTAATTGCGTTTTTTTGTGGATGAAACTTATTTTAACTTCAATTGCAACTAGACGGAACCCATTCAAACTTTATCGATATATTTTCGAATATGAAAATCAATTTTTTCCTTTGCTGGTTGCAGATCTTATCTACTATGACTTTTTGTAGCGACACAAATATTTTTTCGGATATTTCTGCGTAGTATTCATTTTTTCCGGATGGTTTTCAATCTGTTTTTCTAGTGCAGGGATTGTTTTATTGACATTTTTAGAGTATATTAAGTGTCAGCCTGGATTTGGACAACGACTGTCTCCTGCCACGTACTATTTGAATTACGATTACACATGACCAGTACGATAATGAGGGATAGAAAAAGAGCTAATTTTTAAATGAATTCCACAAGTCTATGGTTTTTGTCACATTGAGCTAAAAACACTCAGTGAGATGATTCTCTGGACTTCCCAGCTCAAGTTAAGCTCAAATTCAGCTCATATTAAATAACGTTATTTAACAGTTATATGTCAAGCAAGAAGTTTCCATGGCGTTTCCGTGACTGCAGTCATAATCTATCAATATTAGTATTTGTGACCCGGTTCCAGGTGTGAACGCTAAAAATTGCTAAAAATGTAAGGTTTGCGGTGAATGCGTTGAAAAGATGTAAAAATTTCTATTTTTAGCGTCGAATGCGGTGAATACGGTGAAAAAAGAATTTCAACACTAAGAATGGCAAACTTACAAAAATTCACGGCTAAAAACTACTGTAATTTTTTTGCGTTGCATTTTTGCAAGATCCGCGGTTGAATTTAGCGGTGAAATTGTTACTTTTACCGCTTCCCGATAGTAGCGGAGAATCATTTTTTTACCGCTTAAACGGTGAAAATAAATAATGATCCCTGAAAATAGCAAATTTTACAAAAGTTTGAACGCATTTGCTTTTAATAACGTTTTATTGAATCTGATTTAAATTCACAAGAAATCTAATTGAAGTACGTGACAGATGGCGTAGTGGATTAGGATGTTAATGAGGTGCAGGAGGCGAGAGGTATGAACGCGTGTACGGCACTTTCTTTTTTTATAAGAAATCCGGTGAATGCAGTGAAAATAGAAATTTCACCTCTAAAACCGCATATCTTACACAAAATCAGCACTCTCACAGCATTCATCGCAATAAGATACGGGCGCTTTCGCTTTACGGTGATTTTTTTTTTCACCGCTGTTCACAGCAATTCTTACATTTATTTTTGACAAAACCTGGAACCTGGGAGTCGCGAAGCTAATGCCCAACAGGGACGTGAGCTAAATGGTACCTTTAATGGATGCGAAGATGTTGATCGTATATTTCTCATACCGAAAAAACAGCATTTATTACCGAATCATTTATCTAAGTTGCAAAAAAGGTTCACTTTTTTAGCCTTCAATCTCTTTAGAAAAGGTTCTATAGCAGAAGTTGACATCTTTTGAGGTCAACACAAAGATTTAAAAAAATGAGATCGGAACTAATTGTAAATTGCGCGAAACTCTCTCTCTCTCTCTCTCTCTATATATATATATATATATATATATATATATATATATATATGTATGTATGTATATATATATATATATATATATATATATATATATATATATAGATATATATATATATATATATATATATATATATATATATATCACTCATTTACTCCCTCGCTTTCTCTCTCTCTCTCTCTCTCTCTCTCTCTCTCTCTTTCTCCCTCAATCCCTCATTCACTCAATCACTCATTCACTCTCTCATTCTCTAACTCTCTCTCTCTCTCTCTCTTCTCTCTCTCTCTTTCTCTCTTTCTTTCTCATTCCCTAATTCACTCAACCACTCACTCACTCACTCTCTCTTTCTCTGACTCTTTCTCTCTCTCTCTCTCACACACACACACCTACCTACCTACTAACTCACACACAAGCACGCACACACACACACACACACACACACACACTTACTCACTGTAGAAATGGAATTTCTAACTTAAGCTATCTTAAGAAATTTAAGAAAACTTAAGAAATTATGGCAAGTACTAACTTTGGGTTATTTCTCAGAAGTTTCGAATTAAATTAGATTGAAAGAATAATGGCTAAGTAAGTTAGGACTTTAGAGGCGGATTATTCAACAAATATTGATTTTGATAAGTACTGACAATTCTGACTTTGTCTGAACTGAACGGATTCATAACCTTTGATGAAACTTAAGATTTCTCAGCTCAAATTAGAGGTTACTTACAAAATTGGGGATGAACTTGTTTTAATCATGGGATTTTTTGGGACTTTTCGCATGAGATTAATTTATAAAAAGAAATCGGACTTGATTATATCTCTTTTATTTACTTTTGCGGAGTATATATACCGCTTGATTTTTGTATTTTCTTAGAGCTTCTTTTTGAATTTATTTTGTAATTGAAGTCTCTCCTTTCTGTTGGTAAGACAGAGAGTTCTTAGCTAGATTTCGGCGTGTTTTTGTTATAGTTTTCTTAGTAGGCATAAGTACTAGAAGTTAACTGGTGTAAGTTAACTTTTGCTAAGTATAGAAGTGTGCCCGTTTTCCTTTATAAGTTAGGTTGGGCAGAAGGTCTTTAAGAGAATTAAAGTCGCCTAGAGGGCTAACTTAGAGAAAAACTAAACTTAGGAATTATTTTCAAAACTTCTTGGAATTTAGAGGCTAAGGCCCCGAACCACCTTAGCTGAATTTTAATTAAATTCTACATTGGCGACCACAGAGGGATTATCAGAATTTGAAGAATGATTTAAAGCTCATGATTTAAGGAAAATGTGAAGGTTGTCTATATGTGATAACGCGAAAGTTCTAAGCATATAAATAAGGCTTTAAAAAAATTGCGATCTTTAATTACCTTGCTTCGTTGTACTAGAACCAAAGTGACTTCAACTTCACTGAGAAATGTCATCACAAGAGGAACTTGGTCTCAAACAAAAAGTTGGCGAGAGTATCACAAAGTGGGCGGACAGGGTTTACCAAAAATGCTATCGAGAAAATCTAGGAAAAACGGACCAAGAGTTGGATCGTCTGGCCCACTGGATTTTCATCAACGGGCTACAAGTGGAGAGCCTGAGGAGTGAACTTCGTAAAGAACCATTTGTGGGGTATGCTGTTAAGGTGGGCTTAGCTATTGACCTGGGAATCAGTAGTGCAACACAGCCTCAGCAGGTAACAATGCGGGACGACGTTGATGATGTTTGGAGCACTACTGCGACGATTGGGGAACAAAATACCAGAGATGCCAGCACACAAACGGAGATGGAGGTTCTCGAAGCAGCATTCAGTCCCGAAATTCACTTCCGTTTAATTCAATTGGTCCTCTCTGGGCAACAGAAAAAGAGATGGGCTCTTGAACACTTGATGCAGGGACAACAGGCAATTGTTGGAGGCCAACAAGTTCAAACGAGGTCCCGGGTAGTATGCCAGCGGTGTGGTCAAGAAGGCCACTACAGTCGGGGATGCGCAAGATAGAAACGATTCGTGTGCAGTGTTGTCTCTCCTCGAAAGCATCAAAACATAAGAACTTGCAACTGTTTGTGAATACTCAGACCAAGGACTAACTAAACCTTTTATAAGTTCTTTTTCTATAAATTTGTTTTACATTTCTATTTACTGATGTAAATCGTTTAACTATGTAATTATAACTATTCAGGAGAATAGTTAAGTCCGAGTGGGTGGTGTAGAAATGGAATTTCTAACTTAAGCTATCTTAAGTAAATCTTAAGCTATCTTAAGTAAATTTAAGTTAAGCTATCTTAAGTAAATTTAAGAAAACTTAAGAAAATATGGCAAAGTACTAACCTTGGGTTATTTCTCAGAAGTTTCGAATTAAATTAGATTGAAAGAATAATGGCTAAGTAAGTTAGGACTTTAGAGGCGGATTATTCAACAAATATTGATTTTGATAAGTACTGACAATTCTGACTTTGTCTGAACTGAACGGATTCATAACCTTTGATGAAACTTAAGATTTTTCAGCTCAAATTACAGGTTACTTACTAAATTGGGGATGAACTTGTTTTAACCATGGGATTTTTGGGACTTTTCGCATGAGATTAATTTATAAAAAGAAATCGGACTTGATTATATCTCTTTTATTTACTTTTGCGGAGTATATATACCGCTTGATTTTTGTACTTTCTTAGAGCTTCTTTTTGAATTTAATTTTGTAAGTGAAGTCTCTCCTTTCTGTTGGTAAGACAGAGAGTTCTTAGCTAGATTTCGGCGTGTTTTTGTTATAGTTTTCTTAGTAGGCATAAGTACTAGAAGTTAACTGGTGTAAGTTAACTTTTGCTAAGTATAGAAGTGTGCCCGTTTTCCTTTATAAGTTAGTTTGGGCAGAAGGTCTTTAAGAGAATTAAAGTCGCCTAGAGGGCTAACTTAGAGAAAAACTAAACTTAGGAATTATTTTCAAAACTTGTTGGAATTTAGAGGCTAAGGCCCCGAACCACCTTAGCTGAATTTTAAATTCTACACTCATTCACTCACTCACTATCTCTCTCTCTCTCTCTCTCTCTCTCTCTCTCTCTTCTCTCACTTTCGCGCAACCTTCTGTTTTCATGTTTAGGTGTTAGATCAGCGTTCTTCTCTTGCACAACCCTTTAGCCCTCATTTGCCTTTTTCCCGATGTTCCCGTTTATATTTGTTCACTCTAGAAATTTTATGGTCTCTATTTTTGGTGACTAGCGACAGAGTGCAGTCTGGTTCTCTAGTGGTCAAAGAAACAAAAGAAGCTTATGCATTTTCTAAGGCATATTTCCCGATATTATAGCCAGGTGGTTTCCTCGATAGTGTTTCTTAAAGAAGATGGGTTATCATCTGCTCGTTTTATTCGTTTATCTTGCATTTTGGTCGTTTATCTTGCAAGATCTTGTAAGAACCTTGCAAGATGATGCACAGTGCTGCAAGAATCTCGCAAGATTTTTGCATTGCCTTGTCCGGTAACCGTCTTCATTCGACTAGGGCTGCTCGCACAATATAAAGTAATATTGTTCAAAGCCTGAAAGAAAAAAAATTATGTTATTTTTTGCTTTTTTGCCTTTGAATTTCTCCGAAACATCAATTTCAAATAACTATAATTAAGTTCATTCAACTCTTCAAATCTGAACGATTACATGAAAATGGGTATTTTCCATCTCCGTCACCCGGGTACATTATGCCCCTACTCATTAACTAGATGTAGCGCGCATGCAAATTAAACGCGGATTAAAATAAGAGCAACGAGTACGAACTTACTTGTATGTAGGCTTGTTGGAAAGCTCGCAATTAGGACAATCTAATTAAGTTAATAACACCAAAGCTAAATTGAACAAATTTAAGTACTCTCTTGAAAGCAAACACATGGTGCCCCGAGTTCTCATTAAAACAAATATGCACACAAGTAAGCAAAGTTACAAACCGGATAAAGGCATAACAAATTGGTTGAGTTTAGTAATAAAAGACTGTCAAAACAGATTAACGAGACAAATAGGAGACCTGAGTTGTATACATAAGCAAAATAGTAATAAGTTAATTAAAATGGCAGGGACAAAGAATACAAGGAGTATTATCAAAAAGTTGAAATTGTCGCCTAACCGAGATCAGGACAGGACCACAGGATCTCCCGACAGCGAAATTGTTCCCCCACCTTCACCTCCGGCCTCGCTATTTGAGCCATCAGCCTCGGGGAAACAAGCTTTGGTTGAAGTGGGGCTGAAGCCAAAAAAGAAAAAGAAAGTGTCAAAGAAAAACACTAAAAGAATGGCGGCAAAAGCAGCAAAAGAGACTGTTACAGGGGGAACTGAAGACCCCAAAATGAAAGAAGCCTTCCTCCGCATGATTGAGGAAGAGAAAAATATAGAAAGTGAGAACTAAAGGACAGTGGGGATTATGAAAAGTATTCATATAATTGGAAAATTTACCTTTTGAGAATTTCTTTCGGTTTGCAGCGCCACACAATAAGGCAATGAGGCACCCCTTCCACAATTTGAAATTTCAAGAATATTCCCCCATAACGTACGCCGTGTTTTGTACCATTTAGACCCAGATAAAAAGGTTGCTCGCCATCGCCAGAGTCATAATGCACAAAAATATTAATCCGATATTGCCGAGCAAAGAGTCGTAAGTCTGTTGTGGTAATAAATTCAGTGTCCCCAATCCCTCTAGACAAAACCACTTTACCAGGTAACGTGTACAGATGCTTATTGGGCCCATTGCGTAGTTTTATAAAAATTTTCTCTATTTCACCAGCTTGTGAACGATTACCAGTGATAATAGTAGATAAACATGCGCTGACACAATTGTATTTCGGATGAGCAGTATCTAACGTAACTGGATCATAAAATGCAGTATCGAAATCCGACTGGCTGAAAGTAATCAGAGTTACAGAAAACGTGTGTTGTCACGGTTTTTTTTTTTTTAAAAAAAAGTACTGGACTTACCTTACAAATAGCTCGTAGCAGTGTCTTCTGTATTTTATTAGGCCAGTTTCACGACATATCCGATCGAGCACATTTTCTGACACAAGATTCATTGGACCTTTGCGGTATTTATAAAGCACTTTGTCGTTACAAATTGAACATTCTCGTGATATTGCAGTGCACAACTCTCTAATATCAAGTGCGGAATATATATTTTTTGCAATTTTCTCCAAATTTCTTCCCGCGGGATGTCCACTTTCTCGGTGCAGCTCTAATAATTTAATACGAGCATTTCCCCTGTGTGGAACCTCCAAATTGGAAACAATGAGATAAAGTCGACCATCTTTAGTGAAATATTTCCTGCTCCGGCGTCGCAATGAATGTCTGGTAGTTTTAGTGCTTTTTCGAGGGAAAAGACCTGATTGCAAAAAATGCACGACTTCAAAATATTTTCTGCTGTCCATTTAATCTAAAATATAAAGGGAGGCTCAAATGAAAGTAACTAAGGGTGAAATAAATTAAGTTGATCACGTTCTGTGTGCTTTAAGTAAACAAATGTGCTATTTTGAAGTGACAAAGATAAGGGGGGTAGCCGAACTTGGTGCCCTACAACTATGAGGGTTATATTAAGCGGACGCTTATGAAATTTTAATGTCAGGTACACCCAATGATCCTCTCAGGCTGATATAGCTTTTGGGCCAATCCGACTACCCAACCCCGAGCTATTAACACCGGAAGTGGGGTGATTTGAAGGTTTTCGATATTTTAAATGGAAATATGAACTTTTAAGTAAGAAATAACTTTATTAACCAGTCGAAACTAGGTTTACGTGTGAATTAATGTACTGAGTGATCATGGGAAGGGTTTAGGAAGTTGTGGGAGAAATTTATTAGCATTTTAAAATAAGAATAGGCAGTTTTCACTAAAAATAGTTAACACTTAAATTGAAATAGCAATTTCTCAAAAAGTTGAAGTCGGATTGACCTGAAAATTGGGGGATAGACTAATTTGGGTACGGGGAATCCGATTTTGAGGTCGGATTTGACCCCACACCAACCTGCACGGAACTAGCGCACGCCCGTGCTGCGGAACGTAAAATTTGAATTGCTCGTGGAGTATTGGTAGTAGCCCTATGATTTTTGGAGGGTTAGTGTAACTTTTCAAGGGCTTCCGATTGGTGATATTTTCAATCCCAGATTCCGACCGGAAGTCGGTGCTTCGGGACGACCCGAGTGCCGAAAACCGGAAATTGGCCTTTTTGAGCGGCCGAATGACTTTGAAATAGTTTTAATATGATAACCTGAGACAGTTAGTGACAAAAAATAACCACCCCGGTCAATTTTGACGAACTCGGATTTTTCGGGTTTCGGCACCCACGACTCGTCAAAAATTTTCAAATTGCAAACGACTCGCAACGGCTGATCCGTTGGTCATGAAACTTGGCAGGCAAGTTGGTGGCACCCTATAGTTACTAGAAAACTTTACCCGGAGACGTTTTGACCACTACTTCGCAAGTTATTAAGTTTTGAAATTTGGGGTCATCCGGGAGGTCGATGAAAAGTGTGCGCGGTCATTGCTCGTGTTCTATTAGTAGTTAGGTCATAAAAACTGGTGGGTAAGTGTAACTATGGAAGGACTTCCCGCGCCAATAGTTATTTTTACCAAGTTGACCCTTCATCTTCGACTATTGACCTATAATTGACCTCTAGAGGTCAAATTTTTGGGTTTTTGGGAAATTTGGGTTTTCGACTAATTTTTGTATGGGGAATTGCACGGAATGCTGGGAAAAGCATACCAAGCCATTATTTTAGCTTTAGCGAGCGTGAATTAGTGGTATATTTACACATGGAGACTAATAGTCTTTGAATAACAAAAGCGACGAAATTAACTTGGCGCCAAGTTTGTGTGCGCAAATAAGAGCGATAAGGACCGCGGACTTTGACGTTAATCTGTTTGTTTAGTGAAGGGAACCCCTCCTGCGGATGTATCAATCAGTCAGAATTACTTATGGTGTTTACTTAAGTTCTAAAAGTGTATTTAATTAAGATAAGATAAAGTTAGCCAAATAGAAAAAGTTGTAATCAGCTTATCGTGCTTAAGTTGGAGAGAGAGAGAAAGACTGAGCTAGTGAGCAGTTGGTTTAGTGGGACTAAACTTAAAACAGTCAGTAAAGTTGCAAGACCAGTTAAGAAACTGTGAGCAACTTGGTTAATTATACTTCGAGTGAATCACGATAAAATTTTGAACTTATACAAGATTTTGCAGTTGAATTTGTCTCAAGTTGTTAGTTGATTGAGAGTTGCATCTCTTTACTGTGGATTCTACATTTGTGCTGGTGTTCTCTGTTCAATTTAACGTCTTTTGGGACAAAGCATTTTTAACAGCCTGCAAGAGTGGACGAGGGGAAAAACTCGGAAAAGAGACAAGGTAGCGCTTGCTTCATCATTTTCTTTTAAACCTTCGGTGTTGGTTTTAATTAAATTTGTTCGATCTTCTGGGCGACAGATTCCCCTCACTGTTGGCCTAGTTAGAAATTCAGAAGACGACAGTGGCGCTCCTGGGTGGGCATCGCTCCTTGTAATTTTCTGTAAGATTATTTTTTTTATCCGCTAAGTGGTGAAGTTTTCCAAAATGAGCGAAAACGGAGACGATCTACCTAACGATCCTCTCACCTTAGACAGAGGCGACGAGGACGGAGATGACGAAGCTCCAGACAACGGCCGCGGGATTTTTGGACCGGGCACACTGAGGCCGGATCGATACCCTTCGAAAAAACACTCGACGTGGATCCAGTGGAAGCAGCACTTTCTCTGGCTAGCTGACACCAATGGTTGGGATGATATCACAGCAATTCGGGCCCTTCCAACGTGTTTAACGTTGTGGGCGCTTGATGAGTTCACTGCCATGCCTGCCAGGTTTACGAGACAAGTGGGAAGGAATTTGCCGCCAACACTAGCGAGGGTTTTTGAGTACTTGGATCCAAGAATGTCGCCTTACAGAGATCAACGTACGGCCAGAGCAGAGTTCAAGGCACTCATGCAAGGCGACAAGGAGGAAACGCGTGAGTTCTCGAGAAGAGTAAGGGCATTGGGTGATATCGCACATACACACATGAACGCTTTGTCCCGAGATGACATGAACAGAGAACAATTTATCGATGGATTGTTCGACTCCGATATTTACGAATTGCTTCTTCGAGAGGATCCACAGACATTCGACGAAGCTGTAAACAGAGCGCTGAGTCTTGAAGCAATTACGAAAGGTTCACGATTTCGACAGCGGAAAAGAATATCGGCAATAAGGACTATGGCAGAGGCAACTTCGTTTCCTCCGGTGGTAGCTCAACCTTTGCCTTCACAAGCGTCAAGAGGTGTTCAGGGCACCTCAATTGCACAAACTCCTCTGACAAATGATGCGCTGGGGACAAAAATCGACAAACTGGTTGACAGTCAGGAAAAGTTTATGTCAAATATATCTTCGATGATGAGTAAGTTCGTCTCGTCTGTCATACCGGGACCCCCAGCAGAGCAAGCTCGTGCACCTCAGAACACTGGAAAGCAGTTGTTCAATCCGTACCCTCCAGATAGCCGATACGGACAGGGATTTGCGTCAGCTTCTCGACCGCAGGGACAATACAACCCTGGCCAACAACGACGACAAGGTGGTACAGGCTGTTTCCAATGTGGAAGTTCGGATCACTTCAAGAGAGAGTGTCCGCTACTTGCCAATAGTCCTTTAAACTAGAAAGGGCCGGGCCCACCGGGGAATTCCGGAGGGAAGGGTTTATCCCGGCCGAATACAAAAATAAACCCCAAACAACGGTTGCTACCAGCAACGAAGGAGCGCAGTCCAATCAGTTAAGGATGTATCATCAGTTGGACGAGCCCCTGGTTACGAAAACATCCACAACAGACCAAATGCGTGAGTTGCCTGAGCAAGGAAAAGAGCCATACAGCATTCTGGTCTCGGGCGAATTGAATGACACGAAGCTAGCCTTTCTTATCGATACGGGAGCAAACACGAACATAATCAGTTACGATACCTTATTTTCTTTGGACATTCCGGTTAAAATGGAAAAGTATACTGGTAGACTTGACACAGCGGACGGTAAACGAGTTGACGTTATCGGCAGAGCAAAATTGCATCTACGTTTGGGCGAAATCGACACTGATATTGAAGCTTTAGTCATGCATGATCTCGACAACCACATGATCCTGGGTCTTGAGACTTTAAAGGGGCACCGTTGCATTATCGATTTGGATACTGATCAGCTTTGGACAGGTCAGAAAGAGGGATCAACAGTGCCAATACGAATTGAAGGACCGAAAAGTTTGGCAACTTTTATTGAGGCAGTTCCTCATGACCGTCAAATGACTGTGCATGCTACTGAAATTTCTAATGGATCAAAGATTGACCCAAACCGATTTGATCGCATAGCCAAGACTGCTGAAACACATCTTGATGTTCAATTACAGAATGATTTGAAACCGACGTCTCAACTTGTAGACGACGTCCAAAAAATTCTTGAATTATCGGCACCTGGTGTGACAGGCAACGATTTGACTGATTTGAGAGCCTTAGTTCAAGAGTTCCGTGATGTTTTTGCCTTGACCAACGACGAGTTAGGCTGCACCAATGTTGTGGAACACAGGATTGAGACTGGTGACAGCCCTCCAATAAAAATTCCTCCCAGAAGAGCGGGTTTACCTAAAGTAGAGATTATCAGGGAAGAAGTTAATGCAATGTTGGACCAAGGGATCCTTCGGCCGACCCAAAGTCCTTACAGTTTCCCAGTAGTACTTGTAAAGAAGAAGGACGGAAGTGTGCGGGTTTGTATTGACTACCGAAAATTGAATGACGTAACAATCAAAGATGCTTTCCCAATTCCTAAGATTGACCAGTCGTTCGATGCACTGAAAGAAGCAAAAGTGTTTTCGTCAATGGACACCGGATGGAGGTCTTTATGAATACGTTCGAATGCCTTTCGGATTGTCAAATGCACCTGGTACGTTCCAACGATTGATGAATGAAGTTTTCAGAGACTACCTCTACAAATTTATTCTCATCTTCCTAGACGACGTCCTGGCTTATAGTACCAATAAAGCTGATCACTTGGAACATTTGCGGACTATTTTTCAAACACTGCGGGCGCTGAACTTGAAATTAAAGCCCAAGAAGTGTAAATTATTTCAACGAGAAGTTGTATATCTTAGTCATATTATTGGCAACGGAGGAGCAAAACCGGACCCCGATAAAGTTTCGGCGGTAAAGCATTGGCCAGTACCAAAGACGGTGAAACAGATTCGGTCCTTCGTTGGCTTCTGCAATTACTATCGACGCTTTGTGAGAGATTTTGCACAAATTGCAAGGCCACTCACGGATCTCACAAAGAAAGATGCTCGCTTCGAGTGGAATTCCGACTGCAAATTATCATTTGATAGACTTCGAGTCGAACTTGCTACCGCGCCAGTGATGCAATTTCCTCGTTTTGATTAGCCCTTCATCATTGATACAGATGCCAGCAAAGTAAGCTTAGGGGCAGTGATTTCTAATGTTGTCGATGGTGTGGAACGGCCAATTGTCTACTCAAGTAGGGTTCTCACAAAAACAGAAATGATGTACTCCGCCACCAAACGCGAGGCACTTGCAGTGATACAGGCATTGAAATGGTATAAGAACTACATATGGGGACTACCGTTCATCATTCGAACCGATCATGCTAGCCTTCGATGGCTCTTCAGGCAGGACAATGATGATGATGCAACCGGAATGACGTTCCGAATGTGTCAGTTCCTACATGAGTATAATTTTCAAGTAGTTCATCGAGCTGGATCGAAACATGCCAACGCAGACGGACTCACAAGACAAACAGAGGAGAGTCCTGAGTGGGAACCCGGAGAAAGAGAAGAGATGACCGGAAATTGTCCGGAGGCTGTGGATATAAACACAGCCATTTCCAAGGCCACTGATCATCTACGGCTTACAGTTCAGGGTCAGTATGACGAAACAGCGGATCTAGAAGATGACCAACTGCTAGAAAACGATGAAGAACAAGTTTCAATAACTTGGACTCGTGGTGAATCGGACGTGAGGTCGATGCAAGAACAAGATGAGGCGATCAGCCGCATTCTTTTTTGGGCAACTGTAGATGAAAACAAAAACTGTCTAAACTTTGGAACAAACCTGATAACCAAAGATGAAGCTGCCCAATACGGGCGAGAGGTGATGGCACTATGGGGAAGATGGAATGAACTGTCGATTAAGAACGGAATACTATATCGTAAGTGGTTTAAGAACGAGAGTGGTTCCTCGGAGGAGCCAGTCCTACAACTGATTGTTCCAGCAAGTGGTCGTAAAGAGATATTAGAACAACTACATGACTCTCCCGTTAGTGGAGGTCATTTTGCGTTCGAAAAAACACTCAACCAGGCGAGACAAAGGTTCTGGTGGCCGTCAATGAGATTGGATATAGAAAAACGGTTATTGTGGTGTCTTCCCTGTGCTGCAAGGACAACCGCGGGCCGGAAACGTGTTGCCGGCCTCCAGCCGTTCAAAGTTGGAATTCGATTTCATAAGGTTGCGGCCGATATTTTGGGACCAGTAACAATGGCCAAAGCTTCGAAAGCAAAACATATTCTAGTGATAACCGATATGTTTACAAAGTTCGTTGTGAGCACACCTCTCGTAGGTACAGAGTCGGAAGATGTCGCGCGAGCAATTGTTGAGAAGTGGGTCTTAAAGTTCGGAGTACCAGATGTTTTGCACACAGATCAAGGAAAAACTTTGGTAGTCAGTTAATCCTCGACCTGTGCAAACTACTGAAGATTGACAAAACACGTACGTCTCCGTATCACCCTCAGGGAAACGGCCAAGTGGAAAGGCACAATAGAATTTTGGCGGATGTCATATCCAAGTATTGTGCTGATAATCCTTGGACGTGGGACGAGATGTTACCCTACGTAGATTTCGTTTATAACACAACCGTTCACAGGACCACACAAGCCACGCCGTTTAGTCTAGTGTTTGGACAGGAGTGCCAGTATCCAATCGATTTGTTTTATCCAAAACCCCATGATGAAGAGCGTAGCCAAGGAGAATTTATCGAGTGGCTCGAGGCACAGTTTCGTGAAGCTCATGCTAACGCCAGGGAGCAATTAGGAGTAAACCAACAGAGACAGAAGGACCTTTACTTCAAAAAAGTTTATGGTGAACCTTACGAAATTGGTGCAAAAGTTTGGCTTTACTCGAAGCAAAAGGCCAAGTCAAAGAAGTTCTTTGTTCCCTACGAAGGCCCTTACATTATCCAAGAAAGGACTTCAGAAGTCAACTACATGATTTACAAAGAAGGAAGACCGAGAAAAACGAGGATAGTTCATTTTAATTTGCTGAAACCATATAATGAGGAGCGAACGGGCGACGCAAGTGGCAGGACCAAGCGACCTACACCTTTTCGTTCGCAGGATTTCTTCAATAAATTTCCTGATGATAAAGCGGAAGAGGATGATGATGATGGGGAGGTCATAAGGAATACCGAAAGCACGCTCCATGAAAGGCAACAACGCAGACGTAATATTGCTGCGGCACAAGTCCGTTCACGTGATGAGAGATCATACGAGCCCTCCGTCCCGCTAGTTGAAGCCGAACAAGTCTCTAAACCCTGCAATGTGGCGGAGATTGTAGACGTGTTAGCTGACACAAACATTGGCCACGCTAGTGATCTACCAAAAGCCAACCAGAGCAACGAGGAGAGTCCAACAGCTGTTAGAAACGACCAAGGACTTGATTTGGAGGAACAACCGGTGACCCAAGCTAATGAAACGCCTGAAACGCTAGAAGAGACTCCTTTGGCGCGCAGACGACCTCGGCGAGACATTAAGCCCGTGATCCGACTCGGGATTGACGAATAGACATTTTATTTTGATTTTATTGATAGGTTTTAGTTTTTTTTTTAGACCCCTCCCTGCAAAAATAAAATCAGATCAAAAAAAAAATTACTTTTAGTATATTGGGTAAAATTATTTGATCTCGATTAACGAATAAGGTTTAATTTAGTATTTCGTAGTAAAATAATATTGACATTTATTTAGATACAATCCTTCATAATGGGAGGGGTGGTTGTGTGGAGGGCCATTGCGTTGCTCTCGTTTGCCGGAGTGGTGCAATCAGAGACTGAAAGAAACACGGCTGGAGCGGTTTTCATCCCTGAAACGCCAGTGATAATTTCAAGTGGACTTGAAGCGACGTGGGTAACCGTGCCAATTCCCGGACTACCGGCGATAAATTTGACTCACTTAGACTTGGCTTACCAGGAATTCCAGTTGAATTTGGCAATAAAGTGGAGAGGATATGATGGAACCATATGTGGGGATCAAGAAACACATGAACGATTGTTGAACAGTACATATGTGACAATCAAAGGAGTGGAATATGAAGTCCAGGAGATTGAAAAGGTTTGGAGGGACATTAAGGACCGAATAGGCACTTTTGTTAATGGAACGACTAATCCCCGTCACGGCCGCGAACGTCGCGGTGCTGGAGCAATTTTTGCCGGTATTGTGGCCGTCTCAGTAGTTTCCTCAATTGTACTTGCCCCTGTACTTAAGGAAGGTTTCCGTCACTATATGTCTTTCTTTGGTTTCTGTGGAAGCAGTAAGGACATTGACCGTTTGGGCGAAGAATCGGAATTCTTGGACGGAGCTATTCGAACAGTTACGTTGGAATCAGGAGAAAAGATTCACTTGCTTGGCCACTCTCTTAACAAGACCCAGGGTCAATTACGGCTGATATCCAAGGATGCAAATGCGAATTTTCACACTATTAGAGTTGCGGTTTCGCAACTAGCAAAAGCGGTATCTTATGGAGCTTATGGTGACCAAAAATCAGGACAGTGCGACAAAAGTCATGAGTGGGCATCAACTTTTAAAAAAAGCATTGCCTTCACAACAGGAGTTCGAAATTTTAGCGATCATATGACCGCTATAAGATTGGAGTTAATTGCCTACAAAGTTGCTTTGCACAATTTTGGCTACGTGCTGGACGATGCATTGGGTTCTCTGGCTCAGGGACACATTCCTGCTACTTTGATTCCACCGGAAGTTCTGTTGCAGGTCCTAGACGGTCTTCAACTTGACACCCAGAAAGAGGCAATTCCACGACATGATCTTATGACGTATTATGGGTTTGAACTTGTGGAATCGACAATAGTTACACACAATAGTTTGAACATTCTGCTTAACATTCCGGTTCATCATACGAATGGTTTTCATCGTGTTTACCGCGCGGTACCTATTCCACAACCAATAGCAAATGGGTCGACGGCTACCAAGTACAGATTTGATAAAAATTATTTGTTGGTTTCGGAATATAATAATAATTTTGCAGAAGTTACCGAAGGAAAGATGAACTCGCACTGTAGGGGGAGTTCTAGGTTGTTGCTCTGCATGAAACCTTTTCCAATGGCAAGAAGCTCCTCGGCAACATGTCTTTCGAGCCTATTTGTCAACTTACCAACCTCTGCTTTGAGACTTTGTCCTCATGAAGTTGAAATTTTACCCGACGAAGCAGCTGCGGAATACCTGGATGACTCAACTTACCTGATCACGTCCAGCAACGATGATTTTAAATTCATTAACTATACCAGAGTGAAAGGCCAATCACAAGGTGAACAGATACCTGGATGCAAGAGTTGTCTGATTAGACCTAGTTGCCTTGGAAGGGTTGAAAACCCCACGGGAACGATCGTTCTATATCCGGATTCCAGAACATGTCAGCACAATTCAAGCAAAGTTGTTATTGTTGAAAAGCATCCGCTACTGCAGTCGTTGTTTGAAGTTTTGAGAACGGTGGAAAACGAGAAAATAGGAGTCGAAATTCCGGAAACTTTTGTAAACGCCGCCCATGAGGAGATGATAGAATCTTTTAGACTGAATTTGGTAGACTTACCAGAGGGAACAGTTGACCATGGGGAATTGGAATTGATTGCCAGGCCTTTTGCGGAACACATTCTTGACAAACATACGCCGTTCCACTGGAAGGCGTACCACAGTTCACCCCTGCGCATTCTTCTTGGTCTGGTAGCCATAACAATTCTGCTCGTTATACTCTGGATGATTTGGAAAAAATTGCAGGAACTCAAATTGTGTCCCTGTCAGGAGAGACTGCACGACGAATCGTTTTTCGAACACTTGAGACGGACTGTGGTTTCCCCTGTGCGCTACCACCGTAGACACAAAAGAGGTAGCATCGATCGCATCAGCAATGATGAGGTGGTAATCGGTTCGCCGTCCCATAGCTCAACCAGGATGATTTTGGACGACATGGAAGGCAGACGACGCAGTTGGATTCATAATCGTGAACTGCTTCCTGAGGAGGCCGACCTACCGCAGTACGAGCCTGAACCGGCCAAATTGTTGGTCAGCTCGCAGGGAGAAAGGACAATGCCGAGACCCTCTAAGGCCTCACCCGGACGCGATTTGTTGCAGAAGGACTTCGGTAGGAAGTGACATGGTTTGGTTGCGGAGAGAGCACGCTGGCCCTCAACACTAAGTTTTTTTCTTCTTTAAACAGAAAGGACTCGCGTGAGTACAGACCTTCCTTTTTCTAATTTTAGTCAAGATTGCTTGGTGCTAATCGGATGACTTTATAGTCAAATCGTCTTTATATTTTAAATACGAAACTGATGTGCTATTCAGAACCTCTTGTTACCTGTTTATTCAGATCCAACAGTGAAACTGAGAGACGCTAGTAGTTAAAGTTCATTTAACAGTGTACCAACGGGATTTAAAGTGTTTTGATCTTTGAGGCGGTTCTCAGTTTTAATTTTGGTTTATTGTAGCTTAGTCTGTATTTGCTGCGCAGTTTAATCTTCAAACTTATACTCTAATGCTAGATCTTACCGGGCCTTATAACCTAGATAATTACTAACGTGATTCACTCAAAAAAAAAACCATCGATTGAGAAACAAAACAGGTTTTAAGGTAAATTAATAAGAAGGCAGAAGGCATAAAAGTCTACAGTATAGAAGCGCTAAGTAAAGTAAAAGTCCCATAAGAAACAATACTGTGTTTTTTAAAAAATATATATACATCGAGTCCAGTCAAAGGTTTCTGAAAGTTTAACACGCGAGTTTAGGTTTCTCTAACCAAATGAGAGCTGAGTGCACAATTGACCCGTTCTCGTGCCACTCGGCTTCATTCTTTAGGGCCAATTTTAGTCGTTGCAGTGGGGCTGACGAATTTCCAAGCGGTAGCTTGGTGTCCTGGCCCTGGGGAATAACCGAGACATCTAGTAGATAGAATTCTTCCGGATTGGTTGGCACAGGGCTTTTAGAGACCACCTGGACCAGAATGCAATCAATTTCCATGGTTGGGAGGAAATCAAATGGTTTGCTGGTCAATCCATGAGGAAGTAAAAAGGCCAGAGTCCTGTTGTTGAAGGCGTCCCTGAAATATACAATGAGCAATGAGTTATGAAAAAAAAATACAAAATTTGGATCAACACACAAGTTACAGTATATAAGAAAAAGAAGATATAAGTATATAAAAAGATTAAAATTTCCTTACATTTTGGGTTTCTGTTGGATGACTGCGTTTGAGAATGCTGAACGGTTTGACGATTGAGCTGGTTTATGGTTAGGCAAAGATTGGATGTCCTGATTGAAACAATGGTTATCTTGAGCAAATATAGAATACGGCTTACTTGACAGATGGCGTGATTAATGAGATGTTTAAACAATGGGTTAGAATGAGTGAAGTTTTCTTATCACAAATTAAACATCCTTGAGTAAACAAAGAACTGACAAGACAAAAGAACTTGACTTGAGGCATAAGATAAGAGCATCCGGGGTAGTTGAAGAGAATTTAATTCGACCATTAAAGCGAATCATGAGCAGCCCACGACCGTGGAGTGACAGCGAAGGTGAAGTAAACACTGCGAGTCGAATTGAAGTCAGAGAACGAAATGAGTCGGCTAATGATCTGGATCAGGAGGATCAACAGAATCAAAACAACACAAATGCAAGGCACGCTGAAACCACTGGTGAAGGATCCGCTGCGGTAAGGGGATGGGCACCTAGATGGGGCCAGAGGCAAATTCCCCCTTGGGCCAGTAGAACCACTGGACAACGAGTGGCGTACTGCGTGGGGAGAAGACGCAACACTCGAGGGGTGAACACGTTTAGGAACGCGCACATTGCATACAAGCGCAAGATCGAGCGAGCGTTGGAGAGGTGCAGAGCGCGTGAAAGATCTCTGCTGGAGGAATTGTCTCTTTTGGAGCGAAGGGAAGTAAGAGTACAAGAACTGGGATTGTCGTCAAGCGACGAAGACTAAGTACTGCTTTAAAAAATTTTATTGTCAGGAAATTTATTTCTCGTTTTTCTGTATTAATAATTTATTTTAACTTGCAGGTTTTGCCATCATCCGGGAGTATGATGAGAATAGAGGGGGGGAGTGTAGCGCGCATGCAAATTAAACGCGGATTAAAATAAGAGCAACGAGTACGAACTTACTTGTATGTAGGCTTGTTGGAAAGCTCGCAATTAGGACAATCTAATTAAGTTAATAACACCAAAGCTAAATTGAACAAATTTAAGTACTCTCTTGAAAGCAAACACATGGTGCCCCGAGTTCTCATTAAAACAAATATGCACACAAGTAAGCAAAGTTACAAACCGGATAAAGGCATAACAAATTGGTTGAGTTTAGTAATAAAAGACTGTCAAAACAGATTAACGAGACAAATAGGAGACCTGAGTTGTATACATAAGCAAAATAGTAATAAGTTAATTAAAATGGCAAGGACAAAGAATACAAGGAGTATTATCAAAAAGTTGAAATTGTCGCCTAACCGAGATCAGGACAGGACCACAGGATCTCCCGACAGCGAAATTGTTCCCCCACCTTCACCTCCGGCCTCGCTATTTGAGCCATCAGCCTCGGGGAAACAAGCTTTGGTTGAAGTGGGGCTGAAGCCAAAAAAGAAAAAGAAAGTGTCAAAGAAAAACACTAAAAGAATGGCGGCAAAAGCAGCAAAAGAGACTGTTACAGGGGGAACTGAAGACCCCAAAATGAAAGAAGCCTTCCTCCGCATGATTGAGGAAGAGAAAAATATAGAAAGTGAGAACTAAAGGACAGTGGGGATTATGAAAAGTATTCATATAATTGGAAAATTTACCTTTTGAGAATTTCTTTCGGTTTGCAGCGCCACACAATAAGGCAATGAGGCACCCCTTCCACAATTTGAAATTTCAAGAATATTCCCCCATAACGTACGCCGTGTTTTGTACCATTTAGACCCAGATAAAAAGGTTGCTCGCCATCGCCAGAGTCATAATGCACAAAAATATTAATCCGATATTGCCGAGCAAAGAGTCGTAAGTCTGTTGTGGTAATAAATTCAGTGTCCCCAATCCCTCTAGACAAAACCACTTTACCAGGTAACGTGTACAGATGCTTATTGGGCCCATTGCGTAGTTTTATAAAAATTTTCTCTATTTCACCAGCTTGTGAACGATTACCTGTGATAATAGTAGATAAACATGCGCTGACACAATTGTATTTCGGATGAGCAGTATCTAACGTAACTGGATCATAAAATGCAGTATCGAAATCCGACTGGCTGAAAGTAATCAGAGTTACAGAAAACGTGTGTTGTCACGGTTTTTTTTTTTTTAAAAAAAAGTACTGGACTTACCTTACAAATAGCTCGTAGCAGTGTCTTCTGTATTTTATTAGGCCAGTTTCACGACATATCCGATCGAGCACATTTTCTGACACAAGATTCAATGGACCTTTGCGGTATTTATAAAGCACTTTGTCGTTACAAATTGAACATTCTCGTGATATTGCAGTGCACAACTCTCTAATATCAAGTGCGGAATATATATTTTTTGCAATTTTCTCCAAATTTCTTCCCGCGGGATGTCCACTTTCTCGGTGCAGCTCTAATAATTTAATACGAGCATTTCCCCTGTGTAGAACCTCCAAATTGGAAACAATGAGATAAAGTCGACCATCTTTAGTGAAATATTTCCTGCTCCGGCGTCGCAATGAATGTCTGGTAGTTTTAGTGCTTTTTCTAGGGAAAAGACCTGATTGCAAAAAATGCACGACTTCAAAATATTTTCTGCTGTCCATTTAATCTAAAATATAAAGGGAGGCTCAAATGAAAGTAACTAAGGGTGAAATAAATTAAGTTGATCACGTTCTGTGTGCTTTAAGTAAACAAATGTGCTATTTTGAAGTGACAAAGATAAGGGGGGTAGCCGAAATTGGTGCCCTACAACTATGAGGGTTATATTAAGCGGACGCTTATGAAATTTTAATGTCAGGTACACCCAATGATCCTCTCAGGCTGATATAGCTTTTGGGCCAATCCGACTACCCAACCCCGAGCTATTAACACCGGAAGTGGGGTGATTTGAAGGTTTTCGATATTTTAAATGGAAATATGAACTTTTAAGTAAGAAATAACTTTATTAACCAGTCGAAACTAGGTTTACGTGTGAATTAATGTACTGAGTGATCATGGGAAGGGTTTAGGAAGTTGTGGGAGAAATTTATTAGCATTTTAAAATAAGAATAGGCAGTTTTCACTAAAAATAGTTAACACTTAAATTGAAATAGCAATTTCTCAAAAAGTTGAAGTCGGATTGACCTGAAAATTGGGGGATAGACTAATTTGGGTACGGGGAATCCGATTTTGAGGTCGGATTTGACCCCACACCAACCTGCACGGAACTAGCGCACGCCCGTGCTGCGGAACGTAAAATTTGAATTGCTCGTGGAGTATTGGTAGTAGCCCTATGATTTTTGGAGGGTTAGTGTAACTTTTCAAGGGCTTCCGATTGGTGATATTTTCAATCCCAGATTCCGACCGGAAGTCGGTGCTTCGGGACGACCCGAGTGCCGAAAACCGGAAATTGGCCTTTTTGAGCGGCCGAATGACTTTGAAATAGTTTTAATATGATAACCTGAGACAGTTAGTGACAAAAAATAACCACCCCGGTCAATTTTGACGAACTCGGATTTTTCGGGTTTCGGCACCCACGACTCGTCAAAAATTTTCAAATTGCAAACGACTCGCAACGGCTGATCCGTTGGTCATGAAACTTGGCAGGCAAGTTGGTGGCACCCTATAGTTACTAGAAAACTTTACCCGGAGACGTTTTGACCACTACTTCGCAAGTTATTAAGTTTTGAAATTTGGGGTCATCCGGGAGGTCGATGAAAAGTGTGCGCGGTCATTGCTCGTGTTCTATTAGTAGTTAGGTCATAAAAATTGGTGGGTAAGTGTAACTATGGAAGGACTTCCCGCGCCAATAGTTATTTTTACCAAGTTGACCCTTCATCTTCGACTATTGACCTATAATTGACCTCTAGAGGTCAAATTTTTGGGTTTTTGGGAAATTTGGGTTTTCGACTAATTTTTGTATGGGGAATTGCACGGAATGCTGGGAAAAGCATACCAAGCCATTATTTTAGCTTTAGCGAGCGTGAATTAGTGGTATATTTACACATGGAGACTAATAGTCTTTGAATAACAAAAGCGACGAAATTAACTTGGCGCCAAGTTTGTGTGCGCAAATAAGAGCGATAAGGACCGCGGACTTTGACGTTAATCTGTTTGTTTAGTGAAGGGAACCCCTCCTGCGGATGTATCAATCAGTCAGAATTACTTATGGTGTTTACTTAAGTTCTAAAAGTGTATTTAATTAAGATAAGATAAAGTTAGCCAAATAGAAAAAGTTGTAATCAGCTTATCGTGCTTAAGTTGGAGAGAGAGAGAAAGACTGAGCTAGTGAGCAGTTGGTTTAGTGGGACTAAACTTAAAACAGTCAGTAAAGTTGCAAGACCAGTTAAGAAACTGTGAGCAACTTGGTTAATTATACTTCGAGTGAATCACGATAAAATTTTGAACTTATACAAGATTTTGCAGTTGAATTTGTCTCAAGTTGTTAGTTGATTGAGAGTTGCATCTCTTTACTGTGGATTCTACATTTGTGCTGGTGTTCTCTGTTCAATTTAACGTCTTTTGGGACAAAGCATTTTTAACAGCCTGCAAGAGTGGACGAGGGGAAAAACTCGGAAAAGAGACAAGGTAGCGCTTGCTTCATCATTTTCTTTTAAACCTTCGGTGTTGGTTTTAATTAAATTTGTTCGATCTTCTGGGCGACAGATTCCCCTCACTGTTGGCCTAGTTAGAAATTCAGAAGACGACACTAGAAATATGACACGCGGGCTCGACGGAAAAGATCACAGTTTTTGCACGTCAAAAATGCGTTGATGTGAGAATATAATCAAATATAATATTAATGCTTTTCGAAAAGTTGCTTTCTTCGGCAGACTATTTTTATGCAGCTGTTTGGGCGTTTCTTTTGCAACGGCAAAATACTTTCTTGAAATAATTCTTCAGTTTTTGTTTCACCATAGCGTTTGAGAAGGCGTACAAAATAGGGTCGATAAACGCTATGAACGAGTAGGGGAATCGAAGCAAACATGCAACTGCAAGCGATTCTAAGAAATAGACATCATCTATTACAACGTCGTAAAGTTGAGGAAGTCCATAATAAGTCGAAATGATGCAGATTGGAAAAGCTATAGACATGAATATAAGACCCACGAGGAAAAAGGTCACTGTTACCCGTCTATTAGATTCGAGTCGATTTATTTCGACCCTTTCCGGGAATGATATTACCATCGAGGGCGTTAGTTGGGCTTCAGTGACGATTAAATGTTCTTCACAATTAGTGTTCGGTTTCTTGTTCACGTTTGTGACCTCGTGAATCGCAGTTTCTAATTGGTTGTGGAAAACGAGGGTGAGCTAACTTTCTATCATTACAAAAAAAGCTATCAACAAAGGTACAGAACATTGCAATCCCTGGTCGATAATAATCAATGAATTGATAAAAACGGCAAAAAAAATTCAGAACGTTTTATTTTTTCTATGAAATTTTTTTCAAAGCATCAAATCAAATTTGTTTGTGGAATTTGACGTGATTCACAGTTGAAAAGTACAGTTTATTTGACTAAACTCTTCGATGAATTCTCTGCAACTACAATTTAACAATAATTTAAGAAAAAAATGCTAAATTGCTTCAAAAATTGGAACTTTTCAACAGACCGAGGAAAGCTTATTTCGAATTTAGACTCGAGAATTAAAGCTTCCATTTTTCTGTCAAAAATATCTATATAACACCGTTCAAATTTATCGCTTCGGTATAAAATAATATTTCGGCGCAAAGGAAATGTGCGATCATTCAGTTTGTATTTTTAAAAAAGATTGGTTTAACATCTCATCTATCGCACAGCTCAAGAGCAAACGGAACATTTTAGATAGGAAAAACTGTATTTCACCAAACCCTCTTCTTCTCCGAGACACATTCCCCGATTTTCCTCGTCAGTTAACTCAACTGGTCTTTTCATCATCAAAGTCTTTGAAACGAAGCCCCGTTCATTTTTAATCAACCAAATGCAGAACGTTGTTCACAACAATCAGAGACATTGGAAACAAAATTTTTGGACAAAATTTACTTGAGATATATCGTGTTATCTTTTTTATTCTATTTAAAACAATTAGTTTTGCGTTAATTTACGGAATGCTGTGTAAGAGGCATTGTAAGGAATAATATCAATTATAAAGTTATATTAAATAGTATTCTATAATATATAATGAATTGCATAGTAGTATATATCAAATAAAATAATCATTCCTTACTCAATTCCACACTGTAAGGCCCTTTTTATAACCAATGTTTAGGCAAGATTCGCCTCATTTGGTAGCGGCCCCGTGTCGAATTTTTACCCCAAAAAATTAAAGATTAAGGGGTAATTGGGGGAATTTACAGCCAATTACCCTCGAAACTCTTACGTCATTTGTGTGGGTATTGGGGGGGGGGGGGGGGGGGGTAATTCGACGCATAAGTGGGGGGTAATGTGGGTAAATTGGGGGGGTGGTGAAATGGTATAAGAGAAAAGGGGTAACTTTGGGGGTAAAATGATGCAAGAGGGGGGGCGTTAGGGGGGAAAACGATGCAAGAGTGAGGGGGTAATGGGGGTAAACTGACGCAAGAGTCAGGCGTACTGGGAACTAAAACGACGAAAATGTAGGGGGTAATGGTGGGGGGGGGGGGGTAAGACGACGCAAAATAGGTAAGTAACGGAGGGTAAAAGATGCAAGAGTACAGGGTTAAGGGGTCCATTACCCCCTCACTCTTGCTTAATTTTATCACAAAATACCCCATCACTCTTGCTTTGTTTTACCTCCTATTATCTTTACTCTCCTGTTGCTTTACCCCCATTACCCGCCTACCTTTGCAGTGTTTTATCCCAATGTCCCTGCTCTGGCTTTGTTTCATTACCCCCTAATCTTTTTATTCCCCTTGGCAGCCACACTTTCACATCGTTTTGCCTCTATAGTCGCAGTGTGACAGCCTTGAATCCACACCTCTGTCCCCTGGGCTAGTTCGCCTTAGCCCTCAAACCACCGATGCTTGCCCAATACTATCCATCCCATAGATATGAATTGAACTTTTAACCACCTCACTCTCAAATCGTTTTAGCCTTCTAATATTATACCTTAATCTTATATATTTCTTGGGGGGGATTTTGGGAATAAAGTCTAAAAATTCTTCCTTACTCCCCATTACCCCCTTATCTTACGTCGTTTTAGGTTCCTGAAATTTTCCCGTAATCCTACAGTTTTTTACTAATAACGTTTACTGATGAAGATTTCGCAATATCAAGACTTGTTTGCAACGTTTCAATCGAGAAATGATCTTGAAAATCAAAAATTGTCAGTATTTCTGTTAGAAAAAGTTCTTCTGTAACTGAGGTCTTTTGTCCAAAATGGTTGCATAGGAGACTGTTTATCAGCTGTTTGCTTTCAAAATCAGCAAACAAAGCTTTGAAAACTTTACCACACTGCGAGTTCAAGAACATTTTAAATATTGCACAGTAGAAGAATTCCCGCACATTTTAACGTTATTTTAACGCACAAAGTTTTTTAAGAAATTTAAAAATGAAGTGCAAATGTTGAGAAAAAGATTCAAAGAAACCAAAACTGCTGTGGTTGAAATATTATGTTGATTTTTTGAAGCTCAGCAGTGATCAATCAGAGACAATTGTTTTGGTGCTTCTGAGTGGATCCTCGGTAATTACATAACGCCGGCAAGAAATTAATGCAGATTGTCTAAAAAAATTGCTCTTTTCTATACAGTTAAGGTAGATATTGTACATCAGATTGTAATTGCTGAGCGCTGTTATGTATCTCATCATCTCATAAGCCACGAGTAGTTCTACGTCAACCTTATCAGTAAAAGAGTTTCCGAGAAAAATGCTTAGTTAAATCGAAATCCTTCAAATTTGTTCTTTCATTTCTTAGTCTATTTCATCCCCAAGTTTAAAATAAAATTTCCTTTACAGTTGCAATATTTAATTGCTACTGGTATTGAAGTGATTGGGATAATGAATTAAACATCTTCACCTCTACATTTCGTTGCAAAAAGCACACTTGCTCGAGTATATATACTCAGCAAATCACTGTTTTACGCATGTATTTTACGCATATGTATTGATATGAGGAAAGTAAGGGAGCGCGATAAACTTCGACATGCTCAAAAAGTTGGCATATAAGACCCTAGTATTCTCAAGCGACATGTGTAATTAACTCTAATCATTTGGTCTCGTCGCCAACTCTAATCTACTCCTTTGATTTTGTGGGATTAGTCTCCAATTTTTGCAGTGCTATTGTCGCTGAAAATTGTTGCCGAAATTAATGACGAAGGAACAACAATTTTGTCGGTGACTTTCGCATTTTCGCTCATTTCCGCAATTTTGCTAAAATATCCGAAAAACCAACGAACTGTAGATGCCCCTATTCAGTAATTTTATCAGAATTTTATTAAATTTTTTTAGGTGTGTCAGTTTTAGCTGACAACTTTTGCTGACAAGGACTTAACTTCATTAGAAAAATTGTTGCAAAATAATGTCAGAACCATTTTTAAGCAACAAAAATGGGCAGAAAAGAGTGAAATGTTGCATTCAGTATAACCGTTAATTAGAAAATTAGTTTAAAATTTTTTTACATTTTTTTGAAAAATTAATGCATGCGGTATAATAGTACTCAATTTTTGGGTTAGGCTGTTTTGTGCGCTGGCAAATCCGAAAGGCGAGGCTTCTTTTCACAGAAGTGCTGGTTCGTCGTTCTTTGACACAGTGACAAAGATTTGTACAACTCAAGTTGTATGCTCTGGCAATTGAAACGTAAACAAAAATCATCAACGATGAATCAATAACAACAAGAACTAACTGAATTTCAGACCAGTAAAACGGGAGATTCCATAAAAGATGTGAAAAAGTTCGTAATATTTCCGACGAATCCCCATAAAAGTGGTATTGTTGACGAGCAATATCTCCAATGAAAATAACCAAACCATAAAACAAAGCGAGAGAGCAAATTGAGTTGATAAAAAATATAATTTTTTTGACAGACGATTTGCTAAAAAACATTTTGTACTTCATTGGTTTAACTATAGCGAAATACCGATTAATAGTCACGAAAAATATAATCAAAAGCGAGAATAGAACGAGTACACAGTCAAGAATTATGTAGAAAAAAATAGCCAAGTTAATACTAAAATACAAGCCAAGTTTTTTGCTAACAGTATCGGCAACGACGTATGAAAATGGGAATGTAAATAGCATTAAACCATAGGCCGAATTATTAAATAATCTGAAGGCGATTTCGTGTTTTTCTTCAGAAATATTCTATCTATAACCAAGTTAATGATGAAAATAATTAGCCCCACGAAAGCAAATATTGGGGCTATGATCACGGACGGATTATTGTCTGTAATCCATATCAAATAATCCAAATAATCGTTGATTTTGACAAATATGTCTAATAAAGATATAAAAATTCGGGAAAAGGTCATAGCTAATTTTTTTGGATACCTGTGATTCTAGAAATTTTTCCACCCAAGAATTGATATTACTCACTAAAAATTTTTCTTGTAGGGCAAGATCTGATGTGACATCTTAACAGATAATCATTACTCTAAAATTTTTATCATTAAATTTCAGTAAAAAAATCGGAAAAAAATTGGTTATGCACAATTTGGCGGTAGACGCTTCTCAAAATGAAGTAACTCTTGCTAGACTAACAACCCGAAATAAAAGCAAACTTTACTATTTGCTTTGATTCTTTGAAGACAGATAAACTCAACTTCAGTTTCGTCTCGTGTGCTTTAAGACTCTGGAACGATTTTTGTTAGTCAGTGACAAAACAGCAGAAGTTAACAAACATGACTAATCTGATAAAATAGTCTGAGAGCTAGTTGTCATAGATGTCTGATAACTGTACATGCAACAGTCCAATAATTGTTAGATTTGACAAACAAACCCGCTCAGTTTTTGCTGCTAAGAAGTCTAAATGATCAATCGAATTAACAAAGATTAGAATTACTTCTCTCGCAGTTATAATGGTGAGGAGGACGATTATCTGCTATGGAACTAGGACTCACGATTCACAACAGCAATTGAGTCTGTGAAATGAGTCTCAAGTAATTACTGAAAAAACAAAAAAAAATGATTTTAAGGATAAATAAATGCTTAAAACGATGGTTAACTTATGTGTGAGTACAAATGATGATATCGAATTGCGAATTGGTAGCAAGGTAATGTCACCGTGGTAATGTCACCGTGGTGAAAATCGTAATGAAATTTATCGCTTCAGTATAAAATAATATTTCGGCGCAAAGGAAATGTGCGCTCATTCAGTTTGTATTTTTAAAAAAGATTGGTTTAACATCTCATCTATCGCACAGCTCAAGAGCAAACGGAAACATTTTAGATAGGAAAAACTGTATTTCACCAAACCCTCTTCTTCTCTGAGAAACATTCCCCGATTTTCCTCGTCAGTTAACTCAACTGGTCTTTTCATCATCAAAGTCTTTGAAACGAAGCCCCGGTCATTTTTAATCAACCAAATGCAGAACGTTGTTCACAACAATCAGAAACATTGGAAACAGTATTTTTGGAAAAAAATTAACTTGATATATATCGTGTTATCTTTTTTATTCTATTTAAAACAATTAGTATTGCGTTAATTTATGGAATGCTGTGTAAGAGGCATTGTAAGGAATAATATCAATTATAAAGTTATATTAAATAGTATTCTATAATATATAATGAATTGCATAGTAGTATATATCAAATAAAATAATCATTCCTTACTCAATTCCACACTGTAAGGCCCTTTTTATAACCAATGTTTAGGCAAGATTCGCCTCATTTGGTAGCGGCCCCGTGTCGAATTTTTACCCCAAAAAATTAAAGATTAAGGGGTAATTGGGGGAATTTACAGCCAATTACCCTCGAAACTCTTACGTCATTTGTGTGGGTATTGGGGGGGGGGGTAATTCGACGCATAAGTGGGGGGTAATGTGGGTAAATTGGGGGGGTGGTGAAATGGTATAAGAGAAAAGGGGTAACTTTGGGGGTAAAATGATGCAAGAGGGGGGGCGTTAGGGGGGAAAACGATGCAAGAGTGAGGGGGTAATGGGGGTAAACTGACGCAAGAGTCAGGCGTACTGGGAACTAAAACGACGAAAATGTAGGGGGTAATGGTGGGGGGGGGGGTAAGACGACGCAAAATAGGTAAGTAACGGAGGGTAAAAGATGCAAGAGTACAGGGTTAAGGGGTCCATTACCCCCTCACTCTTGCTTAATTTTATCACAAAATACCCCATCACTCTTGCTTTGTTTTACCTCCTATTATCTTTACTCTCCTGTTGCTTTACCCCCATTACCCGCCTACCTTTGCAGTGTTTTATCCCAATGTCCCTGCTCTGGCTTTGTTTCATTACCCCCTAATCTTTTTATTCCCCTTGGCAGCCACACTTTCACATCGTTTTGCCTCTATAGTCGCAGTGTGACAGCCTTGAATCCACACCTCTGTCCCCTGGGCTAGTTCGCCTTAGCCCTCAAACCACCGATGCTTGCCCAATACTATCCATCCCATAGATATGAATTGAACTTTTAACCACCTCACTCTCAAATCGTTTTAGCCTTCTAATATTATACCTTAATCTTATATATTTCTTGGGGGGGATTTTGGGAATAAAGTCTAAAAATTCTTCTTTACTCCCCATTACCCCCTTATCTTACGTCGTTTTAGGTTCCTGAAATTTTCCCGTAATCCTACAGTTTTTTACTAATAACGTTTACTGATGAAGATTTCGCAATATCAAGACTTGTTTGCAACGTTTCAATCGAGAGATGATCTTGAAAATCAAAAATTGTCAGTATTTCTGTTAGAAAAAGTTCTTCTGTAACTGAGGTCTTTTGTCCAAAATGGTTGCATAGGAGACTGTTTATCAGCTGTTTGCTTTCAAAATCAGCAAACAAAGCTTTGAAAACTTTACCACACTGCGAGTTCAAGAACATTTTAAATATTGCACAGTAGAAGAATTCCCGCACATTTTAACGTTATTTTAACGCACAAAGTTTTTTAAGAAATTTAAAAATGAAGTGCAAATGTTGAGAAAAAGATTCAAAGAAACCAAAACTGCTGTGGTTGAAATATTATGTTGATTTTTTGAAGCTCAGCAGTGATCAATCAGAGACAATTGTTTTGGTGCTTCTGAGTGGATCCTCGGTAATTACATAACGCCGGCAAGAAATTAATGCAGATTGTCTTAAAAAATTGCTCTTTTCTATACAGTTAAGGTAGATATTGTACATCAGATTGTAATTGCTGAGCGCTGTTATGTATCTCATCATCTCATAAGCCACGAGTAGTTCTACGTCAACCTTATCAGTAAAAGAGTTTCCGAGAAAAATGCTTAGTTAAATCGAAATCCTTCAAATTTGTTCTTTCATTTCTTAGTCTATTTCAACCCCAAGTTTAAAATAAAATTTCCTTTACAGTTGCAATATTTAATTGCTACTGGTATTGAAGTGATTGGGATAATGAATTAAACATCTTCACCTCTACATTTCGTTGCAAAAAGCACACTTGCTCGAGTATATATACTCAGCAAATCACTGTTTTACGCATGTATTTTACGCATATGTATTGATATGAGGAAAGTAAGGGAGCGCGATAAACTTCGACATGCTCAAAAAGTTGGCATATAAGACCCTAGTATTCTCAAGCGACATGTGTAATTAACTCTAATCATTTGGTCTCGTCGCCAACTCTAATCTACTCCTTTGATTTTGTGGGATTAGTCTCCAATTTTTGCAGTGCTATTGTCGCTGAAAATTGTTGCCGAAATTAATGACGAAGGAACAACAATTTTGTCGGTGACTTTCGCATTTTCGCTCATTTCCGCAATTTTGCTAAAATATCCGAAAAACCAACGAACTGTAGATGCCCCTATTCAGTAATTTTATCAGAATTTTATTAAATTTTTTTAGGTGTGTCAGTTTTAGCTGACAACTTTTGCTGACAAGGACTTAACTTCATTAGAAAAATTGTTGCAAAATAATGTCAGAACCATTTTTAAGCAACAAAAATGGGCAGAAAAGAGTGAAATGTTGCATTCAGTATAACCGTTAATTAGAAAATTAGTTTAAAATTTTTTTACATTTTTTTGAAAAATTAATGCATGCGGTATAATAGTACTCAATTTTTGGGTTAGGCTGTTTTGTGCGCTGGCGAATCCGAAAGGCGAGGCTTCTTTTCACAGAAGTGCTGGTTCGTCGTTCTTTGACACAGTGACAAAGATTTGTACAACTCAAGTTGTATGCTCTGGCAATTGAAACGTAAACAAAAATCATCAACGATGAATCAATAACAACAAGAACTAACTGAATTTCAGACCAGTAAAACGGGAGATTCCATAAAAGATGTGAAAAAGTTCGTAATATTTCCGACGAATCCCCATAAAAGTGGTATTGTTGACGAGCAATATCTCCAATGAAAATAACCAAACCATAAAACAAAGCGAGAGAGCAAATTGAGTTGATAAAAAATATAATTTTTTTGACAGACGATTTGCTAAAAAACATTTTGTACTTCATTGGTTTAACTATAGCGAAATACCGATTAATAGTCATGAAAAATATAATCAAAAGCGAGAATAGAACGAGTACACAGTCAAGAATTATGTAGAAAAAAATAGCCAAGTTAATACTAAAATACAAGCCAAGTTTCTTGCTAACAGCTTCAACAATGACGTATGAAAATGGGAATGTAAATAGCATTAAACCATAGGCCGAATCCCCGAGCAGGCCGGTAATTATTAAATAATCTGAAGGCGATTTTGTGTTTTTCTTCAGGAAAATTCTTGCTATAACCAAGTTAATGATGAAAATAATTAGCCCCACGAAAGCAAATATTGGGGCTATGATCACAGACGGATTTTTGTCTGTAATCCATATCAAATAATCCAAATAATCATTGATTTTGACAAATATGTCAAATAAAGATATAAAAATTCGGGAAAAGGTCATAGCTAATTTTTTTGGATACCTGTGATTCTAGAAATTTTTCCACCTAAGAATTGATATTACTCACTAAAAATTTTTCTTGTCGGGCAAGATCTGATGTGACATCTTAACAGATAATCATTACTATAAAATTTTTATCATTAAATTTCAGTAAAAATTTTGAAAAAAAATTGGTTATGCACAATTCGGCGGTAGACGCTTCTCAAAATGAAGTAGCTTTTGCTAGGCTAACAACCCGAAATAAAAGCAAACTTTAATATTTGCTTTGATTCTTTGAAGACAGATAAACTCAACTTCAGTTTCGTCTCGTGTGCTTTAAGACTCTGAAACGATTTTTGTTAGTCAGTGACAAAAACGCAGAAATTAGCAAACATAACTGACTAATCTGATAAAATAGTCTGAGAGCTAGTTGTCTTAGATGTCTGATAACTGTACAGGCAACAGTTCAATAATTGTTAAACTGGACAAACAAACCCACTCAGTTTTTGCTGCTAAGAAGTCTAAATCATCAATCGAATTAACAAAGATTAGAATTACTTCTCTCGCAGTTATAATGGTGAGGAGGACGATTATCTGCTATGGAACTAGGACTCACGATCCCCAACAGCAATTGAGTCTGTGAAATGAGTCTCAAGTAATTACTGAAAAAAACAAGAAAAATGAGTTTTAAGGATAAATAAATGCTTAAAACGATGGTTAACTTATGTGTGAGTACAAATGATGATATCGAATTGCGAATTGGTAGCAAGGTAATGTCATCGTGGTCAACAAAAAGCAAGAACACCCCCAAAATACGCTTCGGTTATGTAATGTTTGCATCAGCTACAATGAAGATTGACGCAAAATTAGAAACAAAATTTTTCATATTTTTAAACTGCAACATTTTTGTTGTATTCAAGAGATCAACGAAAGCACTAATACTTTCGGCCAACGGGCACGCAAGGTTTCGGCACCAATGGGCACAAATCTTGTAATCAAATATTTTATTTGGAATTGTTGGTTGACAACAGTAGCAATTAGCACAAAAGTCAGCGCTCATTTACAACCTCAAATTACAGCAAATTTAAATTCATGGTGATAATCTTTAATTTACAACTTCCTTGACTTCTCATGATATCCGGTCTTTAATAGCATTTTAATCTGATAATTCACATCTTTAAAAGATCAAGAGTCAAAAGATCACACATAACAAAAGAAAAGTCGGGGATAAAAGTTGTTATAAGTAGCACGTGTCAGCTTCTTGTTACATTCACTAATTTCACAAATAACCAAGATGTAAATCAGCACGTGCACTGAGGCACGTAAATTGTTCCATACTTTAAACAATTAACAATATACTTTTAATATTCCTCCTATCATGTTAAATCATGTTAAGTGTTTGTTCTGAGAAGGACATCACAAAAAGAAAATACTTTGGTCCTTCACTTGTTTTTGTGAGAGTGTCTGCAGATATGCGATCGGTAGGCAAATAGTTTAGCTGTAATAGCCAACGTTGGACTAAATTCCGAACGAAATGCACTTTCAGTGCAAAGAGCTTTCTCTTTCCGTGAATCATATAAATCTTACTATGAACAATACAAGCTTGATTGTCTACAAAGACGTTTACTGGCTGCTGGGTATCTAAACCGAATTCTAATTAAAGGATTGCTAAATATACTGCTTTAGTTGTCTCCATTATAGCGTTGAGTTCAATTTCAGCTGTTGAAGTCGATACACACTTTTTTGGCTTACTAGCCCAACTGATTTCACCTGAACTATTGTTAGGTTTGAAACATTAACCACTTGTTCTTTTTCGATCGTCTTTATTGCCACTCCATTCTCGGTGTGACATTATTTTCTTTTATGCAATGTAAACAACTTTTTTGCCGCATTCCAGTCTCGCTTTCAAGGATTTTGAACAAAAGAAATCAATACATTAGCCGCGTGTGCAATATATGGTGTACTTTTTAACGCCAGATAGTACGATCATCCCACTATACCACTAAAATCACTTGATTTCTTTCTCTGTGATCATTGCTGCTTTTTTCTGGTGATTCTAATTGCGACAGTTTTGGGCTAGCATCTAGTGGTGTGTCCAGTGTCTTTGATTTGCTCAAGTTAAGCTTATGTAGCATTTTTTCTACATAAATTTCCTGAATTAGCATTAAATTGTTTTTTGTTCGCTCAATTTTTTCATTTAGGAAGCAACTAAAACCTCCGTAACTGGTAATTTGGAAATGCTCACTAACACTTTTCCCAAAGTTTTCACAAAAGTCTTCCTGCAAACACAATACCACCATATCATCTACCCAATGATACACCATTCCCTCTATACCTTTTCATCTTTCTTTATGAAATACCACTCATCTTGAATAGACGGCCTGAAACGTAAACGGCCAAGAATTATTTTTATTTCTAGGTACCAATTTTTAAACAAACTGTTTCACTCCATATAAATTTTCCCTGCGCCTACGAATTGTTGAAATTCCTTGCTTGTCAATTCTTTCAAAGCCTTCGGGTTGGTGCATGAATTTTTTCGTTCGATGTCAGCGTTTAAGTATGTTGTTTTGATGTCCATTTGCTTCAACTCGGTGTCTCTATATAATATAGCTTATCAGTACTCTTTTTGTTGAGAGGCCTGTTGAAGGTGAGTAGTAATAGGGTGAGCAAGTCACCCCGGGGGGGGGGGGGTGTAGACCCCATGTATTAAGATAGGGTATAGGAGTAATTTTTGAGAGAGGGTCTACACTAATGTATTAAGATAGGGTATAGGCGGCGTACATGTTTTAAGATTAGTAATAGCGGCCGCCACGTATTAAGATTAGCGGCCGCCACGTATTAAGATTAGCGGCCGCCACGTATTAAGATTAGTAATAGCGGCCGCCACGTATTAAGATTAGGAATATCCTCCGCAATGTATTAAGATTGGGGATAAATCTAGGGGTGTTCCAGGGGGTGAGTAGTAAGGTGGGAGCAGATCAGGGTGATTTTTCGGAGCCACTTGTCACGTGATTTTAGAGGTCATTTAGGGATTAGCAGTGAATTATACATGCAGCGCGCAGGGAATTGCACAGTCAGCGCGTTCGTACAGGCGGGGAATTATACATGCAGCGCGCAGGGAATTGTACAGTCAGCGCGTACGTACAGGCGGGGAATTGTACAGGCAGCGCGCATTAACGGATAATTTCCCTCGCAGTAAACTTCAACATTTTTTGGTTTAACCACAGCAATGTATTAAGATTAGGTATAGCCGCCGCAATGTATTAAGATTAGGTATAGCCGCCGCAATGTATTAAGATTAGGTATAGCCGCCGCAATGTATTAAGATTAGGTATAGCCGCCGCAATGTATTAAGATTAGGTATAGCCGCCGCAATGTATTAAGATTAGGTATAGCCGCCGCAATGTATTAAGATTAGGTATAGCCGCCGCAATGTATTAAGATTAGGTATAGCCGCCGCAATGTATTAAGATTAGGTATAGCCGCCGCAATGTATTAAGATTAGGTATAGCCGCCGCAATGTATTAAGATTAGGTATAGCCGCCGCAATGTATTAAGATTAGGTATAGCCGACCCTAAATAGCAAGATGGCGCAGCGGAAGCGTGCTGGGCTCATAACCCAGAGGTCGGTAGATCGAAACTACCTCTTGCTGATCTGGCATTGTCACTGTACTAGTGGACTTTTACGCGCTCATAACATGGAAAAAAGTTAAATAAAAGAAAAAAAATTGAATTAATAAGTACAAAATAACAGACACAGTACAAATTAAACACATGCAAAAACAAATTTAATCAAACGTTTACATGATGATAGTACAAAAGAAAAGAGTATTAAAGTACATTTAGCCGAGTAGTTAATAAAGTCGACAACAAAAATTTGAGTAACTAACGAAGAATTAAGGAATTTAGAAAAAAATTACTGTCGACTTTATTACACTTCGACGTATTTTACATTAAATTTATCTAATTCACATATAATTACTTATAAAGTTTAAAACATGAACGTCATGAACCTTGTTCAGTTTTGTTTGAAAAAATTTAAATAGTTGAAATGCTGCAAATATTGTGTAAAATCCACGCAAATTATCAGTTTTCTGAACTGGTTGTTGTATCATTTTCTGATACTTTTTATTCAAAAATTTGTATTTTGTGATTGGACGAGCCAAAGAATCAGCATAGTAATAAGTTCGATTGAGTCGAGCAATCATTATCCAATGCTCTCCAGCTTCACTGCTCGGAGAAGTGTTGATGATAGCAAAACTGAATGTGGGTAGCCTTGGAACACAATCTGCTGGAAACGATCCAATATAGCGGTATTTGAGTTCTGGGATTCGTTCAATAATCTGTATCAGGGAAGTGTTATCCATGACAAACAATTTTTCTCTGCTTTATTTCGCAAGTACCATTAACACACGGATTTCTAACTGTACAGTCAAGCTGAAAAGACTCATTCTCTTCATAAAAGCAACAATCATTGGACTTTTTTTCTTGCTCTAATAAAAGGTTGCTTGACTTTTTAATTTTGTCAACAGAATTGTTATGGGATTTGGGGTAGAATAAAATAATTATAAAAAGAAGTACCAGAAAAATTAGGAGAGGAACGTAAACAAAAAAGTTCGAATTAGTTCGCCCCCAGTTAACGTCCATTTTAAGAAATTATTTGGTGAAGAGAATGGCAACTGGGTGACGATAATATATAACCCAAAAATGTTCCAATGCAGAAAGCAATGATGTAAAACCCATAAAAAACTGAAAAAAAATATGAAAAAATTTTCGTTAACGCAAAAATCTTCAGACATTTTTAGCAACCGTTCCGAACTGATCAATTTTAACAGTGGACATCCTTTCTCCTAGAACAATTAATTCTGTCAATCTTCTTAGCGGGCGGTCGAAAAACATTTCTAATCGGATACTTTCACCGCTGAGCTCAGGATAATGAATACTTTCTCCAGCATCTTGAAGTGAAGTGAGATCAAATACAAGCACGTAATGGTTCTGAAATAGATTATGTGGTAACGCGGGAATCTCTTCGTTAAAATTCATTGCTTTCATTGTTGTTACATATGCCCTACAGTCATTGGTTGTATCAACTGATAGTATAGCTCTACCTCCTCGAACAATTCTTAGTTCTCGTAAACCAAATTTCTGATAATGGAAAGGATTTTCTTGAAAATGTCCTGTGAATGCTGAATTTGTGTTCATCGCAATAGCTACTCTTCTGATTGGAGCATTGTTAAAAACATTTTCCTGAATAAACTGGTTCTGTCCTGAAGGAATAATAAATGTGCGTGCAATTGTTTCCATAAGGTTGTAACAAGCAGGTTGATGAGTTAATTGATATTTGATAGTCTGGTGATACACTTCGTTAACAACAACACGTCTTGTAAACAGGGAACAGTCAAGAACTTTAAGGGAGACGTGAGGATTGTAGGAGATCATGTAAAAATTGGGTCTTGCACGAATCAATTTCAGTCTAACTTTTGTATTTGGAAGCAGTAACTTTTCACATTGGAACAAATCAATTGCTAATTTACCGTAATAAGTAGTTCCATTTTTCAGCAAAAGTTCTTCCTCTCGATCTATAAAAGGGCTTTTCTCAAAATCGCTGGGTTCTTTTTCAAATTCATATCCATGACAAGCCAAAATACCTTCATTATTTCTTGTGGAAGCGTTAAATTCATTGGAAATTATAGCTTTGTGTCCATAGAGACCATTTGAGTTGTAAACCTGTTGATTGTTCAGATACACCTCACAGTTGGAAAAGAGCGAGTGCAATAAATTGTTGACGTGAGTTAGATAATGTAAATCATCATCTGTGAAAGACATTCCCATATCTGCTTTTCCATGCTCGTCTTTTTTCATAAAGTCATCAAACAATCTTCCCTTTTGTAATCCAACTTTGATTTGAAGGTGGATATCTCTCATATCAAGATATATGCTTCTATCTGTTTCAAACTCGAACTCAATGCTGCTTTCATCCAATGAAGTACTGGGATAAACTTCTTGAACGTGAGAAGATTCAATTGGTTCCAAAACAGGAATTTTGTCAAAAATCTCCAAGCAAGAGTTCGTAAAGTGACCATAACGAAAGTTGCTATCGTTTGTTGATCTAGTATTCATTTTAGCTTAGAAAAAATATCTCTTCTAGTTCGACGACGTCGACTGGTTTTTGGGGTAATTCTTCGAATTATGCGCCGCTTCCTAATTTTTCCACCACCTAGCTGTTTACGTAATGTTTTCTTTCCAACATCTGCAGCCACAGATTTGAGTTTTTTCTTTCCAGTTAGAACATTTCCATTTTCTGGTGCAGCTATATCAAGCAAATCAGCACCAACTCTTTTTGCTGCTGGGACAACATATCTCCTCAAGAATGGAATAGCTGTCCTCCCAATTGTTTGTGCTAACGCTCCGAATCCTCTTCCCCTCTGTCTTGAATAACCACGAAAATACTGTAAATCACTATCAGCAACCATTTTCTACAACTTTAAATCTAAAAATGATTGTCAGAAGTTTTTCTAAACATTAGTACCGCTCTTGTCACATCAACAGAGTTGAAAGGAACTTTTTCACCATAAGAGTCCCGGAGCTCGAGTTTTATGCTGTGGAATGAGTTTTTTAGAATTTTTTTAAATTGTAAGTTTGGAAAATTTTGATAATTCATGTATTGTCCCGTTGAGATGATATCTCCATTCTTAACTTTTGATATAAACGGAATGCATCGTAAAAGAGCAGCTTTTGTATCACCCACAATATTGTATTCAACAATTTCACTATATATCATTAAGGTGTGTATTCGTACAATGTCATAAGGAAACTTGGGAAATTGTGGACCACCACCACTCATGAAACCACCCATACCATAAACAGCTTCTTCGCATCCAAAGACATGACAAAGATCGGCACTAAAAATGACAAGTAAAGAGTTCTGATTTGGAAGACTCAAAGAAATTCGCTGTGTAATTTTGTTAACGTGTAACTTGATGGGCGTTTTTTCATATTTTTCACGTTCCTGAATTTTTCTATTCATTTCATTGACAATATCAGAGATCGAGGGGTATAGACCTGGATCAAGTGTGTAATAATCCGATGGTTTCGTATCTGGTGTTGCTTCATCTAGATAGAAGAATTTACCCTCTGTTATGTTTTGGTACAAGGAAGGATACGACAGTTCTGTTATCGCTACCTCCCATTCTCCATCAAGATTAATTTGTTCAGGTAGAAAATTCGTGAAAGAACTTAGTGTATTGTTTGGGTAACAATCAAACGACGCATTGGAAACCAACTCAACAGTGAAAGAACTCATCTTTAAATGATACACTTTGAAAGCTCTTGTTCATAAAATTTACCTAGAATTTCATCACCTTGTTCTCCACAAAGGTTATAGGTTGGCGGTTTAAAAGTAGCAACTTTAACAATTTTGAATATTTCATTTGTGAACTGTGATTTATAACCTTTTCTGAATGGAATATCTTTTTTTGATATACGAACATTTTCACCAACTTTAAAACGTGGTCGTTTATATTGGTTAATTGGGTTTCTGTAAAAAATTGACAAAAAGTCTTTGTTTGTTACATTTTTTGGAGCTTTACCTGTTGAGCGATTAACTCTTGTGTTCATAGTTTTGACAAAGGAATCCATTTTTCTCATGTATTTGTCACCATTTTCTTCCATATAGCGATAAATAATGTTTTTCAGGGATTTAATGGCTCGTTCTGCTACAGCAGCTTTCGTTTCACTTCTAGTAGAGTAAATTTTAATTTTCTTGTCCATACAAAACTTTCGAAACTCACCACTAAACTCTGTTCCCTGGTCAACCCATACTTTCGCGGGCATACTTTTTTTACGCAACATTTTTTTGAAAGCTACAACTGCATCGGTAGAGTACTTTGACTTCATTGGTTGCACACGAACAAAGCGAGAAAAGACGTCAACACATACTAATAAATACTTCCCTCCATTATTAGTATCCGATAATTTATCCATAAAAGCTAGATCGAGACACCAGATCTCATTGATTCGCTTAGCAAATGCTGGTAATCTTTTGAAATGTCGTGTTGCATGACGATACTTTGTGTAGAAATCTTTACTGTGTAGAAAGTAGGCAACTTTCTTTTTGGATAACCCACTTGCCTTTTGTAGATTTTTAATTGATCCATATGCGGCTTTTGCATCTCTATACAGCCTTTGTAGCTTGGCTTTTTCAGATTTTGAAAGGAATCCAGCTCCCTCTGTCTTTGCTTTTGGCATCTTTGTTTATTACTTTTTGCGGATTTATTCCGGTAGCATCAAGTATTGTGTAATATATGTCGGGAAAATCAACGTTCTTTCTTTTTAATGCAAAAATAAAATCTGCAAAAGCTACTTCTGTATCTCTTCCATCTAATAAAATTGTGTCGTTGAGAGATAGCTTGACTCGCGGTGAATTCAAAATTTGATCTACAATTGATTCGTTCTTTAAAGATCTGGTTTTGTTGCTGATTTCCTTGTAATTAGAGTTCAAATGTGTTGGGACAGAAACTGGTTTCTGCTCAAAAGTGTCCAACTTTTTAACTTCTAATTTGAATTTTTGTTCGTAAAGGTGTTGAGGAATCAAAACAAACTGTTCCATTTCAAGACAATCGATTAATGATAGATGGTGTCAAAATTTATATGAGCTCTATTCCTTTTCGTGAACTTAAAATTGCTCTTCTTTCATTTATTCCGGTTCTTTTTAGCACGAGTTGATGAATTTCGTCTCTGTACTTTATTACGTCTTGTTTTTGTATTTCCTGTAGTTGTCCCCCGAGAAGGTTTACTATGCATTCGTTTAGAAACTGAATGAAATCTTTTGGACAATTTCTTAGGAACAATTTCTTGAAGTTCTGGGAATACGTTTGGAACGTTATCAGCGTAGAGAGATGTTGTGTGTTCATCGTTCAAAAAAGTAATCTCTTGTTTCGTTTTAGGGAGAAAAAAAATAGTGAGAATAGAACCACTGTTTCTGCAAAATCTAAGAGAGTCGACTGTTTTCGGAGTTAAATCAATGAGTAAGTGACCATACGGGATTGAAGTAGCTTTTGTATACCAATCTTTTAATTGTGATCCCAACCCGAGCTGTTGACTAAGAGTGTTAATCTGGAGAACATCTCTAGGAGACTTGAATAAAACTATATGAGTATTTTGTAACTCAATATCTCTTCCCAACCTACTCTGATGAAAAAGATTATGCTTTATATATATTGTACTAAGACCTTTGTGTCTTCCAGCTGTCGCGATTTTAACAAATTCTTTCGAGCTTGAGATTTCTTCACAAGAATCATCAAAAATCAGCAAATACTTTGTTCCATTATTGGGTAGACTCTGAATGAACTCAAAGTCAACTCCTTGAATAAATTGAATGTTTTTAATGTTTTTGGACATTAGACCGTAAAGTGATTGATAATGTTGATAAAAATAGTAAATTTTATCAAAATCGGGTTGAAAAGTTCCAATAATGAGCCAATCATGGATAAGATGAGATTTTCCAGACCCGCTTGGTCCCACCAATGAAATAAAAATGCGTTCCTTAGTAGAGATTATTTTGTTCATAGTTTAGGAGAAGGTAAAATATAACCGACTGTACTAGATAAGATAGCAATCCAAACTGTTGTTTCTTCACAGGTTTCGGCAAGAGTTATTCTTACTATACAGCACGCTAATATTAACAGAATAACAAAAAATTGGGACAAAAAAACCACCAGAGATCTATTACAAGTCTGTCCAAAACATTTCCACGATTGTCGTTCCTGGTTATTATCATCAAAGACAAAATTACCTAAATTTAAACCGTTATCTGTATGCTCGGTCATTTATACCTTATTTTTAAGGGAAAATCAATTTTTTGAACTGGGAATGCAACTTCTCTCTGATTTCAAAAGTAGTAAAATAAAAATAATAAATTACAAAACGATCACAAATACAAATAGAAATTACAAATAGAAATTACAAATATTATACGTTATCAAAAAAATCCAGAGTCCAAGTTCCGTAAGCATAAGCTTTCTTCTCTGCACAGTGAAATGTCTTTTTGTGTCGATACGGATAATTGCTACAATCCCAGTCAGGATCCGAGTTATTGAGAAGTTTGGAAACTTTTGGACAACCAAGATCATCTAGATTCTCCACATCTTTACACAAGTAATTTGAGAGAAGATTACACTTCTCTAACCCTTTTGCAAAGTATTCTGTTGTAGGTGAACAATGTTGGTGAATGATTGATGACAACTCAGTGTATTCCAGTTTTCCATTGTTCCAATTAATCCCATGTAAATTTTTAGTGTTCCATTTTGCTTGAAAAGTAGGTTTATAGTCTTTGGGTGGGAGGAAACTGTATCCCAATACAATTCCATCCTTGAAAACACCCAACTCCTTGACAATTTTCCCTTCCAAGCACTCAATATCAAACACAACGAGAGACATTCTTTTTTCTAGGTTGAATTATTACAAAAATGATTAGCAGTCTAGCATTTTGAAAATTTGAGGATGATAAAATTTAATAAAGACACAAAAGATTAACCCAGTTAAATGTCCCAAGAAACATGAGCTTGGAAAATTTGGTAACATGTAACAGTATCCTGGTCCCTTGTTTGTAGTTGCTTTAACCGCTCCAGCAGAATCTTGTAGTATAGCATGTAATCGAAAAACTTTCAATCTAGCAAAGAAAAAATCTAAAAAGGAATTTCCATAACCAATAAGTCCTCCATGAGGAAATTTTTGGTTAATTTCCTCCAAATTTATATTCTCGTCCCAAATTTTACAGGCCGCTAAAAAACAGTTTTTGCGTTTTTCATTTTCGGGAAACATTGAAAGGATGCTTCCGTAGCAATTGAATATGTTGACAAGAATGACAATATCCATCAACTTTGCGTTCCTTCATCCATGTCAATGCAAGTTTTCTTAAACTTTTCAATATAAGATAAAAGTGTAGGGAGATGCTCTAGTAAGTTCTCGTACTCTTCTTTTTTTAATTCAATATTTGTCAGAAAACTCCACTGATATCCGTTCCAACGATGTTGTGAAATGGTAACTTGTTGTTTATCTGAACGATATATAAGACTTGTTCTGCGTAATCCGTTGTGAATAACCCACTTAAATTCTGAAATTTGGGACTCTATGTCCAAATTTTCTAATTTGGGAAAATTTTGAGCTTCAAGAACAGTATAGGAATATCTTTTAAGTTCGTAATGAAGTCTAACGTGAAAAACCTTTGACTTGTCTCTGAGACTCAAAAAAATGTTTCTTGAGCAGCCAATATCCCAACTCATTCTCAGATCAAAGATTTTTAAAATGAAAAATTTATTGTAGAGAAGACAAAGACATATTACAAAATCACACAACAATTATTATTGAAATGTACATTGTTCAATGTTAGAAAAGTCATTCAAATTTTGAATCAGTTCCTTGAACTCGTCCAAAGTGTAGCTGACATAAGTCACCTGCTTGAACTCATTGTTTTCTTTGCGACAAAAGAGCCGAATCTGCACATAAATGGAGGCTGGATTCTCCTGAACGTATTGAATGAAAGTCACATATATTCGTCGATTTCGTCCTATGCTGACCTCTCTGACTTTGTGACATCGTTGCAGCACATCCTCCATACATGGGTTCTTATCAAATTGAGTCGGGTGCTCACTCAGTTCCAACTCCCCATCCAGGATATTGTTCTTGAGGAAACAGAATTTCTTGAATTCGTAATCTCCTATTCGAAGTTGTTGGTACTTCTCAAATGTTGCAGAATTATCTTTTTTGAAGACTTGGAAAGTTGGTTCGGAATAATTTTGTCCGTTTTTAAAAATCTGGGACACAGTAAATCTCCCAAATCTTTTTGGGTTAGAACCAAAGTCTATATAAAATGGAACCGAATCAGTTCCAGTTTTAGGTTGAGAATCGGTAAACATAGACGGAGCACTCGAGTAAAACGGAGAGACTTGAGAGAGAGACATTTTATCAACTTAATGTGACAGAGAGAAATTAATTGAATGATTTGACTTGCAATTTTACTTCCTCTATTGTTTCCGATCACCTTTATTTGGTAATGATGTCATTATCTTTCTTTCATTTCCAAATATGGAAAGTTCAATTGCGTCATTTTGCAAAAATTCCTTATAAGGAAACTTAGTCAGAAATTTTAAGTTGAGCAAACATTTGAACTAGAGCAGCATATTTATCTTGATGTTTAGCACGTCTGTGTTGCATTAGCGAGTAATAGTGTTTGAAATATTTAGAACAAGTAAAACAACGGATTTTTCTGAGTTGCTGTCTCTTGAACTGTGTCATTTTTCAAATGAAATTTTCGCTGCCTTTGAACTGAATTGCGTTATTTCCTTATACGGTAGTTTAAAAGAATCACTCCAAAATCACTTTGGTTACAGAATGGCAGCAGTTATGTGTCAAGTTTTACCTGACTTTTATAAAAAATTTTGTGAGAAATCCTTGTTCATTTGCGTATCAGTTAAGGATTATAAACCTTACTTGCTTACTAGTGAATACTCTGTTGCGTCTCACAATTACACTTTTTGTCCTCTGAAAAATTGTTCTTATCACATAATTCTCATTTCATCTTCCATTAATGAATTACTCCAAAAATTGGATGATTTATCTTTTCAATATCAGACAATGGACTGCTTATACATCTTATATAAACATCAGTTTTTTGGTCACACAAACGAAGAAGCAGGACTTGTTTTCACCCAATTGAAGAGAGCGGTACAACATAATTCGGAAAACAAATTTGTTGAAAAACTACCCAGCGTGTCTAAGAAGAGATTGAGTAGAAAAAAGTTCAAGAGACATCTACTGAGAGCTGAGCAAAGAAATGCAAGCACACAAACATTGAGATCATCCTTCTTCGACCGAATTCAGTCTCTTAAGAACTCAAAGTATGAGAGTGAATTAATAAAAATTGTTGATTGTTTACTAGATGGTCATGGAATAATTGATAACCCCATGTTGTACTTTGAAGTTAGAAAGTAATAAAGTGTTTGTACTAAAAAGTTTTATTATTAATGTATATTCTAAAAGTCGAAATTTTAAGTCGATTTGTTTGTTAAATGTCGAATTTTCACACAACATTTTTTGTTAAAAGTCAAAAATAGAACCTCAGATTTTTCATTAAAAATCAAAAATGTTACCAAACTGTGCGTGCAAAATGTGCACTTTTTTCTCAATTTTCTTAGTTTCACGGTATGATTTTAAGCAAAAAACATAAATTTTAATAATTTTTAAAATGACAAGTTTTGAATCTGTTCTTGCAGCTTAAAAATCGGATTTGTAACAGTAATTTTTTCTTAAAAATTGAATTTTTTCTCGACATTTTTTGTTAAATATCGAAAATAAATTCGACAATTTTCTTAAATATCAAAATTAAATTCGGTATTTTTCTTAATCGTCGAAAAACAAATTTTCAATAATAACCAAGTACCTAAAATATCAAGTAACCTTTCGTGTTAATCTTTTATTCTGGAAAACTATAAAAAAAATTATAAAATTGAAAATTTAAATTTAATACGAAACACCCAAAAGGTATTCAGAAACTTTATTATTTTTACGAACAAATACAAAATAGTTTACAAAATTGAACATAGAAATCATTCAAAAAGAGTTTCAATAACATATTCTGGTAAGTTCTGAATTTCATTACCGAAACCTCTTTGTCGCTCAATTCTACCAGGTAGTTGAGTTGGTTGAACAGTGACTGGGGTATTAGGTACATCACTCAAAAAGATAGGGTTGTGAGCTGTTCCTTCCTCAATCGATGGGGTTGTCATCGAGGGTGTAGTTGACATGTCAGTAGATCCATAGTACTGCGCTGGATCAAAGTTTTCCAGATCGTTAAATGACGTGGTGGTACTAGTATCAATACTCAACTCGCTATGTTCTCTTCTATGAGCTCTTGAAGCTATTTGGAGAAGATTATTTTCCACCTCCGGGCCTGATACCTCACCTACATCCGGTGTAGTGAACCAACTGTTTGGAATTTGCCCTTCCTCCCAAGGAAATGCGTACTGAATATTTCCAGCTACGTAGATGGCAGGAAAATCAGATCCATTAACGTGAGGATAGTGGTGTCCACTGACAACAGCAACTTCGTGTCCCATCGCGTGAGTTCCGAGTTGATTCTCTGTGATTGGGACCTGTCCCTGATGATATGTATCAAACTGTTGTCGCTGGTGCTCAATAATGTGCCACACAGTAATGGGTAAAGTGATCAGAGACTCATACAGTCCGTTTGATAAATCTCGAACTCCTATCCGAGCAATATCCTCAGTAAAAGAAAATGAGTACAGAAGGTTATTATTTTGAACGGTGAACTCCATTTTGGAATAAATGATAGAAGAGGTTTTTGTTAGAAAGTGATGAGAATAGATGAAAAGATTCTTGTCGAGAACGTGATAAAAGCAATCAGTGGAGAGAAAGTTATAAAGCAGCAAATTTCCTTTTTAGGAAGGGAACAGGATATATAAATTAGATTTAAACAAAAGTTAGAACTAAAGTAAGTATTTTTAAACAAAAAGAAAGTGAATGTTGGAGCTCGATAGCAGGATAAAATGTTGAGGAGTAGTTAGTATAATGTGAGAAAGTAGTGATGATGTTTTCAGAGAAGTTGGATGAAATGATAATGTCAAAATCAACAACCTCTATATATAGTGTGCTCTGTCCAATCAGACAACAGTAACCAAAGATGGAAGATTTTATGAGAAAAAGTGACGTTTAGCTTGAAATTTCTGGACGAACTGAAATTCAAATCCAAATTTGGGTAAAATTTTCTAACAAGGTAGGAAGTGAAGGATACATACAGGTTTCCGACTATGCTTTTACCTAAAATGGTCTATTTAAGTTGAAATGAAGTGACATAATTTAACAAAAAAGTCAAGCTTTGATAAATTTTTTCCAATTCGTCAAATTTCAGATCAATCTCGGAAAATGTTCCATTTTTGGAATCAAATTTCTGTATATATACGTTAGGTAAACGAATTCCGAACCTGATCAGTACTCCCACTGCATTGTAGTCGTTGTAATAATGGAAGTACAAAGCACTCTGTAGTGAAGAAGTTATTGTTATTGGTTCTGGGAGAGGAACAAAGTTTGTTTGTGAAATATTTCTGTACTGTTCCAATATATCGGGGACGGAGTTCAAAATGAACAACAATTCGTATTTGCTTACATGCAATTCTGAGGATAAATCGAAAGACTGTTTCGCAATAAACTCCTCATATTCAATTTTTTTAATAGAGAACGTTGCATATTCAAGTCCTTTACTAAATCGGATTATTCTGTTGGATTTTGTGAAAATGTCCAAAAAATTGTAAAAAAAGTATGAATCTACATCAATTTCGTCAATTTTGTATGAATCAGGTATACCTTCTTTTCTCTTGTAAATCTTCTCCAATATTTGTAGGTGGTTTTTGATCAACATGTTTCACAAATGAGTAAAATTTCACGTATTATTCTATTAAAATAAAAAAAATGTTAAAAGAGAGAATGAGATAAGCAAAACGATATCATTAACTTTTACAACAAGTTCCTTAATACTAAAATTTGATTGGTTTGTAGTTTGTAATATAATCACGTTAACGTCAATTGTATATAAGTTATCTTCAATTGAAGTAGGAGTTTTCTTCTCTAATGTTTTAATATTATTGTAAAAACACATTTAGTGTTTTATCGATGAAATTACAAAATTAGTTTGTTTACAATAATATTTGTATTCTCTAAGTGAGCAAGCATCTGACAGATAGATTTTGTTAAGAAGTCTGTTTTGGGATGAATAGTATTGTTTTGTAAAAAAGTAACACAAATCAGCAATATGACAAATAAATATAACTTAAGATTTCCGATTTTCCTCCAAGGAATAAGGTTACACATTTTTGATGTTTTCTGGATTTAAATACAATGTATAATGTAACACTGAGACTGCTTCGTAGGAAGTTCTTGAACTTTTGTATTGCGTAATGTTACTAAAAATAGAAATTACGTCATTTCCTTATATGGAAATAATTAGTCATAAAAGTTATTGTAACTAAAAAACCAAAAATTGTATTCATTCTCACTTTGTTATCAGATACAGTTGCTCGGCAATTTACTTAAAATTTATTCAATTTATTTTAGATCACAACAATACAATGCCTTCTCTTGATAGAAATCTACCTGTCAAATGCTCAAAGTGCGAGAAAATGGTTGTCAAGCAGCAAATGGCTCGACACAAAAAATCGTGCGATAGTGGGACTTTAAAATGTCCAAAGTGTCCACATTTCTACACAAAGAGGAAAGAGGACTTGAACTACCACCTTGCTAAGCATCACGCTCCTCAAGAAAAGAAGCTTAGTGCAGTGTGCACTATATGCTTGGAGGAATTTCCAAGTTTTTATTCTCTTCAACAACATAAGAGACGGAAACACGGAACATCGACCAAAGTTGGAACCAAATCCAGCGAAAACTTGAAAGAAGTACTAGAATCGGAAGAATTGGATAGGAACAACGAACAGTTACAGCAGGAACTTAGTGCCTGTCAACACTTCTTTGACAATACTGAGATGGAGAATGGGAGACATAGAGTATTCAATTTTAAATTGTCGAGACTTGATCCCAGCGAAATTAATGAAAAACTGAAGGAAGTGTTTGAAAAGCTTAACTGTGCTGCAAAAATAAATTTATCCCTGGGATTTATTTTACGAAATGTTGACACAGACGAATACCGATACTTTTATGCTCATGAGAACAACACCTTCTTTGAGAAGTCTCATTTACTTTGTTCTAAGGGAGACTTAGTCTCACTTCAGGATAGAGTAGAGAAATTGGATTTGATTGAGACTTGTGCTCAAGAAAGGGCAAACACAAAATGGCGGTATGCACTAACTACGAATGTAACAGTTTTCTGTGCTCTTCTCAACAATATCCCAATGGGATGTTTAGATGCTGTTATACCTGAACAGTTGTTGAAGAGAAACGATGTAAATTGTCTTGTTACGAATGGATACGGAGAAACCTACAAGGACTACCTTTGCTTGTTTAGAGCTGTGGCTGTTCACTTGTATGGATCAGCTGAGCTGGAAACAAACGCAGCTAAGTTGTTCAGTGACTTTCTCCACGAGTCTGGTCATGACGCAATTAACTTTTGAGGAGTGTCAATGGATCACCTTGTGTTTGTTGAAAATGCTATAAAACACAACATTTTCATTTATGACATTGACATTGAGGACGGGGATTTTGTAGGTGAACTTGCCAGAAGAAGTATTGAGATGTACGAGAACAACATTAATCTACTGCGCTACAACAACCACATTTGCTATGTTGATGATATCAACACGTTTTTCAAACGATTCCGCTGTCCTAATTGTGATACCTTTATTAAGCGTGCTGGTAATTTCCACCGTCACGTGAAATCTTGTAAAGATAGGATACAGCACATTTATCCGAAGAGTGTTTACACTTTGAGAGAAACTTTGTTCGATAAACTTGACGGTTTTGGAATTGGATATGAGGAAGAACAAAAACTGTTCAAAAACTTGGCTGTATTTGACTTCGAATCAATCTGCGTTCCATCTAATGAACTAAAAGATACCAATACAACTACTTGGATAGGAAAACATGAACCAATATCTGTGTCAATTTCCTCTAATTTATTACAAGAACCTATTTTCCTTTGCAACAGAGACCCCAAGACACTGATTGTATCTTTTGTTGAAGCATTAGAAGAAGCTATCAGCTAGCAGAATTAGCTAGCAGAAGTAAAGCAGAAATGTTGCAAAAATTTTCCTCAATTGAAAATGCAATTAAAAACAGAGTAAGTTCTATTTTCGAGAAGCTAAATGGAAGGAAAGATGAGAGTACTCCAATGTTTGAATTTCAATATATCGAAGAAGAAGAAATTGATATGTCGACTCAATTCCTCCAAATTCAGAAAAATCAACTTCTCGAACTACAACAACATTTTGAACGTTATGTCAGCATTTTACCTGTATTTGGATTCAACAGCGGGAAATATGATCTGAATCTTATCAAGTCTTATTTACTACCCTACCTCATTCACGAGCGCGATATTCAACCAACGGTTATAAAAAAAGCTAATCATTTTGTATCCTTTAAATTTGGCGATGTTCAGTTTCTCGATATTCTAAACTTTCTTGGTGGAGCAACATCACTAGATTCGTTCCTCAAAGCTTACAAGACAAATGAGACCAAAGGGTTTTTCCCTTATGAATGGTTCGACTCACCAAAAAAATTGGATGTAACTTTCCTACCCCCTTACGAATGTTTCTTTAGTAAGTTGAGAGATCACAATCCCTTGGAAAAAGAATTTACGGATTTCACAAAATTGTTGAATAGTGGACTTTCCCAACAGGAAGCTCTGAAAAAACTTAGGTTGAAGGTAGTGCCCCCCTCGGGATTCGACAACTACAATTACCTGGAAAGTGTGTGGGAGCACGAACAAATGACAACTTTTCAAGACTTTGTCAGGTGGTATAATAACAAAGATGTTGTCCCGACACTAGAAGCGATGCAGAAAATGATGGAATTCTATCATAACAAAGGGATTGATATGTTAAAACTGGGTTGCACACTACCTAATTTAGCAAATATTTGTCTACACAAATCAACTAATAGTAAATTCTATCCTTTCGTTGAAGCAGACAAAGATTTACATGATAAAATACGCTAAGATATGACCGGTGGTCCCTCTATTGTGTTTACTAGAAAAGCAATTGTGGATCAAACCTACATTCGAAACACAGAAAACATTTGCAAATCAATTGTGGGTATAGACGCCAGTCAACTTTACCCCTTCTCAATGTGTCAAGAAATGCCCACTGGGCTTTACACTAGATGGGAGTTTGATTCAGACTCTCAGAAGTTTAAAGCTAGACAAAATAAATCGAGGAAATTTGAGAACATGGTTATGTCGTACCTACAATCTCAACGTCCTAACTGCACTATTGAAAGCTACTACACAACTGGAACTCAGAAAAAGATCGATTGTTTTAATGTAGACGGATTTTGTGCTCACTGTAAAACTATTTTTGAAGCAATGGGTTGTTACTTTCACTTTTGTGCATATCAGGAAGCAAGAGCAAGCATGTCAGAGGAAGAGACTCAGAAAGGATTAAAGAAACGGGAATACGATGAACTAAGACGAGACTATTTGCGAAACAAAGGATATAAAGTTGTTGAGATATGGGAATGTAACTGGTGGGAAACTGTCAAAGGTGATGAATCTGTAAAAATTCACGTGAGAAACAATTTCCCATTCAAGCTACCTCTGACTCAAGAATCTCTACTTACAAAGATAAGAGAAGATAAACTATTTGGTTACGTTCAGTGTGATCTCGAAGTTCCAGATGGGTTGAAATACAAATTCTCGAACTTTCCACCAATCTTTAAAAACTATAATGTTAGTCGAGCAGATATTGGTGATTATATGAGGGATTATGCAATTGATAACGATTTACTCAAGCAACCGCAACGCATGTTAATTTCAAGCTTCAAGTTGGAGAATGGAACAGTCATAACACCATTACTCAATTTTTACCTTAGTCTTGGGCTAAAATGCACCAAAATTTATCGCTTCGTTCAGTACACACCCAAAAAATGCTTCACAATTTTGTCCAATCGGTTGTTGATGCTAGAAGAGTTGGAGATGAAAATCCTGAATCAAGCGTTGTAGCAGAAGCAATGAAATTGTTAGGGAATAGTTCCTATGGTTACCAAATCATGGACAGAAGCAGACATACAGAGACAAAATACTTGAACGATGAAAAGACACACAAAGCTATCAACGGGAAATTGTTTAAGAGACTTAACAGTGTGTCAAAAGAACTATACGAAGTTGAACTTGTAAAATCAAAAATTGAGCACCGTGAACCGATGATAGTCGGCTTTTTTATACTTCAGTACGCAAAATTACGTATGTTGGAGCTTTATTACAATTTTTCTGATAAATTTTGCGATGTCGACACGTTCGAAGAGTTAGAAATGGACACTGACTCCTTATACTTAGCTCTAGCGCACGATAATTTGTACGATTGCATTCGTCCATCTAAAAAAGCAGATTGGGAAACTCTGAGGGAACACGATTGTGATGATTCTTTCAAAGCTGATGCTGTACAAAATTTCTTCCCTAGAACTTGTTGTGATAAACATAAAAAGTACGATAAGCGTGAACCAGGTCTGTTCAAGGAAGAATTTAGATGTACTGAAATGATTTGTCTCTGTAGCAAAACATATTGTTGCTACGATGCCAAATCGGATAAGTACAAATTCAGCAGCAAAGGACTGAACAAACGAACATTGGAAGAGACCGGAGATGGACCATTGGAAAAATATCGGCGAGTGATGGAAGAAATCATCAATTTAACATCTACAAATAGAGGATTTCGGACAATCAACCACTGCGTCGCTACCTATGAACAAACAAAGAAAGGACTCTCATATTTTTATCCTAAACGAAAAGTGTTATCTGATGGAATTCATACTGTACCCCTGAACTTGTAATTTATTGAATCAATTTTTGTATTGTGAGCGCTCTCTGTTGTGTTTAAAATTACTTATAATGTACTTGATTAATACTGTGTCTGTCTTTTTGTACCTGCATAATTCATTCTTTTAAAAATTTTCAATTTTCTCATTTTTAGTGGATATAACTGACCTTAATACATTGCGGCGGCTATACCTAATCTTAATACATTGCGGCGGCTATACCTAATCTTAATACATTGCGGCGGCTATACCTAATCTTAATACATTGCGGCGGCTATACCTAATCTTAATACATTGCGGCGGCTATACCTAATCTTAATACATTGCGGCGGCTATACCTAATCTTAATACATTGCTGTGGTTAAACCAAAAAATGTTGAAGTTTACTGCGAGGGAAATTATCCGTTAATGCGCGCTGCCTGTACAATTCCCCGCCTGTACGTACGCGCTGACTGTACAATTCCCTGCGCGCTGCATGTATAATTCCCCGCCTGTACGAACGCGCTGACTGTGCAATTCCCTGCGCGCTGCATGTATAATTCACTGCTAATCCCTAAATGACCTCTAAAATCACGTGACAAGTGGCTCCGAAAAATCACCCTGATCTGCTCCCACCTTACTACTCACCCCCTGGAACACCCCTAGATTTATCCCCAATCTTAATACATTGCGGAGGATATTCCTAATCTTAATACGTGGCGGCCGCTATTACTAATCTTAATACGTGGCGGCCGCTAATCTTAATACGTGGCGGCCGCTAATCTTAATACGTGGCGGCCGCTATTACTAATCTTAAAACATGTACGCCGCCTATACCCTATCTTAATACATTAGTGTAGACCCTCTCTCAAAAATTACTCCTATACCCTATCTTAATACATGGGGTCTACACCCCCCCCCGGGGTGACTTGCTCACCCTATTACTACTAAGGTGAGTATGTTATTTTATAATCCCGACCTGTTACTGGGCTTATCCCCCTCAGTACGAATCTTGCCTTAAATCTTGATATCTCCCCTCTGGGCCCACACTTAAAGCCGAAATACCAGAGTGTATCAACAGGTTTAATCCATCTGCTTTCCACCAGTTTCCAGATATTAAGTCCAGCTACTGATTACTGAGTTGTGTTCCAGTTTCATTGCTTCATACTAATTGTTATCCCTAATAGCTTCATCAGCGGACTTAGGTTGTAATTCTTTTATTCACTATTTTTCCAAGAAAACCTACCGGATTTAAATCTCTATCTCCATCAGACTGATGTGTGTTGAATATCTCCTCCTTTATTCCTGCAACATCCATAAAATTTTTTTTGAAGATTACATTCCGAAATTTGATAACTTTAATGATCTCTTTGTCTTTTAGAATAAGTACGAGATAAGTCTTACTATTGCCTGAAGATCCCAAAATTTTGGGTTTTGTGTTAACCTTGTTAATCAATTTTGGCTCGACAAACTATTTTAATATGAACAAAAGCTGAAGCCAATAAATTGACAGAGTCTAAGTTAGATTTCTTAATGTAAATTGCCTCAAAAGGTGTCTTCTTAAAACCTGAATGGAAACGACGTTTTTTCATTCAATTGAATTATTGAGCGCATATGACTAATACGTTTTTTCTAGTGCTGACTGCTTTAAAGCCATCTCTCCGTTAGAGTTATTGTTTTCCAGTTCACCTCAGTCTTGCCATTTTCAAGTGGTGTATACGGAGCAAGGAATTCTATTATAACATTTTTTCATTTATTTCATATTTTATGACATTTGAGACATATTCCACTACTCTATCTCAAATTAGGGTTCCTGATGGTCTATATCAGCAAAGAACTGTTCACCATTTTCAATGACCTCATCCCTTGACCTCAAAAACAAAAATTTTGGTACCTGCTAAATTTTTCTACGAACACTGTTGCATAATATGGTCAACGACCGCTTCCAGGTGTTTGCCATAAGCTGCTGATATTGACAATTTCTAGGACTTCACTTTCTCTTGCTCCTGAGTCTTTTGGTACTGGGCGTTTCTTTGATTTTCTTAGCTGACATGTTGCAACGTTCACCAATTTTGTTGAATAGTTTTAGTTCTAATCCGCGATCTTTTACTCTGTAAATAACCTCAACATTTTTGTGGCCCCATCACCTTTATCACCAATTATGGGGATCTCTACTAGCTAAATTGCACTACTATCTCTATTCATTGACGTTTCTCCGTAGTCAATGCTGTTCCCAATAAACAAATTATCTTTTTTTTCAAAAGGAAAAATTATTTCGTTTTCGATTTGTATTTCTTAAGTCTTACCAAAAACAAGTTCATTTTCTTTTGCTCTATGTTTTGACACTCATACCAGATTCATTGTAATGCTGGTCAGAAGCAACGCATTGCATTACCTATTCTTAACTTTTGCTCTGAACCTATGAAATGCAAATTCCAATTTCAACTGTTCCTTTTGTACTAATTAAACTTTTACTCCTGTTTGCATTAGTGATGGTACCAGAAAACTCCTTGTGTATATGAATTAACCTTCAAATTTATTTATATGTCTGTTAGCAAGTGATTCCATAAAATGCTCATTTTTAAGGTTGGTTCCAGAGGTTTTGAAAAGAGAAAAATATTCTTTTGTCTAAATTGTGCTCCTCCGCTAAAATTTGCGAGCACCTCTGATTGATTTTCTTGCTCTGGCTTACAAGCTTCTGACAGCTTTATGTTGCTTTCTGCAAAACTTGGCTATATGTCCGTGCTCATCGCACTTAAAAACTTTTATTGGGGAAGCTTTGGTTTGTTCGTGAAATCTTTATTCAAGCCTACGGTCCTTTGTGATATGTCACACTTTCTGGCAGTTGAGACATTTCCGTTCCTTACTGAAGAATACGCTCTCGTTTTCCCCTTTTCCGTTTTTCATTATCAAATCAACCAGGACTCGTTTAATTTCTTCTAGTTTTCTTCATTGATTCCTTCTTTCACTAATGTTAAGTTGGTTTGCACGTCATCTCCTCTGGTGAGATAATCTACAATACTCCTACTTGAATTCCTTTTGAGGCTCGTTAATTGTGCTATCAGTTCTTGTAGCTGAGGTCTCTTCACACATTTGAAAAATTTACACAGTACATCCCAAGCCCTGGTGACTTCACTCTTATGTGGTCTCAGAAACAAAACTGATATTTTCTCTAAAGCCTGTACTAAATCATATCACAAGGACTTTTTTCTTCTCTTTTAAATAATCCCGCTCTTTTTGATATCTTGCCAGCGTTGCTTTTTGAATAATTATTTCTAACAGGTTGCATATAGCCTAGATAGGTGTCATCACCACTCAAAACTTTGCCAAGTTTTATGGAGTGCATACGAGCGTCCAACTGTTCACCAAAAGACAAGAAATCCTTACACCCGATGGATACTAATCTTTCTCTTTTTGAATCCATTGTAAGAACAGCCGTGTTTTTTTTAATTTCCATTTGGGAAACTCCGATTTAAAAAAACACTCAGAACACCAAATAATTCTTTTTGAACTAAAAATGTATGCTTCATTGTTTTGACTGCCCCAACTACTTTTTACTTTGTTTTCTCAGCTAGAATTGCTCTTGGTAAAAATTCTTTTGTAAAAAAAGGGCCAGGATGGAAAAACTCCTCTTCGGACTTAGATCAAAAATTTTTTCCTATCTACAGCGTTTTTGAGTCTGTTGCCGGTTGGTGTCTGTTCACAGGGTGACGAAGCCGTGTGTCGTTTTGTTTGTGTATTAGAAAATGTTTTATAGTACCAGATTAGCAATTGTTGTATATGGTAGCACTGTTAGAAAAAAAACAAGAGGCAAAAACAAGGTGGTCGACTAGATTAGTCCAGATGAAGTTGTTGTTCTGTTCGAATACTATAGAATATTGAAAAAATCGAAAGCAAAGTCGGAATTTTTCTGCCGCGATTAAGCACGATGATAATACCAACACCATCCGAGGGTAATAAACTCGAACCCTAATCTTGATTCTATATAAGACAGGTTTTACCACCAACTTATAGGGCTCTCGACCAAATTTAAACCCTACTGAAGCACAGCACGAATAATTGGAACAGAAACAGTTGTTTAGGTTGAGCTGTTCTCATCTTTACTGAGCAATCCTGATTCCTCGACTGCTCTGATCCCCCATAACATATCCATTTTTCTGGCAGTTAAAACATTTCCGTTCCTTATCGAGGAATACGATTTTTTCGCATTTTTCGCCTTCGCATTTTCGTTGTTGAATTTTATCACGTACACGAGTTTTTGGCTCCATAGATTGGGTCGCTGAACCAGATGCACACGCTTATCACTCCAAATTAAGTCTCCCAAATAGCTACACAACCTTCAAACTCAACAACTGAACTCCCCCAACCCGCTACACAAACTTCCAATTTTCACCCCTTCACGTGCTGCGATCTCTTCTCAATTGGCCGCTTCTTGGCTACAAGTTTGGCCTCTCCTTGTCCTCTTTGCCTTCCTCCCCCAGAGATTTCAGTGACCCTATTTTTAGCAATGAGGCACAACGTCAACAAGGGTTTATTTACGAGGGGGGTTCATTAATTAACTTAGAAAAACTCTGAGCCCATAACCTTTCGGCAAATGAGAACGTAGAGACATCTCTTGTAGTTAAATATTTAGATAAGAATTGATGGTTGACAACTACGCAGGCGATTAGAACAAAATTCAGGCCTTATTTATTACACAAAATTACCGCACTTTTAAATTCATGATGATCACCCTTAGTTTACAACTTCCTTGACTTCTCATGACATCCGTTCATTAACAGCATTTTACTCGGATAGATCACTTCTTTAAAAGATGTGAACTTGGTTATTCTTGGACATGCGATCTTGGCCATCCGATCTTTAATAGCATTATACTCCAATAGTTCACATCTTTAAAAGATCAAGAGTCAATAGATCACACATGACAAAATTTGGGGACAAGTTGGTATAAATTGCACGTGTTAGCTTCTTGTTACATTCACTGATTTTACAAATAACCAAGATGTAAATCAGCACGTGGATTGAGGTACTTGTAACTTTTCATATATTAAGCAATTTACATTATACTTTCAAAAAATACAAATATGTTGAAGCAATTAAGCGAAAAAATAATATTTTCTAAAATACCGTTTGATCTCGGGAGCAAGTTGTTCATGTGGAAACTTCTGTTTTCATCAGCATTTTGTTTTTTTTTTACAACATAATGGGGGGCGGGCAAAAGTTCTATGCCCACTAAGCTATGGGTCCAAACGAGAATTGATCCGAAATTTTTTAGAAACAATTATGAATTTCACTTTATCATGCTATGAATTTTCTATGAATGAATTCATTTGAATAAAAGAGACTGAGTTTAAATTTTAATTATATAATCTTCGGCTCAATGCCTGCCCCCCCCCATGATCTATTGTTGAAGAGGATGTTACCTATGTCGGACACTTTTCTTCTACTATCTATTGCGATTGGATATGTGCCACGTGAAGACCATTTTTTCTATATACTTACTACGACCTATTGACAGTCAGAAGTTGAATCTGAGGACTTCTAGAGATTCAGACTGATCTATCGATGGATACCAATGATAGAAATCATCGATTGACGACCCAAATCCGAGATATCTTTAAACTTTGGACGATTATATAAAAAACAATATCAAAAATGCTTAAATTATAGAAATAAATCTAAAAGCAAACTTTAAATTTCGCAAATCGCATATTTTTAACGTGATCAAAAATTTTGTGCACATAAGCAATCTATAAAATCAGATTTTGTTGCAAAATTTTAGAAAGAAAATTAAAATATGAGACAAAGTCTTACTTTTCAACAGAGAACAAAGTCTTACTTTATCTAGAAAAACGTTATTTTCGCACCGCTTCATGTTTGAACCGTTTTTCAAATGTTCTGCGTTCATCTGTTCGCGATTTCGTTTCTGCAACAGCAACAAAATCGCTTGAAATATTGTTTCAGTTTCTCTTTAACCATTTCGTTTGAAAAGGCGTACAAAATCGGGTCAATAAAGGCTATAAACACAAACGGGAATCGAAGCTGTAGCGTCACAATAAGCGAATCATCAAATGAAATTGATTGTAAAACCCCGTTGTATAATTGCGGTAGTCCATAAATGGTAGCAATAATTGATATCGGAAAAGCAATTGCCATAAAAATAACGCCAACGATAAAGAATGTTAATGTAACCCGTCGGTTCGCATTGAGTCGTTTCGATTCGGCGTTTTTCAAACCCGATATTCGTTCTGATCCGCGGAGGGTAGATCTTCGGGACTTTCGTGCGCTCGTGACGGACGACATCCGTTTACGTTGACTTTCCCCCGAAAATGATTCGAGTGTTTTTTCCTCAGTTTGCTGTCCATTTTCAGGAGAGCCAGCCATCTTTGCTCCTAACAATTTGTCAATATAAAGGTTTGCTACATACTTACCGGGTCGAGGTTTTGTCGAATAAAAAGTACAAGATTTCCGGTGAATAGCGGTGAAAAAAATACACTGCAAAACGCTGCATTTGTTGTCGAAGAATGCAGTGAAAGCGGTGATTTTTTGTAAGATTTGCGGTGAATTTAGCCGCGAGTTTTGGAAAAATTTGTGATACTGATAGGTTAATTTTCGTCACCGCTTTTTCCTCCTGATAGCGGTCCACTCAGCTGGCAAATTGTTAGCTTTGACCAAAAATCTCGACAGAAAAGTTTTACGCAATAGCAATGTATTCAAAGCAAATTGCCATGACCAAAATGAAAATTTTTACGAGATTTAAACTCAACCCGGACCCTACTGTCGGAGAAAATTAGTCCTGATTCATTGATTACATGATCGCGCGAATGTCCGGACATCAACTCACAAATGGTGTGGACATAAGGAGACAGGAGGGTACGAAAATTTGTTCTGGACATATGCACTTTTATGTATATACATATGCCACTTCCACCTGGGGCCGTCTGGACATATTGACTTTTCGTCTGGGAACTCAGCCTGGATTAATTATTGTTAGTGATGATCGCATGATATTTAGCATTCCTGACAACCGAACATAATTTCAGTTTGATTGAATTGATTTCGAATTATTTTTATACTCCTTGTCAACTTTCTGGTTAAAAAGAACATTTTGCTCTTGTTTCGGCGTTTTTCGTTTGCTCTCAGCGTCTTGGGACAGTTGAATACGAAAGTTTTCATCCCATGTCTTCTATCAGCCGTTTTTCTTGTCTGATTCCCTGTGGAACGGTCAGAAGTTATAGCTGTGTCTTCTACTACAACCTTTTCCTCATCCCCAGAGACCTGCCAATCATGGAAAAAAGAAGAATGAGGACAATCGTGATGGAGGATAGTTCAATGGCAGAACAAGGAAGATACTTTGAACAGGATTATTCAAAGAACTGTAAAACAACTAGAGAAACAGCACAACAGTGTAAAAGACATACATTTTTATTAATAATTGTCGACTGTTCCTCTATTTTTCAATTTCAAATCAATTTTTTCCTTTGATTGTTTTCTATTTTTAAACAAGTCTTTTCATCTTCTTCCTCTGTTTTTTACGCTTTTTCCCGCCTTTTTCCTCTGTTTTTTTTTGCTTTCCATAGTTCTGACAGAATGTTAAAAGCACTGCCCGAGAAAAATCAGACTCTGATTTTCATGCTGTACAGAATGTTTTCAGTTTTCAGTTTTTTAACTCTGAGTTTTACTCTGATCATGGTAAAAATTGACCTGATCAGAAACATGTCATACTAAAATTGAAGAATGGAAGTATCTGATTCAGCGCTGATTTACACTGCGACTATGGTCCGGGGAAAGTCAAGATGGAATCAAGATAAATTTCTAGATAATAGCAGTTTTGAAGATACCTTATATTGTTTTCTTTGCCTCTATTATGAGCAAGTCGCCCGTTTTTACTTGTAAAAGAAAGCAGTTCTCTCTTATTAACATTTTTAGTTAACTGGTTTTCTGCAAGAAAATACATGTTTAAGTCAAAAAAATTTTCAACCATGTCAAAAATATTTTTCTGGGCGGCTCAGTATTTGGAACTGTAAACTTTTTAATCACTGTACATTGGAAGAATCTTAGATAGTTATAACTGAAATCTTACATCAAACTTAACCAACATGTGAAGAAGTGCTGAAATTAGAATTAGGCGGAAAATACTGACAATACTGACATAATTGATTAGTATCGTCCGCAAATTTATTGAAATCACAGTCAACTTTCACTCTTTTCGAGACGCCCTTGACATATGATCTTGTCAACAAATTGATTTTGTGCGAATTGTAAAGTTTTCTCACAACTACAGCAAACTGTTTTGAATGTTAGTTCGAGTTATATAAAATATATGATTTTGCAGTTAAACATAAGTTTTTAAAACGACCATTTTCATAACTATTATTTCTCTGCTTTTATTCATTAAATCTCTACAGTTGAACGGACTTCTCTTCCATTGTGAGAAATGGGCCCTAATATTTTTGCTACTGTTGAGTCGCACATTAAGATAAACGTAATATAATTTACTCTTAAACTATCCCATTAAGCAGTAATAGTGAAGTTAACATGTTGCCACAATTTTTGAACCAAAGTACCATTTGATATACTGATGAAAAACAGGAAATGTTGGCTTAACTATACATAACAATCAGGGTGTCCCGCTTTTTCACCCCTATTTTTTAACCCCCTATCATTTGACCCCGATTGGAGAGCCGAAGTTAGACGGCGTCGAAACCTGACTTGATTTAAAGAGAGCCGAAAGCAAAAATTTGCCTTAATTTCTCTAAATTGTTTGTTGATTGCCAAGAGAAGTACTTAATTGGGTTAATTGGTCTCATGTTCGGTTGGGATAGTTTCATATCAAGTCCCATGGGCCGCTAAGGCATGGCCATGGTCCGCGAGGCTTGGCCAAATGATTTTATTGCGAATTTAATAGGACCTATTTTACAAAAGATTAAAATCGGCGTGAAATGACAGAGGGGTTAAATGAAAGAGGAGTTAAATGATAGAGGGGTGAATAGAACGGGGTTAATTGATATGGGGTTAAGTAAATAGAGGTGGAAAAGCGGGGCATCCTAATTGTTATGTATAATTAAGCCAACGTTTCCTTGTTAAAAAAGAGTTTTCATCGGTGTATCAAAATTGAAGGCAGCAAAAAAAATTTAGGGCAGCAAGAAACATAGTTTATGAAAAGATGGAGTCTAAAATGAAGCAGCCAACTGTTTTTGCCTGAATTTCAGTGAGAAAAAAGAACAATTTCAGTATGAAACTTTTATGAGCTAGAATATAGCCGATTGTTATTGCTTACAGAGACAGAGAAAAATGAATTAATTTTTTGAGATGAAAAAAGGTATTAGTTGATTAGAGAAGGGGTAGACTTGAGACAAATTGAAATCAAAGCATGGTCTATCAGTTATGTTTTGAGTAGAAATTGCATTGTCTCCTATGACTGACTGTTTGGAAGTGTCACATCTTTCTGCTGAACATATCAGATATATCCAATTTTTCTCATTTTCTATAAAACATTTCACACTTTTAAATCAAAGTAAAACAAATTTATGATCCAAAAACAGGGGTCAACTAAAAAATTTTTTGAGATGACAAATATTTACTGATGGATTATGACAACAGAAAAGAAACTTCAAGTTTTCAGTATCAAAGCAAAAACTGAATTGAAATTTGTTCACAAACTGTTGGTTTTGGATATATTTGATAATAAAAACAATAATATATATATATATATATATATATATATTAATTTATATATATATATATATATATATATATTTATTTATTTAATTAATATAGATATATATATATATATATATATATATATATATATATATATATATATATTATTATATATATATATATATATATATATATATATATATTTATATGTAAAACAAAAATGAGGTATGTTTTTAATTTTGCTAGGAAAAGTGGAAATTAGTTACAAAATATATGTAGCTCAATTAACTTTTCGTCGAGATCTTCATGGATGCTACTAAGTTTTCTGTGCTCGAAGAATATCGATCAGCCAAAAACGTCCCAGAAAAAAAAACGTTAAGAAAATTTCTTTCAAAGTTTAATTGGATTAAAATACTTGGACATCTAAACATAATAATAATAATAAATTTTTCAAAAGTCTGAAAGTACAGTCAAAGTATATACTTAGCAAAAATTTAAAACCTTTTGGGAGAGTATCATGCAGACATTTAGTCCTTCGAGTGATGTCTCCTGAGCAAACAATTGATGAGCCTCATTGCAGTGATAATTACAAAAAGTTGAAGAAAATGGCCACATCGCCGTGAAAAAAAAACATTTGAACGTAGAACGGCTATTAAAATAATTTAAGTGTCTTTTTCATAATTGTCTGTTCGCAATCGATTTCCCCAAACTTTGAAAGACTACGAATGGCAAGACTTTGCAATAAGAATCGATAGAAGTTGAAGTTAATACTAACCACAAAAGTACTCTTCATTTCTGAAGAAATTGATAGCAAACCTTTTTGAGAACAAGAAGAGTGCGTTCTGCTCTCTTTTCTTGAACTGTAATCTGTCAATTCTATCACCGATTGATGTTTCTTGAGGCAACAAATTCTTAAACATCTCAATTTATATACTCGTGCAATAGAGGTGTACACAAATATCATTAAAGACGAATCGATTACAACTAGGGCGAACTGCAGTGGTGGCCAAACAAATGGAACGTATCTTATAATTTTTGAAATTGTGGGAAGAATTTCCGTATCCTCTTCTAAACAGTAATCTTCACGAATAATAGCTATAAGAAGAATAACAGTTCCAACCGCAAACAAAATTACGCAAGTACAAATAACGAAAACCGCAATCGACATTACGTTTTTTCGGCTGAAATATCGTTTATATTTGACTGGTTTTACTATGGCGAAATATCGATTGAGTGTCATAAAAAATATTATAAAAAGTGAATACATAACTAAAATACAATCTAAATTTGTATAAAACAATCTCGCGTAATTTCCACAGTGATTTATTTTCTTCAAACGCATGTAAACTTCAATAAAAGCATAGCCAAATGGAAATGTAAACATTAGCAAGCCGTATGTCGAGTCTCCAATCAAACCAATAATAATAAGGCGATCCGAAGGTGATTTTTTATCTTTTTTCAGGAATATCGCGGCAATTAGTAGATTGAAAAGGAAAACAGCCAGTCCGATCAGAGCGAATATTGACCCAACGCCCAGGGTCAGTTGTTGTGAAAAATCAAGCGTGGTGTCGAAACTGTCCGTGTTGTTCATAGCGGCCAAGGTATGCTAAAATTGACATTCATTTAATGGTATAAATCTTTGAGAATCTCAATCAATTTTTACCTAAAGTTTAAGTTTTATGTAAATTGTTGTAAGGCGGAGCGTATCTTAAGAGATAGCTGCAACTAAAATTTGTATTAGAAAGTCAGGAAAATTTTCCTTCAAATCACATTTTCCAAAATTTTAATAAAAACGACATATAACTCAAAAGCATCTCTAAAAGTTTATTAAAGATCTGAAAAAATATCACAACTCTAATATGACCTTAACAGTTTACATTGTTTTTATAAAGTTTCAAAACCTCCTACAAGTTTCAGGAATTAACTCATTAGATTATATCTGAGTCTGATCAGATCTTATAAGATATGCAAACCCGTTTGATTACGATGCAAATTTTTCGCAGATTCAAAATTGTCAACCAAAAATATAAAACTGTATAATATTGATGATTACAAGTAATATTACATCATACACAAACTTGCATAATATTACATCTTTAACTGTGCATGTTGATTTCTTTGATTCAATTTTAAAAAAGTTGCTTGTATTCGCAACCAAACGCTTAAAATAAAAAAAAATGCCTGGAAAATATCAGGGTAAATCTGATTCAACTTGCCCGTATAATTGGCAAATAGATAACGAATACGCTTCGTAGACATTAAAAATTGTTTACAGTTTCTAATTCTTCAATATAACACTCTCTTTAAAACCTCATCTAAAAAAAAACGAAATATGAATGGAATAAACAATTATTGACTTAAAAATAGACTTGCAAAGCTACAGCTGCGAAGAAAAAAAATCAACTTTAGCAAAGTTTCTTTTATTTTATCATCGATAGGAGAGTTTTTCAAATTTAAAGCACAGTTTGTATTTTTTTTCGTGACAAATAAATGTACACCAGAATGCGTTATATCAATTGCAAAAGTACACGCGTGTAAATTAGTTCGAAGATAAATTAGTCCAATGATCAGACATATTCTACAGGGTATCGAACAAATTGACGAAACATCAAATATTTTTAGATTTGATAAACGCATAATGATGTGGAGTGAAGTTAATTTTTGATTTGCATATTTTTTTAGTAAGTTTAGGGTAGCTTTATGTGGTAGATTATTTGCGATCACGATCTGGAGCTTTGGTATTTTTTCGTTTTTGTTTACGACTGCTTTTTATCTCAGATAGCGTTGGATAGTTGGGTTTTAATATTTTTATAAAGTTGTTAGGCCAAAGAATAGAAATTGTGCTAATTAAAAGCTGTCAGCATTTTGACTGAAAAACGAAGAAAATTTAGTGGAAAAAAATAAAACTCATTAAAAAGTCTCCAGAAATTTAACCAGAAGGTCCAAGACTCACAAGGTAACAATTTGTTGTTAAATACAAGAGATAATGATAAACGGTTTACAGAAAAATTTGTCAATGTGAAGTTCTTGACTTTAGTACTTAAGGTAGGTCAACAATATTATGTATCTCAACTTTGTTGTGAACTACTTACCTCTAGGACACATCGCAAATTCAAGTTAAGTTCTGAGCAAGTCTAACCGCATGACTATTATCACTACTAATTCGGAACGATAACAATGTCACGTTCTACACTTGTCAGTCTTGTGCACGTATTGACCAAGTCTTGCAAGTCTTAATCAAGGTCTCATCTCCTGATAAGTGTACAAAGCTCCCAAAATGATCAGCAAACTGCCAAATTAAGTCCGAAACTACGGTTATTTATATACTTACAAGCAATTTAAAAAACTTACGGATTTTTTCATACCAAATATATATCTAATTCAACTATATTCGACGGGTAAATGTGAACATGTGTCCTGTGATGAACTTGTTGCAACGAAAACTAACATCAAGGAAAACTGAGTAAAAAACAGTAGATTTTTGAGCGTTCAGCAGGCTTTTGTAGTACGAAAGTTGAGAGATGAAAAAAATCCAAAGCAAAATATTATCCAGCCAAAAAAGTCCTCAACAAATTTGAACTCCAGCACTTAAAACTAGAGTTGATTTTTTTTCCGAATTTCTGTGATGAAATAGAGCAACATTCTTGAAGTTTGACAGTGACCTGGAGATCTCACGAAAAAAACTGGAAAAACTAAAAGTAATTCAAAATTTTCAGTCTTTTCCTTAAGTAGTGGACGCCATCGCCGATAAGAGACTTAACGGCGATAAGTGGACGCCAGAAGTAGACTGAAAAACGGAGGAAATTTAGTGAAAAAAATAAACAAAATTCGATATAACGTCTCCAAAACCCTAACCAATAGGTCCAAGACTCACAAGGTAATATTTTGATGTTAAATACAAACGATAGTGATGAACAGTTTATCGGAAAATCTGTCAGTGTGAAGTTTCTTAAATTTAGTACTAAAGATATGTCAACAAAATGATAAATCTCAACTTTGTTGTGGACTACTTACCACTAGGACACATCGCAAATTCAAGTTAGGTTCTCAGCAAGTCTAGCTGCATGACTGTTATCACTACTGGTTCGGAACGATAACATAGTGACTTTTTACAGTTGTCAGTCTTGTGCAGGTCTTGGTCAAGACGTGCATGTCTTAATCCACGTCTCAGCTCCTGATAAGTGTACAAAGCATCCAAAAAGATTAGCAAATTGCCAAATTAATTTCGAAATTCCCGTTATTTTTATACTTACCAGCAATTTAAAAATCTTAAGGACTTTTTCATACCACCTATGGATCTAAATCTATTGTATTCGACGGATAAAAATGATCACGTGTCCTTTGATGTTTTGGTTGCAGCGAAAACTAAGATCAAAGAAAGTTGAGTAAAAAAACAGTAGATTTTTGAGCAGTCATTTTTAGTACGAAAGTTGAGAGATGAAAAAAAAATCAAAAGCAAAAAGTTTTCCAGCCAAAAAACCCTCAACAAATTTGAACTCCAACACTTAAAACTAAAATCGATTTTTTTCCACCTTTCTGTGATGACAAAGAGCAACATTCTTGAAGTTTGACAGTGACTTGGAGATCTAACAAAAAACTGGAAAAACTAAAAGTAATTCAACATTTTCAGTCTTTTCCCTAATAGGTGGACGCCCTCGTCGATAGGAGACTTAAGCGCATGCATCTAAAAGAGCAGTATAAAATCAATACTAGTTAAAATTCTTACCAAACTTACAATAATCCTAACAAACTTATAATGGGACAATATTAAATGAATCGCTTTTAATGTAGTCTTCTGGTTAAAATATATAAGCTTTAGAAAGATCTGCGAGCTGCAATTCAATTTTATAGGCAATTAGTTTAGTGTCTATAACAAAGAACAAACTTATTTGACTTAAGAGATATACTGTTTGCATTGACTAACAATTCTCAATACCAAAATATCTAAGCTAGAGTTTAGAGAATCGTCTATTTCCTCTGAGCAACATTTGCATTTACAACAAAAGTCCTGAAAAGAGAGCTGCATTGTTGAATCTCAAAATATTAATAAGAATCATAAACTAATCTCTCTTTGTTTTGAGATTGATTCGCTGAAGTCAAATGTAGCGTTACCAGGGACAAACGTGAACAAAATGGCTCTCACTTGCCTTTTATTTGCCTTATACCTAGCTGAGAAATTAAAGTTATATTGTCAGATCTTGCAAGCTTCTGCGAAAAGCTTGCAAGATCTTACAAAATAGCTTCCACTAAAATCTTGCCGGTTAAAATGTTCTTAAAGCAAGATGAACTTTTCTTCCAAATATACAAACTCTAGTTCAAAAAGGGACGCTTGTTCACACAATCAGTGTGAGATTTATATAATAAGCTCTAATGGCACGAAAATGATTCAACTGAACAGAAATTGGACAGAGAAAATTGTGAGTAATCCTGGGTTGCTCATCATACAAAATTTTTAGTAGTCATACATGGTCATATATGATTTTTAGTAAACATACTAGGTTATATATGATTTGTATGAACTCTTTGTAGTCATGCAAGGATCATATATTATTTCTTAGAAATCATGCAGGGATCATACAGAAAAATGACTAAAAACTGTATAATTTTCACTTTCTATCGAAGTTGAAACAAACTCTTGGAAATCATTCAAGGTCATATATGACACACAAAACATTGACTTGTGCCACAAAATCTTGTACTATGTAGTCAGAGGACATATTACATTATTGTATCGCATTTGCAATCCTTATTTGATTTTTTGTTATCGCTAAAAGAATAATTTTGCATTTTGAACCTATTCACAAAACGAAATTGAAGTTATATGAAAAACTGGTTAGGCTATGAAAAAACTATAATTTACAAGCACCTAAAATGTATAAAGCCGCAGCCTCATTCAAATTATGCTCACTTGATCAAGAAAAGAAAGTGAATTTTTTTAAGGTTACACTTTTTTGGAAGTTATAGCAAAAGTGTAGCTCGGAAAAACCTTGCGATAGTGCATATAAATACTGAAGCAAAATAAAATTGCAGCTTTTTCTAACCAATATTTCTAAGGTTGTTGAATTGAAGCAACTTTTTCATGTTTTTGGTGCATCATTCGAGTTCAAATTGTGTGCTTTAAGTGAATAACACTATCCCGAAGGCTTTCTGCATTAAATGTAAGCAAACTCAAAAACTAAGCCAATGAGAAACGAATTTGACTGGAATGAACTCACAAAGATCCTGCAAGATAACATTCCGTCTCGCAATATCATAAGAGGTAGCCTTCAATCTTGAAAGATCTTTCAAGATAGAACTTTCATCTTGCTATTTCTTGCAGTCTCACAACATAAACATTTGTCCTTCAAGATCTTAAAAGATAGCTCTCAGATATCGTTCAGATTTTTAGTAAAAACGCACTAAAAAGGATCAACATTTGTTTTCCTTATTTCTGTAAGTTCTTAAAGTAGGCGAAAAAAATTTTGAAAACTCTAATTTGAAACACTTTATCACATATATCAAGACCGTAAAACTAATTTTGCTAACTAATCACTATAAGTTACTCGCCTTTAACATGCCGACTCAACCCTGGAAACATCACGTAATGGTTCCTCTGCTTCAGGAACTCAAAACATGCGAGAATCTTTCGGGATTTACAGGAACTCAATTGGTGTTTGATAATTCTTTCGGAAAAAAATTTAGTTTAAAAACGATATCGATTGGAAAAACACCAAAGTTAGTTCCAAGCATAGAACTTTGAACATTAACACGTTGGTTACTTGCAGTGCCCTTTAGCTAGGAACAAATAGTTGGAAATTTTGTTTCTCCAGCAGAAAAGGTAAAAAAAGACTTTGAGGTTACCAAAAAATTTTCAAACAGAGAATTTTTTGTTAGGACATGAAACAAAAAAATTTGAAAAGTCTTTAGAAAAACAATTTCTGTCTCTCTATTCTCATTAGAGAAACACAAGTCACGGCATCGTCTTACTGCAAAGTTCAAAATGTTGTGAAGTTCGTGCAATTTTCAATTCTATCAATACTAAGTCCATTTTTATCTCGGTAAGCTCGATTGAAAATAATTATATAAAGCTCTAGATTATGGATAGTATGCCGCTTATTATAGAAGAAAGCGTCTGCCAAGGTAAAAGGCGTTCTAATATCTTCAACTTTATTTACGAGCCATCACATGAATAAACTTATTTGGAAAAGAGAGTATATGTGGCAGCTCAATATTATCACAGACATCAGCTGCAGAAAATTTGTGCCATTGGAAATAAGTTATTCACATAGCAGTACTAGCTATTTAAATTTATATATCAACTTTGTTGTCGTTTTCATCAAGTACCATTCAGATATAGTTATAATATTTGCAAAGTTATCATCACGTTTATTTCACAAACCAAAAAAGGCTTCAAAATTTTTTTTTCTGGTAGGAAGCTACGAACATTAACCGTTTCTCATTTGCTAAGCTGATGTCTAACCGTTCAAGAGCGGCAGATGTAATGTGACAAATAATTGAATATACGGTTTTAATGCTTCTTTTTCATAGGCGGTTTCTTCTTAGCATGCTATTCATGCAAGCACGGTCGACATTTTGTCACACTAAAGTTCGAAACAAACCAAAAATCAGGTATCTATTTTCCAAGGGTGTCCCACTTTTCACCCCCATTTATTTAACCCCTATCATTTAACCCTCATTTATTCACCTCTCTGTCACTCAGCTCCACTATCATTTAACTCCTTTACCATTTCACTCCGATTTTAATCTTTAATAAAATTAGGACAAATAAATTATTAAAATGATCAATGGACCATGATTTGCAGCCATGCCATGAGCATGACTTGATATGAAACTATCACAACCGAACATGGAATTAATTTATCAGCTTAATTATGACAAAAACATGCCTTTAATGTCGATTGCTAATTTGTGGGATGAAATGATAGAGGGGTTGAATGATGTGGAGTTAAGATATGCGGTGTTAAATCAATCTGGGTGAAAAAAGTAGAACTTTTCTAAGATGGCTAACGACGAGCCAAATAGACTGGAGTGAAAAACGCGTACTTGGTTACTAATTTCAGAAAAGTCCCTTGCAATAGTAATGACGGATTAAAAAGACAACTAGCAGTATTCCAACTCCTATATCGCGGCTCAAAAGAGCAGTCAAGACTTGGGACTGAATTGGGTCTCAAGTAATCACTTATTAAATCCGAGTAACAAATAGTTAGGCCAATTTTAGCGTTCTGTGGAAAATTAAATAAAATAGACATTAGTTACCGAATCCGCAAAAACGAGTGACAAAATTTATGTTCATTTAATCAGTGTTGTTCGCCTAGATTTTTCAACGCGGAAAACATGCAGTGGCGCACAGTAAAAATATATGTCGAGTTGTTGTCACTCTTGTCCACGAGAGACCCAAAAAGTCTCATCCTCATCTCATAGACACAAAATGTACTATTTGTAACATATTGTACTGCATTTTGGTACTAAGTTCTGATCAATCTACCTGGTTTGTAACTTTCAACCTCGTTTCGGGGTAAAATGAAATAAATCATGTATTGTTCGTGGTTAAGGCATAGGGGGTTAAGATAGTAAAGTCCAAAAGCAAGATGCTAATGTTAATTATTGTACAACATGTGAATTATGCAGTTTTTCAACTAATTTAAATTCTAGGATCTTTTCCTTTCACGGACACCACTACCCCAGTGCTTTATCCTCTCCCCCCCCCCCTCGCGCGTAATAGAGCATGTGACATTATATAGTAAATCATTTGTAAAAATATGGTACGTACGCTTGGGAGCTGTAAATAAAACGCATCCACGACTAAGCTGGCGGGGGGGGGGGGGGGGGGTGGGTGGGGGTGGAAAACGGAAAGTGATACTAAGATTTACACAAATGTAGCACCGATTAAAGCTAGAATTTCAAGCTGAAATTGTCTTTCAAATATTTAGGTCTCTGAACACTGTTTTCTTTCATCCGTACTCGGTTTCATGTTAACAGCAACAGCACATTCTTTTACAAAATTGCTTCAGTTTTCCTTTGACCCTCTTGTTTGAGAACGTATACAGAATAGGGTCAATAAAGGCTATGAACACATACGGGAATCTAAGCTGGAGCGTAACCAGAACCGAATCTTTGAATGAAATTGACTGAAAAACCCCATCGTAAAGTTGCGGCAGTCCATAAATAGTAGAAATAATCGATATCGGCAACGCAATTGCCATAAAAATAATACCGACCAGAAAAAATGTTATCGTAACCCGTCGGTGTGATTTGAGTTGTTTCAAATTGTCGTTTTCTGTACCCGCGCCACTTTTTAACTCGTAAGAAATAGAATTTATTGAAATTATTGTATCGCTTGTGGATTTTTCACGCTGTGTTTGCTCAGGAATTGATTCAGATTCACTTGCAACTTTTTTCTGTGTGTTCGTTTCAGTGACGTCATCAACTTTTGTTTCTGATAATTGATCAAAATGAGGATTTGCTACCTGTTTCAGGCTGTTAAGACCAGCAATGACGCGAAAAAGAACAAAAAATTAGACGGATAACATGAAATAGATTAATAATTTTGAAAAGAAAATGTTAGTATCTAAAGTGTACCTCGTAAGGTCACTTGTAAGATCGTTGACCATTCAAAATTTTTTACATTTAGTAATTTCTACATTTTTTAAACTTTAGACATTTTTACATTTAGAAATTGGCATGTCAATTATCTTTCGGAAATTCTTTCCATCACTTCTGTCGACTACTTTTAACATATTTTTATCTCTATTTTGCTCTAGAAATTGCGTATCGGAAAAACAGTTTATCCCATTAATTCTACAAGTCACTAAAAAGCATTGAATTAACCAGCGCACTGGTTGCTTGAAACTCTCGGAAAAAAAGGAGAAGTATTGTTGATTCCAGCTTATATTTTACTCCCTGCTAATCTTTCTGCTAAGATATTGCATTCAGAACTGATTTTTTGCTCAATAGCAAACTAAAAACAGAGGAAAAATTTTCCGAAGCTCTATTTTCAAGCTTTTTTATTCAATTCGTAAAGTGCGTGAGCTAAATTCGTAACTATCACGGCTGCCCTATGAGACGCTTCGGCCATCAAGTGGTGTCTCACGAGGATCACGACGGTCTTTACCCAAAATTACTGACCAAAAACGAAAAATGAGTGATTGAAATTTTAATACGCTCAAGACCAACCAATTCTATGTTTAAATGTAGGTTATATGGAGCAAAAGTTATTTCAGGATTTTGATTTAAAAAAATAAGTTTAAGAAATTTTCCGTACAAGTGCAAAGACAGTTGCGCTTCTCGTGAGATTTTAACCCGGGCCTTTGTTACTGTGGATGGAAATTTTCACGCGAAGAGAAACAGTCCTGGCTCTTGATAAATTAGTGAAGAGTTAAATATTCAATGTTGTTTTTAACAGCAATTTCTGTTCGACAGTCAATCTCGTTAATTGATGCAATTTCTGTGCGACAGACCCCTCGTTAAATGGTGCGATTTCTGTGCGACAGACCCCCTCGTTAAATGACGCGATTTCTGTGCGACAGACCCCCCCCCCCCCCCCCCCCGTTAAATGATGCGATTTCTGTGCGACAGACCCCCACGTTAAATGATGCGATTTCTGTGCGACAGACCCCCACGTTAAATGATGCGATTTCTGTGCGACATACCCCCTCGTTAAATGATGCGATTTCTGTGCAACAGACCCCCTCATTTCTTACTACTTCTGAACTTCGTTGAATAATAATTTTGTCTGGCAAAACAGACAAAGCTGAACGTCCTAAGCGCCCTCAATATTTCGTCTAGACACATGAATGCATCCAGAAATCAGCACTGGCATTGTTGAGTTCTGCGTTATCTTCATGATCGAAACAGCTGAGGGGGAATTTAGTGCGGAAAGTAACGCAGACTGGTATGGAGATGTAATCGACAGAACATCAAGGACGGGCTTTTACATCATGCTCAAAGCACTTGACGCAGCACTTAGCTGTTGTGTCAAGAAACAGGCACCATTGCTCCACCTTCACTAGAATAAGACTACCAGGGCATCGTGGCAGCAGCTCAGGTGGCACTACGGCTGAGAGAACATCTAGAAGAATTTGGTTTTAATTAAATTACTCAATATCAATTCGAAAGGAAGCTGCTTTGGTGAGACAATTGTATCCTGCTTAGCCAAGACTCGGTCATGAAAAAAAGACGCAAACTCAGCAAGAAAAAGTTGAATTCAGTTGGAGCAATTAAAAAAAACTTTGCAAAATCTACCAATACTATGCTATCACTGACGAAAAGGCGCTGCCCTTGCCATTTTCTCAGTGATAGCATATCAATGCGAAGTCCTTGACGGTGGAATCCTTTAGATCAGTTTTAATATGAGCAGACGTGGGCGTTAGAAAAGGACCCTAAAACTAAACTCTTATATCGTTTAAAATATTTGTAAAGCCTTCCTAACCAAGATAGGGCTCTATAATGAATCTTCTAATCGTCAATAGATTTAATTCCGGGAATAGAATTACTTTTAAAATTTTCGAATGTGCAAATTTTTTATCAGTTTTTTGACCCCCATAAATTATAATGCTATGATTAGATGCCTATGTTGATTTTTCTTGTTGATATTGTGTATAAATACGGGCTTTATTTGAAACCTATTCTTCTTCTATTTTTTATTTAGTACAAAAACCCTTTGATCTTACCTGCCAAATTCCATAATCACACACACGCACAACTTCTTAACTTCGACTCCTCGCAGGTTGGTGTGAATGTACTCTGTGATAAAAAGCATTCCGGTATAAGGTACTGATTTGTGCTACACAATTAAAAAATTTCCGGTAAATGTTTTATAAATTGCTGGTAAAATCTTCGAGTGAAAATTCAAATTTCAAACCGCTAAAGTTAATAGCAAACCCCCAATTTTTTGTTGAGAACATGATTTTTTTGTGTTTTCACCTTTAGTCAAGCTGAAATCTTTCAACCTAAAGTCACCTGGTTTCTTTAGGCAAAAAATTTTTGAGCAGCCCAATTTATATGCCTGCGCGATAGAAGTATATACAAAAATCATTAATAATGAGTCTATTAAAACCATAAAGAGCTGAAGTGGGGGCCAAATAAAAGGAATGTATCTGATGATTTTGGAATTTGTGGGAAGCATTTCCGTATCTTCATCTAAACAATAATTGTCACGAATAATAGCTATAAGAAGGATAACAGTTCCGACAGCAAACAGAATTACGCATGTAGAAATCACAAAAACCGCTATTAATATAACGCTTATTTTGTTGAAGTATCTTCTGTATTTGACTGGTTTCAAAATGGCAAAATATCGGTTAATCGACATGAAGAAAATAATAAAAAGTGAATATAAAACCAAAACACAATCAATGTTTGTATAAAACAATCTTGCATAATTTTTGCAATTGTTTATTTTCTTCAACCTCATGAGAACTTCAGTAATTGCATAGGCGAAAGGAAACGTAAACATAAACAAACCGTATACAGCATCACCAATCAAGCCGATAATAATTAGGCGGTCCGAAGGTGATTTTCTGCTTTTCTTAAGAAATATTACGGCAATTAATAAATTGAGTAGGAGAACAGCAAGACCAACCAAAGCGAAAATAGACCCCATAGCCAAAGTAAGTTGCTTGGGAAACTTAAGGGTAGTGTCGAAATTGTTCATGTCATCCATTGAGGCCGGAGACTACAAACAAAATTATGACAATTACATAAACTGTTTTCTTCGAAAATTTCGACAAGGGATGATGGGAGAGGAACTATATGCTCAACTGGGCTTTTTGTTCAATCGTTTTTGACCGATTGATATTTTCATCGTACAGATTTGTGAGTGTTATCACTAGAAAGCTTTTTGAACTTACAATATCAAATTAAAATATTTTTTTTCAATTTCGAGAGTTTTTCACGAGAGTTTTGAAGGTTCAAAGTTTTGTCAAATTTATCGTAATTTTTGCTGAAGTATTGACTAATTTTGCTTAAAATAAGATTTTTGAAAGTCTTTTTCGTTTTAAGTTTAATGATTTAAATTTTAAGTTAAAAGTGTTTGAATTGTTTGAAACCACTTTTCCGGCTGAAATTCTGGCTAGATTTTTTTCTAAAATTAAGAAATGTTTTTTTTTTCCTTTCCTGAAAAATGGAAACACTTTAGACCAATTTGTCCGGTTTGACCCAGAATGCAAATTTAAATAAAAACTACTACTAAAACAATCTTAGTTTACTCAGTTAAGGACTCTTTTCAACTCCGGTTTCAAAAAAGTATTCTGAAATTAAAATATGGCGTCCTTTTGTTATTTTGAATCGTTATTCACAAAAATGCACAAAGTTTTTTCAATATTTTAATCTATTGTTTGGCAAAATAACGCGAAAAAATTATTTGGAACCATTATGTATTTTAAATCCGAGCAACAATAGGAAGGCCACTTTTCGACTCAACTTTGATTTTTGCGATGAAACAGAATTCGGATTGCTTTTTGGCTTCATTACTTGCATCCTATATGCAGGAAAGTTTGTTTTCATTAAAGGTTCAATTTTGGAGAGGTCTCATTAAAATTCAAAGAAGCCCAACGAAACATTGCGTTTTATGGTTTCTTTGGCTTCAAAAATACTTTTAGTAAATTTTAAAACTAACTCTTGATTTGTGCCAGAATCTGTTGTTCTTTTTGTAGTTTTATGACTGAAAATTTTAACTAAGAGGATTAGTTTGCCATCTATGAAGCTTTTAATTGAACTATCTAAGGCTTACAATTTATAACTAATGATTTTTTGTCACTATATCTCTGTAATTCTCCGAAATTCATCAATTATTTTTGACATATTTTTTGCCCAATTAAATGTTCCTCTATCAATTGTAACCATTATTCATTTTAATGATAGATCAGCGACTGCTAGAACAAATGGGGCGATTTCTGTTTATATATTTTTTTTATCTAATGTTTCATGTTATGTTAATTACTGTCCAGAATGATATCAAATGAAAACTCAATTACTAACTAACAGATTACAATTTTGAGCAAATGAGGGCAAAAAACTTTATTACCAATTTAACGAAAAAAAACTGGTTTTTCAGTCGCTAATAAATTTGCATAAATTGACCGTGAACTATTGCATTCTGCCCTTATTCGCTTTTATTTTGTATATTGTCTGATTTAGTCTCAAGAATGACAGGTCTAATTGGCCTCATAAGCAGTTGCATGTGAAACTATTTGTTTTTCTTGGTGAAATTTTAGGGTTGCTATGGCTCTCGGTTTTTCAGTCTCCGGTTTTACAGTCTTCAGTACAAAGTTGGGCGTAAAAATGATCGTGAAATTTTGAGTTTTGCCTGTATTCGTTTCTGTTTTGCATATTGTTGACTTAGTGTCACTGATGACAGGTACAATTGACCTACTAACCATTTATAATGAAACATATTTGTCTTTTAATTGCAAATTTGGTGTTATTGTTTTCAAAAATGCAAAAAATTGTTTTCAAAAATAACTGGTTTTTTTAGCTCTGTCACTAAATATCTGAGTTCTTATTTCATATACTTATTAAATTGTAGCGTAGTCTAAGCAGAGCAAGATTTTAGTCATCAACGTTGCTTTCCTTTTTTCAATTAGTTGTATCGATTTGATACTACAGATTTTCATAAACTTTTTGTGCATTATTGTACATTTCTTCCGTTTTGATGTTCTTCTTTGCTGTCTTGTCCAACTATAATATTAATGAACAATCTTTGATGACATGTTACATATCAAATTAATGGCGTTGAAAGAAGGCGCAGTTTTTTATTATTTTTTCAGCCTATAGGGTATGATTTCAAAGGCTTAGACACATTTCTATCGAACAATTTATTAGACTTTTCTATTATTTCTGTATTTGTTCTTTTGTAGTGATATTTTGGATAATGACAGGTCCATTAGTTTTCTTTGGAGATATAAATGAAGCCATTTAACGATATCAGTTAACAGCTTATAGTTTCCATGACATTGACACTAATTGTTTTCGAAACGTTTAAGAGTATTCCTTAAATTTGCCTTTTAGTTTTTGTCTATTCTTAATTATTCTAAATAAGAACAAGTCACATATCTTTTCTGTGCAACGCACTCAACTTTGACTTTGTTTTATTTCTTTTTGAAAAAAAATACATAGAGTTTAAGTTTTGGTCGTAGACAAAAGCTTGTTTGTTTTTATTTGATTTTGTCTGTACGATGTTAGTGTTGATAATTGTAGTAACCGTCGATTTTGCAACGAGGAGTTTTTATTATGAGTTTTTATGATTTCAGAGTGATATTTGTCAATGAATTAACCAAATATTATCTAACAAAAAATGATTTTTAAAAAGATCTTTTATCACTTTCTTATATGGGAGACAGCTCCGTCAAAAATAAGTTTGGGAGGAGTTCGAACAGTATATGCAAACGCACATTACCGAGCCTCCTCGTTGGAGTTGTACTTTTAATTTTGGCATGCCTAAAATCAGCCCCGCCAGAGATTCATGCGGTCCACAATATCAGAAAGAAAAGTCCTTGATCTAACGCAAAGTAATAAGTTCAAAGTTGAAATCTTGCAGTTAAATAGATTATCGAAGCACCCTCTGGTCATAGCCAGCTAATTTAGACAAGCTCTGTTCAGTTGTCATTGTTATGCAATTTTTGTACAACGATTATCGATACATTTCAACGCAACTAGAGCTTACTGATTTCGATCAATTTAATTATAAGGCTCAGTTCTAAGAATGTACTAATAAAAACAAGCCAACTTGTTAAAAGGTAGCTCAACAAAATTTACTTAATAAAAATTAAAAAAATGTGAAATTTATTGTGTGGCCAAACTGCATTCGCAATTGCGTCCTTCTAGTTTTGAGAGATACTAACTTCCGGTAAATGTCCAGGTTTTGCATATTAAAGAACTAACAGGAAAAAGACTTTGAGACTCTTTGCTAGAAAATCAGTTATTAAAATGGTGGACAAAACGCTACCCATGCCGAACTCCAAATCTATATCAGTACTAGACAAGGCTGAAAGCAAGTCGTATTTCGTTTTGTGGTACCGGGCAAGTCTAATTACAAATCTTACCAGTCCTGGCCAAGACTTGGGAAACACTTGCAAGTTGAGAGCCCAAGTGAAAACCAATTTTTTCATGGTTTCCAGACCAATTTCCGTCGTATTCCCGGGTATTTTAGCGCTTTCCGGACCTATTTTGGGCGAATTGTTGGCAATTTTCGGCGTTTTCTTGAACTATTCTGGCAGTTTCTTGAGTTTGCCAAGTCTTGGATTAAAACGTTCCATTTTGGAACTGAGATTTTACGTTTTGGCTAAAGACGCTCCGAAAACTGACAGGTGAAAAAAATGAGATAATCATAGCTGTGAATTAGCACTGAAATTGTAGTTGGAATTATATTTGCTCAATACTAAAAATCCCTGGACATTAGGCCAGGAAGGGCAGAAAGTTTTTATAAAACTCAACAATGACAGATAACAAAAAGTAAAGCACATTACAAACAGAAGGAAATTATAAATTTTCTAAAAATTACTACAAAAAATTCAATAAAAGTCGGCGTAAATTTTTCAGCAAAAGCTCTGAAACAAACATAATGTATTACCTGTATGTACTGGATAAATAGTGATATTCAGTCGTCACCTTTTAAAACTAAAGATGGCGCCCTACTAGCACTATTTATCCATTACTCTTTTATAATCATGCAAAAGATTACACTTGTTCAACAATTCAAAAAAAACTCCATACCGGATGTTTTACAAACTAACATTTAAACTAACGGGAGGAAGCTCCGTAATATGCGCTCGCACATTAAGTTTTTCCCACCCCGCTCATCCACATTGTAGACTTAATTGGCTACCAAATGAGCAAGAGAAAGAAAACGTTCAAAAACATACATATCAATGAACAAACCATTATTGGAAAAATAATTCCACGTTAGAGAGCCGATGAAAATTGTTGTTAATATGGCTACTATAAAAGAGAATCAGAAAATGCAAATAACAAAGGTTAATGACGACTAATTTTGCTTAATATGAGATTTTTGATGTTCTTTATCGTTATAATTTTAAAGATTTAATTTTTACGTTTTGAGTCTTTGAATTGTTTGAAACTCCTTTTTTGGCTGATAATCTGGCTAAATTTTTGAAAATTTTAAAAAAATTCTGTTATTTCCCTGACAAATGGAAACACTTTAGACCACTCTGTCAGGTTTGACGGTGAATGCAAAATAAAAAAACTACTGAAACAACCTTAGTTTACTCAGTTGAAGGCTCTTTTCAACTCCGGTTTAAAAAAAAGTATTTTTCCGCTTTTCCTTAATTTTAATAGTTATTCTACAAAAATGCACCAATTCTTTTCGGTATCTTAATATATTGTTTGCCAAAATAACGATTAAAATTTGTATGGAACAGTTATGTATTTTAATTTCGAGCAATAATGAGAAGGCAAGTTTTCGTCTCAATGTCAATTTTTGCAAGGAAAAAGGTTTCGGATTGCTTTTTGGCTGCCTTCTTTTCATCCCAAATACAGACCAGTTTATTTTCATTAAGACTCAATTTTGGAAAGGTACCATTAAAATTCAAATGACACCCAATGATTAAATATTGTTTTTTATGAGGAAAGCTCTTGATTTTTTTTGGCTCCAAAAAAGTGTTTTCGTAAATTTTTAACTTGAATGTTGCCTGCTTCTGTTGTTCATTTCATAGTCTTATGACTGACAATTATTATTAAAAGGATTGTTTTGCCATCTATGGAGCTTTTAATTGAACTATCTAAGGGTTACAATTGATAACAAAGGGTTTTTTGTCAATATAACTCTGTAATTCTCTGAAATTTATCAGTTGTTTTTGAGATATTTTTTGCAGAACTAGATATTCCCTATCAGTTGTATCCATAAATCATTTTAGTGGTATATTAGCAACTGCAAGAACAGTTTGGGTGTATTCGAGAAAATTTACAATTGTAATCCACAATTTTAATGGGGCGATTGGTTTAAATAGTTTTTTTTTATTTGTTGTGTCAATTAAGTTAATTACAGTCCTGAGCGATAACAAATAGAAAATCAGTTACTTAAAGATTAGATATCTTTGCAAATGAAGGCAAAAAACTTTATTACCAATTTAGCGAAAAAAAATCGGTTTTGCAGACTCCAACAAGAAAATTGGGTTAATTGACACTGAAATATTGCGTTCTGCCTCCAATTGGTTTTTGACTTGTATACTTCTGACTTAGTCTCAAGAACGACAGGCATAATTGTCCTCCTAAGAATTTGCATGTGAAGCTATTTTTTGTTTTGGCTGAAAAAATTTTGTCGTTAAGGCTTTCGATTTTTCAGTCTCCGGTTTTACAGTGTTCAACAATAAGTTGGGCGTTAAACTGATCGTGAAATTTTGAGTTTTGCCAGTATTTGTTTCTGTTTTGTATATGTTTGACTTAGTATTTATGATGACAGGATCAATCGACCTCCAAAGCAAAAAGCAATTATAATGAAAGCAATTTGTGTTTCAATTGAAAATTTGTGGTTGTTATGAATTTTTTTACCAAATTCGTTTTCAAAAAAACAAATGGCTCTTTGAGCTCTGTCACTATACATCTGATTGCTCTCTTTTTATACCTACCAAATTGTAGCGTAATTTAAGCAGAGCAAGACAGCAGTCTTCAAGGTTTTTTTTTGAATTAGTTGTTTCGATTTGATACTACAGGTTTTCATAAAATGTTTGTGCATTATTGTAAATTCCATCATTTTGATGTTCTTCTTTACTGTCTGGTCCTACTATAAAAAATGAACAATCTTTGATGGCAAACTACATATCAAATTAATGGCATCGACTGAAGACGCAGTTATTCTATTACTTTTCGGCGCATAGGGTGTGATTTCAAAGGCTTAGACAAATTTTTCTCGAAAAACTAATTGACCTCCAATTATTTCTGTATTAGTTCTTTTTGTTGAGACATTTTCGATAATGAAAGGTCCATTAGTTTCATTTGAAGATATAAATGAAGCCATTTAACGATTGCAGTTATCTGATGGTTTTCATGACATTGAAACTAAATGTTTTCAAATTGTATAAAAGTATTCCTTAACTTTGCCCTTTAGTTTTTTTCTACTTCTAAATTATTCTCAATAAGAACAGGCCCATTATGTATTCTGTGGAAACAAAGTAAATTTGTCCAGTTTAAGTTTTATTTGACGCAACTTTGACCTTGTTTTTAATACAGAATACAGAGGTTAAGTTTTGGTCGTAGATAAAACTTGTTGTTGTTTATCTAATTTTGCTGTTTGTCTTTACTCTGTTAGTCTTGTTAATGCCAGTTACCGTCGATTTTACAATGCGAAATCTTTTATTAGAAGTTGTTACGAATTCAGAGTTATTTTTTAAAATAGAGTTAAAAACTATTATCTAACAATATATGATTTTTAAACGATTTCTACCTCTTTCTTACATGGGAGACAATTCACTCAAAAATAAGTTTGAGAGGGGTCGGGACATTATGTGCAAACGCTTATTACGGAGCCTCCTCCTTATATATAGAGTTGAACTTTTAGTTTTCGCATTCCTGAAATCAACCCTTCCAGAGATTCCTTGGGGGGGGGGCACAATCTCAGAATGAAAAGTCCCTGATCTAATAAAAACAAACCAACTTGTTAAAAGGTAGCTCAGCAAAATTTACATTCAAAAGATAAAAAATTGTGACAAATTTTTTGTGGCCAAACTGCATTAACCCTTTCTTGAAAATTTCATAACTCTCTTCCACGTTTTCTCGAAGACTTGTTTGACACTTGCAAGTTGAGAACCCACGCCAAAACCAATCTTTTCATGATTTCCAGACCAATTTCTGTCGTATTCCCGGGTTTTTTTTGGCGTTTTCCGGACCTATGTTGGGCTAATTTTTGGCAATTTCGGCGTTCTCTTGAACTATTCTGGCAGTTTCTTGAGTTTGCCAAGTCTTGGATTTAAACGTTCCATTTTGGATCTGAGATTTTACGTTTTGGCTAAAGACGCTCCGAAAACTGACAGGTGAAAAAAATGACATAATCATAGCTGTGAATTAGCACTGAAATTGTAGTTGGAATTATATTTGCTCAGTACTAAAAATCACCGGACATTAGGCCAGGAAGGGCAGAAAGTTTTTATAAAACTCAACAATGACAGATTACAAAAAGTAAAGCACATTACAAATAGAAAGAAATTATTATTTTTCTAAAAATTGCTTTAAAAAATTCAATAAAAGTTGGCGTAAATTGTTCAGCAAAAGTTCTGAAACAAACATAATGTATTACCTGTAAGTACTGGATAAATAGTGATATTCAGTCGTCCCCTTTTAAAACTAAAGATGGCGCCCGACTAGCACTTTTTATCCATTACTCGTTCATAATCATGCAAAAGATTATGCTTATCCAACAAATCAACAAAAACCTTCATTACCAGATGTTTTACCTGCTAATATTTAAACTAACGGGAGGAGCTAATATTTAAACTAACGGGAGGAGCTAATATTTAAACAAATATTTAATTAAAGTTCCAACCCCGCTCATTCACATTTTAGACCTAACTGGCTACCAAAAATCAGAAAACGTTCAAAAACATACATATCAATGACCACACCATTAATGGAAAAAATAATTCCACGTTAGAGCGCCGATGAAAATTGTTGTTAATATGGCTACTAAAAAAACAATAATAAAAATCAAATAACAAAGGTTAATTACGGCAAAAATTCAAGGTCTTTATTGAAAAACCAGAAATTCAAACTCTCATCAGGTAAAACCTAAACAAATTAAACTACTTAAACTTCCCTAGAAAAGCATCGGACCTAACTTCAATGCTACTGAGTAACCGGTCGACAAAAAAGCAAAAATTGAAAACGGAAAATCTGTTTTTGAAAACAATTGTTTTCAAAGTAACTAAAATCATTAATTATTAAATGAAATCACTAAAAATGTTCATTTATGTCTTCTTGGGAAGCAATTCAGACCTGTCATTAACCAGTGATCATCATATCACTACAAAAAGGAAAACAAATAGCTGATAAATTAAAAAGTTCGATTATACTTTGAGCGAAAATGCGGTGAAGCAGTTAAAACCTTAAATTTGTCACCAAGAAAATTAAAAATATGCAACTGCGCAAATTTGGAAAGGCAATGGGACCTACCAATTTCGTTAGAAGTTATAAAGAAAACAAAAATCTTTGTTTACAAATATATAAAACAAAGTGTACAAATATATAAATATCACAAACATTCCATAAAATCTCTTTGTAACAAATCCTAGAAACAAATGGTTGACACTAAAACCGTTATAAAGATTAAATTTTTACTCAAAAGAAACTGTTTGGGACTTTTCTTTTGCTATGCTACTAATTGACCAAAAATGATTTTAAAAATGGCGAAGTTCGATTTTCTAAATGTTTCTGAAAACAATTTTTCCTTATACAACGACTACCTAGAAATGTCAACAAAAAAGAAGCCCAAAAAATAAACAGCACCAAAAGTTCGAAAATTTCTTATGAAAATAAATGGTCGAAGCCATCAGTCAAAAACCATGTGACCAACATAGATATTAACGTTTGAATCAACAACAGTAATTGAGACTTCTAAGTAATGAGATTGAGTTACATGATGACAAAAACAAGGGCAAAACTAAAACAGTTGCAAAAGTTTTTTTTTCAAAAAATTTTATTTCAAAGTCATAAAAAACCCTTAGCTATAAATTGAAGTCCTTATTAAGAAGTCTTTATTGAAGTCTTCAGTTATGCGACTTGGGAAAGCAGTTTAGACCTATTTTTATTAGGTATCTGTGGTACAACAATACCGGCAGAAATAATAAAAAAAATTTTAACAAGTTTAGTGAAAGAACTGGGTCTCCGCCCATAAAATACCCGTTGCGCTTTTTTCAATCCATTGCAAATTTTCAACTATGCATTCCTTCAATTGGACCTGTCGGTGGTTTGATCGTTTGACAAGGAAACAGAATGAACCCAAAAATGTGCAATTAGGCTCAAAAATCAATTTTTCTCACAACTCGTAGTTTCAAACAACAGAAAACAAAAGTTGAAAAAAAACACGATACATATTTTAATTTATAGCTCTCAGGAAATGAGGTTTTGTCCGTATTTCTAGAGACTACACCCGAAATTGAGAATAAGAAGATAAATTAGCGGCAAAGTTCAAAATCTAATCGACATTTTCTTAAAATAATTTAGGTGTAAAGTCTTAAGAGAATCAGACGACAACATGAAGCATTTTTTTGAATCACAAAAACCTCCTAAGGAAGCCAATTGGATCTTTGAGAGTCTGCGTCATTGGACTACAAAAACTATACCAAACGAAAGCAAAACATATGTAGTCCAAAAAATTTTACAAAAAAATTGGTCAAAACCATAATAAGTATGAGCTTATTTCTGAATATTAAATGTTAGTTGTCTATTATGATCTGTTATTTGTTATCTGAATATTATATCTGAATATTATCTGAATATTATATGTTATCTGAATATTATATGTGTATTATATGTTAGAATATTGCATGTTGGAGCCATGTTGTATGTTAGTTGGGCCTAGGTTCCTTGCAAACAATATTTGTCTATAATTGAGACCTGAGTTAATTTTGGTCAGTAATTAACATAAAAACTATAAAAGCGGAAACATTTTGAAAAAAAAAGGCGGCGCCGCAAAAAATTTTCTAAAAATTCCAAAAAATGTTCTATTTTAAGGATGCATGATGAGATCAAGATCAACCCTGACCTTGCTGTACATCTAAGAAAGCTATTGATTCTTCGAATAGTTAAGAAATTGATCAATTTTTGAACGTTTATCAATTTTTCAATTAATCAAAATTAACTAAAGCATTTTGTATAATTATCGAGTTGAAATTTGCCAAAAACTGCAAAATTTCAATTCGAGAAGACTCCTTAAGCCCATGGGATTAAAATTAGCCGTTTTTTGGGCTTACTAAGATCAGGTTTGCAAGTTTTAGGTTTCTAATTCCAGCAAAGTTAAAGAAAGTGTGCTGAAAATCATATTTGGTCGCATTATAGACGAATGTCTCAAATTTAAAAAGTTTAGCATAAATTCTTGCCAACAAACTCGGTTTGAACAACTCAGCAAACCACCTCTATCTTTAAGGATAAAACGAGCAACACTATCGTGAACAATTTTTTTCATATATTTTAGCAAAATTAACAAAAATGGGACAAATATAATGGAAAATTTGAACGAAAGCAGCGTAATTCGGCCGAGTGTTCACAAAGGTTAAAATCTCGATAACTTCTTGTGAAAAACCAAACTTCAAAAAAACGCTTTAATTCAGTATTCTGCGCTGGACGAGCTGAGCTTTCTAATGATACCACTCAAAACTCTCTACAATGATTTTATCGATCGGCCAAAATTGACTGAACAAAAATCCCATTTGGGTATATAATTCCTCCCCTACAAAAAGTGGGTCGGAACAAAAAGTGTCAGTTTGGACTTTTTTGTGATCACTCATAGGATGACACTTTTTCTAAAACAAAAAATAAAATTGAAAGCCAGGTACAATTTATTTGCTGCAACTTTGTTGATCAGTGGAACTGCTACGTGGGTGGGCGAAGCCGTTACTAACTCAGATAAGTGAAACTTTTGCACACATTTATTCTATTTGTTTTGTGTTTTAATTAACAAATCATTATCGCGTGGTATGCAACTGAAAGTGTATATAAGAGTGGAAAATTCTTTTTATTGCTGCAACTCTTTCAGAGGACTTCACTTTTTCGCAAAGCTATGATGGTGTTTACAAGCCAGAAAACAATCTCTTCTTTTTTTAAAAAAAAGACACTGGAATTAGTGGAAAATCTGAATTGAAAACTCCCGTTGCAACAACATGACGAGAAAACAAATTGCAAAAGTACCACAAAAAATTGACTGTAAGGATAATCTAAATCACGAGGTAACAAAAAAAGAATAAACAAGAAAGACAAATAGAATTAAACAAACTAGAAACAGAGAATAGAAAAAAAAGAATAAATATATATTCAGACAGAAAATTATGGTAACCTAGAAGAACTAATTGTTCCTTTAACTAAAAACTTTAATTTTACAAAACCAGTACCTGGATGAACAAAATGAATATACAGTTTATTTGCTGCAACATTGTTGATAAGCCCTCGGGTATTAGTATTGAGGACAACAAAATATCAACCATCTTACTACCATTACTTCTAACACTGAAATTCTCTCCAGTTAGATCAAATTAAAACAAACAACTACAAAAATTGTCAACTTATTTTAAAGGTTAAAGAAATGGGTACCATAGAAGAACTAATTGCTCCTTTAACTAAAAATTTAAATTTACAAAAAGCAGTACCTGGATGAACAAATCAAAATACCGTTCATTTGCTGCAACATTGTTGATAAAACCTCATCTATTAGTTTTTAGGACACAATATCAACCACCTTACTACCATTACTTCTAACACTGAAATTCTCTCCACTTAAAACAAATTAAAGGAACGATCGACAAATAATTTAGTTTACAACTAAAATCATTTTAAAGGTTGTAGATCAATATGATAACTCTGATATGTAGCAGCGAAGATATATATTCTGTACCTAATTTTAAAAGCTCTACAATTTATATTGTTTCATGTTATGCAGCAACACATTATAATCTTTACTGAAATGTATAATCTTTTTGAAAACATCTTTACAATTTTTGTTCTATGATTCTCATTCATGCTATGTTCGGAAACAAAACAATTTCCACATTTTACAAAAAGATTCATGCACATTCATTTCTATATTAACATCATTTACAAAAAACAATCTTTGAAAATCACTAATGAAACCAAATAAGTCACTCATCTCAATCATCAAATTCATAAGACCAAGTGTTGCATCAGCACAATCACCTTTAAATTGATTATTTCTTTTACGTTTGTCTCTGACAAAATCAGACTCATATTCATCCTCTGCACATGTAAGTAATTTGCACATTAAGAGATTGGAATGAGAGTGATTAAAAAAATCTGTTGTCCTTCCACCACTCGTGTAAGTTTAACCTAACTGAAAAATGCAAGTTAACCATATTTTAAACTTCGAACGTTTCCATCATTTGCGTAAATACCATCAGCAGCGTCTGAGACAACGATTTCTTTTTCAAGATATGAATCATATATATTCAGATGGTTTTCGTCTCAATTGAGAATAACATTAAAAGAGGTATTGATAAGATTAATCGTTGTCGGATTTTGATTTATGTTTTAGAGTCTTTGTTTTGTGTTTATCATTATTATAATCGTTACAAAAGTTGTACTTGGCACAAATTCCATTTTGAAAGGTATAAAACTTTTAATGGTAAAAATTGACCAAAAAGATAGTTTCATGGGAACTACAAAATATAAGAGAAAATTTATCTCAAATAAAAGAAGAACATACTGTAAATTATAGAATGATAAGACCAAAAGAAAAATTTAATTTCAATGAACCTATATCAAACTCTTTTAAGTTAAGTTTAAATAGATTATCGGCTTATATTTCTGATTTTAATGTAACTGAAAGGAATTATAAGTTTTGATATGCATTAGAAGAAGATCAGGCTGAAACCAATGTAGATGATATCATTATGAAAGCAAATGATGATAATGAAACTTTTAATGATGGTTTTGGTAATAGACTTGATAATATACTACTTGCAATGATTGATAAAATAACACCAAGAGATTATGAACTATCTGAAATAGCTCATAAGGTAAACTAAAATGTTATAAAAAAGCCACTAAAATGTCATAACTAAAAATTTTCTTTAATCAACGGCAAATCAATCAGGACACAATTTTCCTTTACCTTGATAGTGTTTTAAGGGAACAATTCAATGTTCATTTCAGTTATTCAACAATCTTTATGTTCTTTTGTAGAAAGAGCCATTTCAAAGAGCCATGCTGAAAAATCTTAATTTTAAATTCATATTAAATTATGTTCTTACTTTCCAACAACAATGGCTCCATCAATTTTGTGCTGAAATCAACCAACAAAACCTTGTTTCCCAATTGAAAACTTTTAAGGCCTTTTTTACTTGTCTGATTTTAAATTCAAACTAATAATTGCAAAAATTAAAATTAGATTTTGTAATATTGAACTTATTTGTAACATACGTAAAGAAGTAACAGGTGGACCTCCATAGTGCTGGGATATAGTCCTGCCAAGTTTAAATTAAAGATGTCAAGAGTCAGAAAACTAATTTGAGAAACCGTTATACTTCTGAAAATCTCAAAACTTATCAATTTAATTGCCAAATTAGTTTTTACAGAAATCATTAAATGACCCGGATAGCGGTTGAGTTTTGCTAAATAAGTGAAACAAATGACTTTATGCACAAGCAATTGGCGCGGTCATTTCGGTCTGCACATATCGAATTTCGGTCTGGCGCCTCAACCTGGGCACAAAAGCATGAAAAAGAAAAGATCTGTTATCACGCGGTTTATTTACGTGGAAAATTGAAACAAAAAAATCAGCTTTAGACGAAGAAACAAAAACCGACAATCGCATCAACTTAGTAACTCTCGATTCAAAGCTTAACTATTGGTTCTCTGCGTTTTCTCGAAAACCAACGGTTTTAGTCAGACTTTAATTTCAAGAAAAAAAATCTTTTTCAAAATTCACTTGAATTTGAAGAGCCGTTCGAAGAGCTGTCTGTAAAAAATTTTCAAATAATTCTGACTGATTCCCTAATTTCGCGATCACAATTACACATTAAATGTATTTTATGTTTTTCATAAACTCGTTTAGAAATGAGTATTTCAATTTAAAAAATGTATAAATATAAATTATATCTATATTTACAATAAATTATATATATGTTAATTATATTTAACATAAACAAAAATTATATAAATAGAATTAGCAGGTCAAAAAATGTTTTTGACCGATCTTTTTTTGTTTCAGGCTAAAATTGATCAGCTGCCCAATCTGTTTTATACAGCTGCTGAATCTGCTTTATCTTGGAAATTATTTTGGGGCAATCTTATGACATCAATTTTGTAATATTTCAGTTGATTAACTAAGCTTAGATACATAGAAGCCAACAAGAATTTGAGCTGTTAAAAAGTCGATTTTAGTGTTAAAACGATGTCAGAGTTAGGGGGTAAAAGATCAAATAACCACTATGCTTACATCTATTCGGTCTGTCAAAGGGGGCTAAAATGATCAAGGACTTTGAGGGTAATGGAGAAATTAACCCCTGACTCTTACATCATTTTACCCACATTGGCAGCCCAAAAAAATGTACGAGTTTTGAGCTGCTTTTTCCTTAAAAATCCTCCCCTGGCAGCACCAGTCTTATATTTTTATGGGCGGAAAAAATTGACCCGGGCCACGAATCGGTGTTGTCTATTATTTACTGAAGTTTAAGGGTTAAAACGTATTAAATCTTAGATATTATTATAGCAATAATACTTCTATAAGTAGATCATAAGCCTATAACTAAATAGTCCAACGCTAGATCTCACACGGCAAATAATCAGTTTTAAAACTATCGATTCTTTTCTAAACATAGCTGTAGGAGCTCTGTCGTGAAGAAAGACAAACTATGGAAACTTAATAAAAAGAACGGGAATTTTCTTAATTTGAAAGACTGAATGCGAACATACCTTGACTTGAAATAATTGGCGCGCTTTCAAACTAAAACTTCCTTCCTAGAAATCCGGTTTTTAAAGAGTAAAATAGTTTCCTGTTGAGTGATATATACTATAAAATTATAGGCAATCAGCTGAAACAAAATACCTTCAAAGAACCAAACTAAATTTTTGAGATTAAATGTTTTGTTGCATTAATCGGTATATCCGTTTATACAGCTTGTTTATAAAATCTAATAATTAGTTTGATTACCAATAATAAACAACAATAAAAGCACCTGGCATCAATAAGAACTTGGATGTCTACTTTCAACATCGCAGAGATCGACAAATGACTAATCGTTTATCATTGACTAAATCAGTTGCAGCTAAGTAATGGAATTCGTTGGAATCGAGTTCTCTCTAATTATAGCTGTAGGAGCTCTGTCGTGAAGAAGGACAAACTATGGAAACAAACCCAGAAGAACAGTAAATTTATGGAATTTTCCAGTTATGGAAGCTAAAAATCCGGTTTTTAAAAGAGTATAATAGTTTCCTAATGTGAGATACACAATTTAAAAAGCACATCTACATAAAAAGCATACTTAAAACATAGGACAAAAGAACGAAAAAGCGAAATTTATATTTTACAATTGGCGCCAAAAAATAGCTCTAATCAACTAAAATTTTTAATAAGTAATTTAAAAATCCCGTAAAAACATGGAGAAATGATCAAATTGAACAACAAAAGACCGATCAACTTCAACTAAAAAGACTCATTTAACCTCCAATAGTCCCAATTAAAAAAACAGTTGGAATCTATTTTGAAGTTTTAAAGGTAACGTTTGCTCGAGGTTTTGTTTGTTCAATTTGATCAGTTCCAGATAATTTTACCCAAATCAAATTAATTTGATTATTCATTTTATTCAAATTATGCAAACTTTTGGAGCCCAACAGGTTACATTTTTTGAAATAAATTTTGCACCTATTTCTTGAACTTGTCGGACACGTCCTGTATGGATATATGGTTAAGATATAGTTGTTTTGAAAAAATTAATGTGTAGCCATGTAGCTCGCAAACGATATTGTTTATGCAAACGATTTGTTTATGCAAACGATTTGTTTATGCAAACGACATGCGAAAATTCATACTAACGATGTTTTTTTTAGTTTTGCTAACTCCATACTAACTAAATTTTTTCAGCAATGGTTCAATTTAATTATTTCCTTTTTTAATGGACTATGTTGGAACGCACAAGCTATAAGGCCGTCTTGTTTAGTTACTTTGAAGGTCGCTTTCTATTGTTTTCGCTATTCAAAATTGAAATGCGGAAACAATAAAAATGTGGAATTGATGTTTTGAATTTTGGCAGGAATAGCTTGAATAGTAGTTCAAAACAATATTCAACAATGCGAATTCAAATCTATGCCAGAGCAGGTTTTCCCGGGGGTGGAGGGGTGGGGATTGGGGGGCTGGAGGGGGCGTGATGTGGGGTGGGGTGAGGGTGTTGATGTAAGGGGTCGAATTATAAGAACCGCCCTTTACACCTTGAATGAAAAACGGTTTCGGTAAATCGCATACTTAGACACTAGTACGCCGCAAGGCTCTAAGAGAACTCAATGCCCTCCGGGCGTTACTCGTACATCCCTAAAGGGCTCTAAAGGTCAGACGAAAAATCGGTCAAGCAAAAAATTGCATGAGAGGTCAAAGGACTAATAAAAATTCTGCTAATTTGGCGTGAGTGCAATTGCGAACCTAAAACAAAAAAGGGGTAGCTTAGAACTGTTTCATGGATGCAAAAAACAACCCCACAACGGCTCTGACCCAAAACCTTTAGTCTGAATTTTTAATCACTCAGCTACAATGGCTTTGATATACGATCGCTCACAATCGCTTTTAGCAAAGAATTCTATTTCACAACGAGAGCAACTGGTAAAAAAATTTAAGTTTGAAAAAGTCACTCAAGAAGTCAACGTTCATGAACAAAAGCGCAAAACGGTCAGGCCGACACACGCACATTTACAATAATTGCTTCAAACTTCGTTAACAGGAATTGATAAGTTAATTGAATGTTTGTGGACAGCGAGCTTTTCCCATTTTCCAAACTCATTGTTGGGCTCTGGAATTCAAAATATTAAAGACTAACATCAGGCGAATTGATTTCAGACAACTTTCAAGCGGTTGGTTTCGTCAGTAGCTAGCTGGGGTTTAAAGGAAAGTAAAGCATGTGCATTAGAGGGGAGTCGTAACTGATTGGGCTTTAGTGAATGGGAATCGCTCGTTTAGGGGCAATTAAACAAGCAGTTAACTTCGAGAAACATATCTACGGTTTGTTCTTAAGTTAGGGTTTCTTACTGGAAAAACAGCGCAACTTCACATGACACCGGCTAATGACTACCAGAACGAACCTGTTGTTGACAAATCGTAAAATGGTTGCTGTCGTATCTCTATCTCTCAAGTAGGTTAACTCACCACAGGTTGACAATTCTTCAATATGATAAGAGTTTCTTATATTTTAAACAACTTCCTTTGTCCTAGGTGCGGCTAAAAAATGCTACAGTATTATTTTCCTCTCGCAATATCTTGCTTACTTATCACAAACATGTTCCCAATTTTGAGAAAATGCATTGGAGAATTAAACAATTCAAAACCAGTAAATATCAACAATTATTTTTAAATTGTTTTGCATTGCTCTTAAAAAATTGGCGCTTCTTGTCCAATCGATCACTACTGAACAATTGCACTTCACTCTTTTTTGTTCCTGACAGACTAAAAATATAGAACTACCCAACGGTTGTTATTGTCACTAGACTATATCAGGCTACGATTTTATCGCCCTCTTTTAGCACCATTTTATACACACAGTGGCAGTAAAGTGTGACTAACTCTTAGTCTAATCACGGCAACAGTGAGATCATGTACATTTTCACACGGTTGCTGTCGCAGTCGCTAACTTATCAAAATCCGAGTCGAAGCGAAGTAGTTGAATACCTTCGAGAGAGCGATACACACCGTGATTTTTTTTACTCACGTCTCGCTGCGATTAGAACAGTTCCTTAATTTACCTGTCAAAGCATTAATACTACGTTAAAACTTTATGAACACTGCGAAATATCCTTCGTTATCAGAATACGAGTTCATCGTCTTCTTTTATCATAACCGTTACTATATAAACATAACCGACTAACGTCGGACAATGCTCTAGACAAACCGGCGAGCGTAAGTGCTCTAAGAGAATTTAATGCACTCGGGGCGCTAACTGTTTAAGCCGTTGTTTAGGAAGAAAAATGAAATAGGTGACAAAAAAGTCGGTGGAGCGAAAGTTGCATAAACAAGACCGCAGGACTAATATAATTGCTACAAACTACTTTTCCAGCAATTAAACAGTGGTGATAAAAGAGTGCCTTAAACTTATAGTCTAATCCTGGCATCAGTGATATATTTTAAAAAACAAAACTTACGGTTGGTAGCACCATGGGGAAGATATTAAAGTCAGAGGCAGAATCGAGTAATTGAATAACATAAGGATGGCAATAAATACCGTGGTAAACTTTTTAATCAACTTTCCTTGCGATTACCGGTAAAATAACGCGTTAAGAACCAATTAACTCAACGAAATGGGCTGTATTATCATACTACAAGGTTGTCGCTATCTATCCGACTGTAAACTCGTAGTCTAACCACAGCAACCGAGATAAGCAACAATACAACAACATTATCATCGCCATCGTGAAGTTATCAAACTCCGAGGCCAAACCAAAATTTTTTGAGGCAAACTTTAAGAGGGCGATAACAACCTTACGGTAACGTTTTTCATCATTCCACGTTGCAATTACTACAGTTTTATAATTTGCCGGTGAGCTATCACGTTAGGGCCCATTAACACTACAAAATCTGCTCTGTCATTAGACTAAGAGTTTTTCGCACTCTTTTGTCACCACTGTTACCAAAAACAGTGGCAATAAAAGTGCAAAAAACTCATAGTCTCGCGATTAACTCACAATATAAACAACTAGCGTCGAAGGAGTTGCTCTCAAACGAATAGGGGAGATCAAATTTATTGTACCCTGCTTTAGTGGGGGACGGGCCTCAAATAACGTTGTTAGAGATCATTGAAAGCATTAACAGTTTTAAAAAAATAGATATTTCGGCGCACTGTTCATTTGACTTTTGGTATTGAACTACCGCCACTTGGGTTCAGCTTCTGACACGTGTGAATGAGAGGAATTTCAGTGTCGCAAAACAAATTAGTCAAGGGCATAAAAATCTACAACCGTCTTCAAGCAAAAATTTTGCAAAAAAAAGCATTTGCTTCAAACTTTCTCCCAGACGAAGTATTCGACGAAGTAAAAAACAAAGCAGGACAAGTCCTAAAATTAAACTAACGAATTTAATGAAAAACTTAAAACTACGGTGCCTGGCCAGAAGATAAATTGAGCAATAACTTAAATAGTCAAATAAACTAAACAAAAATATAATTATTGCTAGAATTTCAGCAATAATTACATTTTTATATGGTTCTTTTCAAAAGTTTCTCAACATTTGAGATTGTTTTTCTTTTTGGCTGCCATTTTTCAATTGATCTGTTGGCCAGGCAAAACCGTGCAAAATTGCAAAAATTAGTACCATTTTTTGAGTTTATATTTGCAGTACCAAAACATATAGCTCATAAAATGGTTATAAAAAGTAATATTATCTTCAAAAGACCTTTATCAACTTTCATATACGTCAATTAGAAACTAATCAACAAAAAACTCGAAAAACGTGAAAAATTGCACCACTAGATCTCAAAAACGCCTAAAAATGACTTTTTAAATTTGATGTTAAGACCGTCCTAGCAGCTGCACCACTCAAAGCATTTGAAAGGCTACTAAAACCAGCTTTGGGTCTCTAACGGAACTTAATGCCCTCTGGGCCTTGCCTGTTTATCCCGATTTGAAAGATCCGAGTAATTGAAAAACGTGTGAAAACATAGCAGGACAATTCCTGGCCAACAATTCAAAGAATTTTCATTGACAAAACAAAAACTAGACCTCGAATTGACTATGAATGGATTGGAAAACCCGTTAAAAAAGACAGCGCACTAATAGAATCCAGTTCTTAGATTGTAAAAAAATAATAGGAGCGCAATAATAGCCGGCTGAGAAGCCGCAGATAGTTATTGATACTACCATTTGGTTGTTATCGTCATCGCGAAGTTATCAAACTCCGAGGCGAAGCTTTGAGAGGGCGATATCAGCCGATTGGTAATATTTTAATCAATTCTCGTTGCGATTACAACAGTTGCATAACTTTATCACACTTTTGCCAGAATTAGACTACGAGTTTGACTACGAATTAGACTACGAATTAGACTAATACTAGTTCCAAAGAACAATTGAGTTTAATCAAAGTGTTCTCAGATCATTGTAGAGTTTTGACGTTGATTGAATCTAGTTTTATTTAGCCTGCTTTTCAAAAAGCTAACTAATGAGTGTCCTTTCTGAAGACGAAAGTTGGAGTGATTTCTCAAAATTTAAAGCCGTGCAAAATCGACTATTAAAAACTTGATGTTTTTCAGAGTTTTGAACAATCTTAACGTAAAGTAACTTTCTTGGGAACAGTTAACCGTTAATTTATAACTTTCACAGGGATCTTGATGTTATAGGAAATTCGAGGCTAGCTGAAGTTAAATAGGTAGTATTTTGAAGCTTCTGTTGGATGTGCCGAAAGGAAGCTTCTGTTGTCTTTTCTCTGATTGACGAAATTTTCCTTGACGGACGGTTTGGTGCTTTTATCACGGGTGAATTTATAGTAACGTAGTCTAAAGACGAATCAGATTTCGTGTTTTTAATTGGGCGTTAACATGTTATTTTACCGGTAAGTTATGCAACAATTTTTATCGCAGCGTGAGTTGATTGAGGTTATGCAACTGTTGTTATCTTACTTGAAGTACTCTTATTCTCAGCCAATGTTTCTCGGTACATACTTGAGCACCAAACCGTCCGTCGAGGAAAATGTTTCGTCAATCAGAGAAAAGACAACAGAAGCTTCCTTTCGGCACATCCAACAGAAGCTTCAAAATACTACCTATTTAACTTCAGCTAGCCTCGAATTTCCTATAACATCAAGATCCCTGTGAAAGTTATAAATTAACGGTTAACTGTTCCCAAGAAAGTTACTTTACGTTAAGATTGTTCAAAACTCTGAAAAACATCAAGTTTTTAATAGTCGATTTTGCACGGCTTTAAATTTTGAGAAATCACTCCAACTTTCGTCTTCAGAAAGGACACTCATTAGTTAGCTTTTTGAAAAGCAGGCTAAATAAAACTAGATTCAATCAACGTCAAAACTCTACAATGATCTGAGAACACTTTGATTAAACTCAATTGTTCTTTGGAACTAATTATGTTTGATTGCGAATTGACTGTTTCCAACAGCAATAAACTGATAAGAGCTATTTGCTCTACTCGCTCATCTGATTCAAATCTCTGCCTGAAAATTTTTTACACTGTCGTGAAGCAAATTAAATTTCAATCAAAACACTAATTTCAAATTTGTGTCAAATTTACATATATTTTCTTTAAAACTAAAAATAATTTAAAGTCTATCGGAATCTAATATTTGATATGCTTTACACGGTCTTCTTTTCTCTTTTCTTCTTCACTGGTGTCTCTGCTCGCCGCGTAGCCAGCCAGAGCAGCCAGACCCAATCCCAACAATCCAGCTCCCATTGCTCCGGCTATGAGACCCGACTCCGCTTGACTACCCATGTAATCGACTCTGTATCTACATAGTATTGCAAATTTCTCGCAGTTGTCCCATATCAGGTGGTATTTCCATTCTATTGCTCGTTTGAAGTGCTTCAATGCAAAATTCCGGATATCCGAAGCTGGCTGAGGCTGCAACAAAAAAAGAAGAGGAAAAACGACGTTGAAAGAAACAACAATTTTAAGATTAAAAACGACCTGTTTCTAAAAACCCAGCGAAAAAATACACCCACTTCAATTTATCAAAAAATTCACGGAATCAAAACCCAACTTGACTATTAAAAAGCTGTGTATTTAGCGCGTTGGGCCATGACTATGCCTTAGCGGCCCATGGGACTTGATATGAAACTATCACAACCGAGCAAATTATCACAGCCAAAATTCAAATTTAAAATGGGGGTTCATTTTTGTCGAAACAGAACAGATCCATTTTAAGTGACCTTAAATATAGTAGATATTTAAAGTGACCGAAGAGATATGGACAAACTGTTTTAACATTCTCCTAGACCATGACTCGAGGTGTTTGTTGGATCCATTAGATGAGCTTAATTTTCTCTGTCTTAAAAAGCCTCTCTTAGAGAGTCAATTGCTTGCTCAATTCCACCTGTGTGAATGGGACAAATTTGGGTTCTTTCCCATCAGAGCCACATCTCCCCCAATGCAACGAATGTTTCAAAACTTACCTTGTATTTGTCGTCCAGGTAATTATGAGCGTAATAATTGCAATCTCTCGCAATCCAACTGATTCTATCTTTTTTGAAGATTGCTTTCTTCTCTCCTTGGAAAGCGAGACTTATGGAATTGAGTTCTTGGTCGTTTCCCTCTGGACCCAAATGCACCATTTCATCGTCGTCAGTACACACACCCCAGTGAGAGTAACTACCGCGTTCAAACTTGACCATGTCGCCAACTTCAATTCTTCCCAGCAGAGGCATTTTAGCGCATCAATAAACCTTGAAAGCAAAAAGACAATTTGTTATCGAGATCGATAACTCTTAATAAACTTATTTGCCTCTAAAATTGACGCAATTATTGATTCTTAATACAACAAGGAGGCTCGGTAATGTGCGTTCGCACATTAAGTTCCGACCCCGCTCATCTACATTTTTCACTTAATTATCTACCAAATGAGGAAGAGATTAAAAAAATTAAGATATCAACATATCGTTCGACAAATTACTAAAAAAATAAAACAATCTACTCTAGAGGGCCTATGAGACCTGTGGCTACCATAATATGACTACCAGAAAAGACGACAATAAAAATCAAATAGCTACAAATATTAATTACGACTAAAACTCCTTGTCCATTTTTTGAAAACCACTAATAACCAAATCAAAAGGGCATCAGATAAAATTTATACTAAGAGGATTAACCGGTACCTTTTGGAACAAAATATGGGACTTTTCCTCAATGCGACTTGGCAACAAGTCGAGTAGAAATGAGCAAAAGCGGCAAAAGTTTATTAAAACATTGCTTTTTTTTAAAAAAAAAAAAGTATTAAATTGGAACTGATTAGAAACATTACTCATCAAATGAAATCATTGAGAGAGTCTTTCATACCTCAATAGAAAGCGATTGAGGCCTTTCATTATCCAGGATATGTCAAACGACTACAAAAAGGACAAATACAGGCAAAACTTGCACGAAAAATTATGCACGAAAACTATGTCCCCCAATATATTAAATATCAAGTTGATCAAAAAAAAAACAATAAAAATCTTCGTTTATATTTTTTGCAGGTAACAACATTTGTAAGTCAAATGACGCGCATTATTGTGATACTGTGAAAAGAAAACAAAAACCTACAAAAAAGGGGCAAATTTGCCAAAATCACGAAAAATGTTTTTATGAAAACTGGTTGTTCCAAGAGGAAAAACCATTTGACGACAATAAAACCGTTATGAAGAGCAAAGTGTATTTAAAAAGATAAATGATGTAAATTGTACATAGAGATGCTTAGCTACAATTTAACAGAAATAAAATTGGAAGAACTCAAAAATCTATCTCTTTTTTTTATTAAAAACAAATATTTTCAATATTCATAGCCAACAAAAGCTTTCGACTAAAAGAGTAGACAGTTTGTCTTGCAACTACTCAGAAAACTAATTGCGACTGTTATTAATGAGACTAAATCATAAGACCATAAGTTAACATTAAATACAAGCTGAACTAATAAGTTTCAAAATCAACTTTACGAAACCACAGTTTTGAAGCCATTAAACTTATAAGATATTAACCGCGAGAACATAACATCTTCATTTTCGTCTCCTTTGATCATCATAACGTCTTTTTGTAAAACGACTACCACAAAATGACAACAAAGAACCGCAAAAACTGAAAAGTACCTAAACTTCACAAAAATCTTCTGAAACAAATTGTCTAAGCCCTGAAGACATTTAAAAAGTTTAAACAACAGAAAATCTATTGTTTGATTCAACAATACACTAAGAAGAGCTCTAAATAATGAGGCTAATTTACGAAAATGATAAAACATTGTAAAATACGAAAAAACGCAAACCAGAACAAAAAGGGATAAGTTGAAGAACACTAACTCATTTTTTTAGAAACTTAATTCGAAAGTCAAAACAGCCATTAGTTATTTGCCAATATCAGTTAATTAAGTTCAATTGTTTATCTGTAGTTGGCCTCTGAGAACTTTAATTACACAATATTTGGCATACGACAACAAAAGTTAACAACAAATAAAGGGCAGAAATAAAAAACTACCAATTTCTGAAAGAGAACAGTGTCGCAGCCCTTCAAACCATATGTTATAAAAACAAAAATTATGTTCAGTTTCAAATAATGTTGTTGAGTTTTTGTCAGTTAGACTGTTAAATAATGTGACAATTTACAAAAGAAACAAAAACAACAGCAAAAATGGGCAATTATGCACAAAAATCAGAAAATTTTGTATAAAAACTCGTAGTACCAAAAGGAAGAAATCCCCCTGTTAAAACAATCGGGCACAAAATTAGTTTTTATTCTATAATGAGGAAAGGTTGATCTGTACTTACTGAGAATAAGCAAAATGTTGACTAAAATAGTATAAAAAATTGACAAGTTCAAAAAATCACAGAAATTTCCGTAAAACAAATAAATTCAATAACATAAGAGACATTAGGTAACAACCGAATGAAAAGGAAAGGTTCGCCCGCACCTCTTGATAACAACCGAGCGAAAAGGAAAGGTTCGCCAAGACCTTAAAAGTCAGACTGCCAAAAGAAGAACAATTGAAGGCAAAGGACAAGAGTTCAGTTAAATTTTACTAAAATTCTTCATCAAAGCCATAAAAACCCTTTGGTTCTCTGAAAACAAACTGTATCTACATTCGGCCTCAAAATTACATAAATTGAAGCTGTCATCAACGGAGCCGTGGATAAAAAATATTGTCAGTAATTAACATTAAAAGAACAAAAGCAAAATATTTTGAAAAAAGGCATTATCAAAATAAAAACTAAAAAGTCTCTGATTCTAAGAGTCCATGATATTATCTAACCTCTCCCTGATTTTGTGGAACGCCCAGCAAACCGACCAAGTGTTCCAAGTTTCTGCGATTTAGACCAATTTTTGAGTGGAATTCTTCAAATATTGAAAAAAAATGCATTTTGTATAAATATCGAGTTAAATCTGCAAAAAGCGGTAAAGTTACAATTCCAGAAGGCTTTTATAGAGCGCCTAATTGCAACTAGCGCTCTTTTTGAGATGAGGAGTCTGTGTTAAGGTCTCTAGGTCACTAAGTCTGGCAAACTTTAACAAAGTGGACCAAAAAGCATATTTTGTGCCATTTTTGATGAAAAAAGTTTGAATTTTTTGAAAATTTTATCAAAAATTTTAGCCCAAAAAACTTCAATCAAACAATTCGGCAACGCTCTTCTATCTCTAACGGTGACAACAACACTCTGCCGTTAAAAATTTTAACTTATTTTGAATTATATTAGCGAAATTGTGCCAAATTTTAGCAAAAACTACTGAAAATGTGAACAAAAACAGTCGAATGTTCAAAAATTTAAACCTCGATTACTCCCTGAAAAACACGAAAATTGAAAAAATCTTTTTAATTCCGTATTCTACGCTGGACGGGCTTTTTAATGACACCACTCACAATTCTCTACGATGAATAAATATATCGGTCGGCCAAAATTGACCGAACAAAAAAAAACCCAGTTGAGTATATAGTTCCCCCTCCCCACTAAAGTGGGGGTCGGAACAATAAAACCAAAGAACAAAAAGGCGCGTGGAAAACGCCCCCCCCCCCCCCCACCCCCGACATTGTCACAGTTGAATCAGCGACCAGTTTTAGGAAGCAACATTTGCAGTTCGAAAAATGGCAAAATTATGCAGTGCCGGAAGTTACTGCGAACAAAGCTGGAAGTTGACTAACCATTGACTACAAGAATTTTAAAAGCATCAAAATGCGGCGTTTTAAACATGCTCAAGTGACTCTGCAGAAGTAATTTCGATGTTCCAGCTTATTATCTCAAATCGCTACCCGATTCTCGATAAAAGCCAGAAGTTCTCAGTAACTTCAAGCAGAATCACGTAACCTATACATAAAATGTACAAGAGCAAAAATTCGCTAGAATGGGGGTCCTATATTTTATTAAGAGTCCGATTGAATCATTAAATTAATTAACAAAATATGGTTCCCAATTCAACTTCTCAGAATCTTTCGAATTGATCCTTTGATAAAATTAACGATATTCTGGAACAAAGTTAAAAAAACTGCTTCGGATTACAATTACTCCTTTTCGGACTTTGAAACGCCGCTGTTTGAACTAAAGCCAGTGAAAAAATGGGTATAATTTTCAGAATGGCTCAAAATTTAAAAAAAAAATAAGTTGAAAGGAGAAAATGAAATCATTATAGATCAACTGTGACCAGATTACATCAAAACTGTTATTGACTAACCTTTTTTCGTCAACTAAAATTATCAGCAGGTGTATTAATGCAAGTTAGATTCAACAGCAAATAATTGCCAGTAACTAGTTTATATATTCAATATATTAAAAGCAAAGTCGCAAAATTCTCGTTAATGGAGGATTCTCTGTATGTAAGCTCTATCAAATCAATTCAAGCCAGAATTATGCGATATGAATATAAAACAACTAGTACTGTTTGTATGCATATGCATGTGTATAGAAGGTAAAAACAATGCGTTTGCTTAAATGGCGACATAGCTTCCACATTTAATTGTTATTTGCTGCGGCTTCAGTTCCAGCTATGAAAGAACACAAATGCGACCGGATCACTATGACGTCACATGATGTCATAGGAATCCAGGGATATTTTCCGATTCTGCCCCCTCCCCTCCGCCCACAGCTTAATGGGTGCGTATTAGTTGCACCGCCGAACAGCATGTGCTTTAAATTTTTACATACCAAGGAGGCTCGTTAATGTGCGTTTGCGCATGATGCTCCGACCCGAGCTCATGAACATTTTTGACTTAATTGTCAACCAAATGAAGAGATAACAAAAATAGATGTTTGAGTTTAAAAAACACGTTACAAAACCTAATAACCAATTGAATTACATAATGCCACGCCTCATTACAACACTCACAAGTTCGGCCATTAAAAAGACTACGAGAAAAAGAACAAACAAAAAAGCAAACACAAAAAATTTCAAGGCAAAAACTCAATATCTAAATTTAAAAGCACCTAGTAGCAACGTCAAAATGCAATCAGATAAAACCTTAAGTACACAAACTTAATTTTTCCTAACTATACAGCAGATGGAAATTTTCCTTAATGAGACTAGGTAACAAGTCGACAAAGAGAAGAAATAAGGAGGCGAAATTCAAAAATCAATCAACCGTTTTAAACCAAATTAGTTCAAAAGTCTTAAAAATCATTAGCTTATAACGAAATAATTCTTGATGAATTTAGTAAAAAAATTATTATGAAACAAATGGGACCTGTCTTTGGTTAGACTAAGCCATGTGAACGGACTAACGATAAAGAAATTACAAACAGTTTGCGAAAACACAAATTATTGGACCCATTAAAATCTTTAGCTATTATCTGAATGATATGTAGTTTTATTTCAGTTCGCATTTATACTAATTCAGCTTAAACTGCTGAAAAATAAATAAGATCATTTGGGTCTCTTGAAAATCATTGGGATCTGTTATTACCCGAATGTGCTAAAATAAGAAGGAGAAACACAAATATTGACCACTCACAAATCTTTATGAAAACGCATACTGTCAGACATAACATCAGTTACAATATATATACAATAGACAAGTTAGTTTTCGTATTACAAGGGATTGGATGGGACCTCTCAAAGATGAGAAAAAGTTACAAGTTGACGAAAAGAACAACGAAAACTGAAAAGTTTGAAAAATCTTTGAAAATGTATAATATCATCAACTTTGACCGTTTGCTATAAACTGAATGCTTCTGGTAACATCATTCATTCAATATTTAATTACAAGCTTATGTGACCGTTCAGCATTTTACGGCTGCATAAAGAATAAAAAAAGGCAAAAACAGCAAATTCAAAAAAATGAGCGAAAAGTGTCGAGCGAAAAGCCATTAAAAAACAAAAACTTCAGTAAAAACTTTTCTATTTTCAATTTGGTTAACAGCAAGGGATTCTTCGTTTTTAACAATATGACTTCAAAAAAATCAACAAATAGGAACAAAAACATTAAAACCACGAAATTTTTGAGAAAACCCGTTGTATCAACTCCATTAAATTCAATAGATTTCAACGGAATCCAATAAAAACGCTTAATTATGCCCCAATGGGGGCAACAATGATTTTTCGCATGCATTAGTCATTAATAATACTTTAAAACAATTTACTGACTATGAAAACAACAACAAATACAGGCAATATCCAAAAAGTCAGTGGAAAAATGCGAGAAGAAAGTGTCGAGACCAATTAAGCCATAAGATTTTCTCTGGAAACGTTATATGCGAACAATTGAACGTCTTCTCTAAGCCAATGGGAACTATCAATATTAGGATGTGATAAGATTTCAAAAGGAACCAAAACTACGAAAAAATACCCAAAATTTGAAAAATTATGAAATTTCGTACATCGAAGTCATAAACCCAATAGTTAGAAGATAAAACCGCTAACTGGATAAATGTTGGTTGAAGTAAAAAGGGAAAGCTCCTGAAAATAAGCTTACGATCGGTTAATCTTCAAACAAAAATTACGAAAAAATATTTCTAAAGTCTTGACAGCTATTAAATTCAATAGCTTTCCAGAGACTTCAATAAAAACGCTCAGTTTTGTCTTAAAGGTAGGACAAGGATGTTTGTCAAGCATATTTAGGTGTTTGTCATATTTAGCATGTTTGTCAAGGTATTCAATAAGACATCTTAATAAGTCTTATGGCTATGAAAACCACAAAAAATAGAGCCAAAAACCGAAAATTCATTGGAAAAGTGCGCGAAGAAAGTGTCGAAGCCATTTAAACCATACGTTTTGTTCTGAAAACTATGATCCATTGAACGTCTTCTCTAAGCCAATGGGCTCTATAGTTATTAAGATAAGATTTCAAAGGGAACCAATAATACAAAAAAATCTAAAATTTTGAAATTTTTTTCGAAATCTTGTGGCATTGAAGTCAAATGACCAATAGTTAAAAGATAAAACTGCTAACCAGATTATTTTTGGTTGAGGTAGGACAGAAAGTGGTCCTGTAATTACGGAGATTGACTTACAGTTCACGAAAATAAATTTAGGATCGGTTAATATTAAAACAAAATTCCCAAAATTTATTTTCAAAGTCTGAACAGCCATTAGCTGTCCATTTGAAGTTCTAGATAGGTTCACCTAATGCTCATTACGAAACTTATTGCACTTTTAGTCAACCAGTCTATGTCATAGGACTCCAAAAATTTTGTAAAACCTAAAAAAGTCAAAATTTCCATGAGCGATTCCTTGAAAACCATTTGTCTGTAAATGAGGTTTGTCAATGAGGGAACCTCGATATGAAAAGTGACTAGTCTCTAGGTGACTTAAAAAACAAAATATGATACGTTTTCTAAAAAAGGAGCTCTCAATTAGAATTCGATTTTTTTACAGTAAACTTCCCTATGAGACCAGAACTAGTCTTTTTATCGCCTTTCGTCTATTAGGAACACAAAATAGATTCATTTTGTGGCGTGAAATGTAATTTTGAATTACTAGTTTTAAAGAAAAAAACTTAATTTGAACGAAATTTCCCCTAAAAGTGAACAAAATCATGCCAAATATCAAATGTTCACACAAAATTTTAAACATCGATAGCTCCTCGAAACAAAAACGAAATTCGAAAAAAAAACTTTTATTTTGAATTCTACACTGGACAAGCTTTTTAATGATACCGCTTACATTTCTCTAGGATGAATATATCGATGGGCCAAAATTGTCTGAACAACAATTTGAGTATATAGTTCCTCACACCACAAGTGGGGTCGAAACTATAATGTAATGACAAGTGCTCTGTAACTGTGTACAATTGAAAATCCGAATTCAGTTATAGATCGAGGACTTCAGTTAGCTCATGTTTAGATATTAAGATACGTTTCTGCACTTTGTGAGTACGAGGAACTGCTCATGGACAAATTTTCTTTATTCATACGACTGTATGAACAAATCACGAAGATTTTGCAACAACAATTATTTATATAGACTTCTATGATGTGGGCACGTCCCTCTCGGGGGAGGAACATGTGTACTCCGATCCCATCATGTAACACGTGCAGCTGATGACAGTACAGCCTGCAATCAACAGTCAAAGATAAGTTAGCAAAAATTATTATACCTTATTAGATTCTATGACAAAAAAGACATAGAAATGCCATTTTTCACTCTTTCTCATCTTTCACTTTTTTTGTCGACCTACAAAACCTATACAAAAAAATGGAAGTGACTCTCCTCCCCGGTAGATTACTATCTCTCATGTTTGATGTGAACTTCTTCATAATAATGTATATTTTCATGGATGGTCCCACTCAGTAATTAGGATCGAAAAATCAAAACATTGTGCAAACATGGTGCCAAAAACAAAACTTTTGATCACGAGGAGAGGGAGGGATATAAAAAGCTCTATAAAATTGACATAACATGCAAATTGCCGAAATAGCAGTGAAAGACTGAATGCTGTAGAACAAAGATAGCAAAAGATAAAAAAAAGAACAGTTGATAATGTACTCTGACTTTTTAAAAACACAGATGCTTCGAAAAAAAAATTGCGAAAGTTTAAATTGTTTATTCTCTTTTGCTCCCAATGCAATATTAAAAAGCATTCATTATATAATTCTCATTCATTGACCTTGAAAGGGTATAGACAAATTACCTTTATATTATTGTTAAATCATTTTGAAAGTCACGTAAATAATTTACGATCAATAACTATAAAATTAACTTAAAATTTGTAAACGAGATTCGCATACAACAAGTAAAGAGCGGCATTAAAATGTCAAAATGCTCTTAGAAACGCAAAAAATGAAACACAAGAAAAGAGTGAGAAAACGTAACAAAATTACGTAGCAAGACAAGCTCTGAATTAGAGTTTTGAAAAATTTCACTTTTCAAACCTACACACGACCTTGAAAGACAAGGAATGGATTTTGAAAACTATTTAAAAAATTGTTTCTCAAAATTTTTCTAATCGTGGGACAGGACGAGACAAACATAATTCACCCTGTCTATATGCATCAAAATGAATCGTTCTTACCTCTTCAGATTGGATACAAAAATGATCGACTGAAATCATCAATACGCGTCAAAATCTTAGTAAGTTGAAAACGAGGAACGCTAAATGACTACTAACCGCTCAACATCTCTAGCAAAAACCATTAGAACTTAAAGTGCAGTCCAATGTTATCAATTTGGAAAATAATTGAAAAAGGAAAGTAAATTAACGATAGAAAGACCACATGCCTCTTTTTACTCAAAATTTTCCACTCCAAATCATTTATTTTCAACATGACGTACGATGCGGTTTCTCCAACGATAAAATTGTTCAAAGAAACATGATAACAAAGCATTAACAAAAAACTGAGAAGGGAGGACCAAAATAATCGTAGACAACAACACTTTAACAAATATTCGGAAAGCAAAAAAACCTATATTTGACCATTGTGACGTTAATCAAAAAGAACAACATCAACTATCCAGCGCCAAAGAACTACGAAATAGAAATAGATTCAACAAAAACTTAAAACTAAACAATTTTTCCAACAAAAATGCGCTGCCCTGCAACATTAACTACAATTGATTAGGAGGCCTTTTTCCGTCTGTCCGCAAAAGCCTCTGAATCAGATACTGAATAAAGGAACAAAAATATCGTAAAACAAACTTGATTGCAGAATCTCGATTTAAGAATGCCTTTATAGCCTAGATACCAAGACAAATTTTAGCCATCTCTCCACAGGGGGAACAAAATCAGTTATTGACAAATAACAGAAAACTCTTCAGTCAGCAATAGGTTCCATGCAAATCTGATGTCTATTAGATCTACTTTTGCCAAAAGATTAAAAATCTGACCAATCACAAATGGTAGAGAAAAAACCTGTCCTCAGTTCTCCCGCAGCAAAAAATTAAACTAGAAAAACGAAATAATCCTGAAACAATTTGGAAAATAATTGAAAAAGGAAAGTAAATTAACGATAGAAAGACCACATGCCTCTTTTGACTCAAAATTTTCCACTCTAAATCATTTGTTTTCTACATGACGTACGATACAGTTTCTCTAACGGCAAAAATTGCTAAAAGAAACATGATAACAAAACAATAACACAAAACTGAGAAGGGAGGACCAAAAACTCATCTGTCGACATTAAATAAAAAATTGCTGAAGTTGCAATGTATCATCAAATGTTCTTCGAAGACTTTGGAAATATTAAAAAAAATTGCTCAAAATCTCAGAAAAACGGTAAAAGCGACTCAAAATTCAAGATCGACCAAACAAATTTTGAGTCAATCAACGTTTTGTGTAGCTCTACTTAAAACATTCAGTGGTGAAATTTGATACTGCTATTGTTTTTTTTTGCTCCTTTTCCTGTTTCGGCTGGATCAAAATTTGACTTCACAATATTTTAACTTCAAAAACCATCAAAATCTTAATAACAAAACAGGAAAATCCGCATACGAGTCGAATTCAGGTTGACAAGAGTAACTGATGTCATTAAATTCAACTCATCAACGGCATATAAAAAGTAATCTAACCTAATTTCTCTTCAAACGATTAAAAAATAGGAAGATTTTCCGAAAAAAATCTTAATTTTTTATTTGAATTTGATTTAAATTATATCCTGATTATATATCTCTCCAGTAGAACGTATCAAAGGCAAGTCTTGGTGCAACTGATTTTTAGTATCTTTTCCCTATTGTATTAATATTTTACATCATACCAACAGAAATTCTGGTTTTCGCGAATAATCGTAGACAATAACACTTAAAACAAACTTCGGAAAGCGAAAAAAAATCTATATTCGACCATTGTGACGTTAGTCAAAAAGAACAACATCAACTATCCAGCGCCAAAGAACTACGAAATAGAAATAGATTCAACAAAAACTTAAAACTAAACAATTTTTCCAACAAAAATGCGCTGCCCTGCAACATTAACTACAATTGATTAGGAGGCCTTTTTCCGTCTGTCCGCAAAAGCCTCTGAATCAGATACTGAATAGAGGAACAAAAATATCGTAAAACAAACTTGATTGCAGAATCTCGATTTAAGAATGCCTTTATAGCCTAGATAATAAGACAAATCTGAGCTATCTCTGCATAGAGGGATCAAAATGAGACCTTAAAAAATAACAGCAAAAACTCTTAATTCAGCAATAGCAGTCGCTCCATCCAAATCTGATGTCTATTATATATAGTTTTACCAAAAGATTAAAAATCTGACCAATCACAAAGGGTAGAGAATAAAACTGTCATCAGTTCTCCCGCAGCTAAAAACATTTTAAAAACTAGAAAAACGATAGCAAACAACGCTATCCTGAAAGTTCTTTAAAAGGCTATCACAAATATTAGTCAGCTTCCAAACCAAGCTTATTTTAGCTAAAAAGTTGTCAGCAAATAAGCACTCGAAAACTGAACATGAAACAATATATGATCAGAAATCTAAGATAACTAAGGATTTTGAAATTTATTTTTAAAAAATTGTTTCTCAAACTGTTGCTAATCGTGGGACAGTCCCAGACAAACATAATTCACTCTATTTAAAAGCAACATAATGAATTGTTCTTACCATTTAGGTCAGTTTGGATACAAAAATGTTCGACTGAAATTAACAAAGTGCGTCAAAATCACAGTAAGTTGAAGACGAGAAGAAACGCTAAATGACAACTAACCACTCAACATCTCTGGCAAACAGCGCAATGTTATCGATTTGATAGGAAAATAATTGAAAAAGAATAAAATTAACGACAGAAAAACCACATGTCTGATTCGACTCTAAAGCTTCTACTCTAATACATTTAATTTTTAAATGACTTAGGATACGGTTTCTCTAACGTCAAAAATGGTATGCAAACAAAAAATTAAGAGAAGGGATGACCAAAAATTCGAAATCCGTCAACATTAATTAAAAAATTGTTGAAGCTGCAATGAAACATTAAATGTTTTTCGAAGAATTTAGAGAGCAGTTTCTGTTTGCCCAATTTGCTGCTATAAGACGACACACTAAACACTGTTGCAAGCCAGTGGGCAAAAAACAACATCCATTGGCTAAAAAAACATTTGAAATTCGCCTCTTGATGACCAAACATCACATAAACGCACCAACGTTGGATGAATTGCCCTCAAAAAATTGTCGGGGGAGAAAATTTGATTTAGGATGAAGTATATAAGGATACATAGAAACCCTGGCAGTAGAACCTCATATTAACCAATCTATAACGGCTTCAACACTCCGCCGCTTACAATAGAAATAGCATAAGACCTTATTTTTGAATTAGAGCAGATGAGACTGCGCAAAATCAAGAAAAGTCGGGTGTAAAAAATACTCGAAAGCGAAGAAGTTCAGGAACAAAAGCGCAAAAACAATCAAGCAAACGTTTGGCATAAAAAATGAAACAGGTTTACAATAATTGCTTCAACAATGGTTCGACAGCAATTAACAAGTATATTTATCCATCGAATGCGATGAAAAAACTTAAACAAAAAGCAGACTGTCCAAAAGAGCCTAAATTGGCCAATGAACGACGTTGGGATTGAAATAAAAAACAATGGAAAAAATGACAACAAACTAATTTCCAAGCGTCTGAAAGTGCTCTATTCTGCCTGCAGTTTTATTATATTTGATTAATATGGTCATCTGAACATCTTAATTGGAGAAACAAAAAGGGTAATACCAATATCAGTAAGCTGTATACTTAAGTAAAACCGTTCAAGGCAGAAGTAAAACCGTTCAAGGCAGAGACCTCTTTATGGACATCGACGTCCACATGATCAATTAGCAAACCTAAGGTTCAGCGCACTTAAATAATACAAAACTACTGAACTTCAAGAGTGCGGCATTAAACAGATTGAGTTAATTGAAACCGACCAACAATGACAAGTTTTATTTTGATACGGAAATGCAAAGAAATTCGTACTGAAATTGCTAATAGCTATGCTGTGGAAATTTCACTTCTGAATGCTGCAAAACTGTGTGCCCCATTACTCATCCCATCACAGGGATACCGCCTGAGAACTATTTCCCCAATCACGATATGATACTTCGACTTAATTCCCTGAGGTCACAAGAGCTCGCCGCCTGAACACCATTAAGAGGGATTTGAAATTAAAAGTAACACAAAATTGAAAGTCAAATACAAAACTACGACCCATTGGCAATAGCATTAAAGGAGTTTCAAACATATTTCTCCAACTTTCCGTAAAGAATTAGGGTCACGTAGAAATAGCAACCAGATAAAATTGATTCTGGATGGTGTTTATGCAAACCATTAAGATGCAAGTTCAGAACCAAGCGGAATCTGATGGCTTACAATTTGGAAAACAATCTGAAGGCTTACAATTTGGAAAAATTTCCCGAAGAATCATTAATCGGCCGTACGTTTTTTTCTGTTTCGTTTGGAAGGATAGAACAAAGAAAACGAGGAGCAATAACTAGAATATATATGTGAATGGTACTTTGATAGCAGTTTTTTAATATAAACTTAAATGTTCAGAATATGGGGAAAATTTTAGAACTGATCTCAAATATGAATCAACAAAAACTAAGATACGCTCCAAGTAATCTTTCCAACTCTCAAAAATTAAAAACTTTTGGTATATCGAAATGCGGTCCACAGGTTAATACATTGACTGTATAAGTTCTATTTTGAACGCGGATATGTACGTATCAAATTGGCTTCGGACGCCAGCTGTCAGGGTCGAGCTTAATTAAAATTTCCAAATTTATTATGCAAACAAATACAGCTCTAAATTAGAAATATGTTGTCATAGGCAATACATTTAAAAACTTTATTACAATTCTACACTGAATTCCTGACATGGATTTGGAATATTCGGTGGACATTCAACAAGTTAAACAATAAATCCTGATGTCAATTTTGAATTGAAAAACCAGCCGGTTTTCTTTCGTCATCTTCAACTAATGAATGGTTGAGAAATGACATGCACCGCGGGATAGTCGCATAAATAGAATTTGAAAAACCTACCAAAAAACAGTCGAAACTCAATAATTTTGCCGTTTAAATTGACATACAGTGCGTAATGAAGGACAATTATTGAGCAGTATATTGTTACTGTGTCCAGTATCTACAGTTCCCTTGAAGTGAAGTTTATCTGTTGCTACAACTGGTATTTTTACTTGTGAGTGCAAAACACTAAGCTCAACTAAAGTTTAAAATTTTGCAAAACAGGTCTTAGACATAAATCTTCGTCTTCGATTTGTTCAGATATCGGAGTGAACTGGTATCCATCTCAAATTTTTTGATCTGCAGTAAATCCAGTCCAAATCGATAATGAAAAAAACTAAGATTAGCAAATAGTCTAACTGAAATTGCAAAGCAACCACCGGTTAGAAAGTAGCGGATATAGTTACAAAAACGAAGTGCAAAAACGTAAAATCCCGCCAGATTTGTAACTTAACTCATTTGACCCTGATTTTAGTCTCCATTAATGGGACTCATTAGATTTGATTCAGATCTAATTATCCTCAATTATAGGGATTTTGAAAATCGGTTTGAAACAATGTACGAGTTAAATTATTACAGGGTTAAATCAAACAGATGTTAAACAATCGGATGTGCAATATAGGTGGATAAACGAACAGGCTGAAATAACCTAACACCGTTTTCATGTCTATCAAAGTTGAAGAGCTCAGGTAAAAAACAAACATTAACAGCAAAACTAAAACTCAAAAAAGATAAGCACAATGATAATATCGAAACAATATCATATAAAATATTCATCAACAAAAAACACTGTTTCATTTTTAAAAAACGTCCGATTGAATCATGATTAAAATGCGCCAAGATGCAATCAAAACATAATTTCCACATCGATTCTTCTGCATAACGTGGCGTTTCTGTCATGACAGCAAAACAACGACAACGATGTTTTTGCATCACTAACAAGTATTCAGCTGTTCACTTGGGTTTAACTTCATTCTCTGCAACATTCCGAATGTAGACTGAGTTCTCGGGCGGGTTCTCAATGTCTCCGCTCTCGTTCATGTACGAACAGGCTATGGCTAGGGCAGATCCGTCCTCACTGAAACGAGAAACAAAACACTGATAACTAGACTATCAAACTATGTCATAACTAATAACTAGACTATTAAACTATGTAACAACTAATAACTAGATTATTAAACCATGTGATAACAACTGGAGTAATAATATTACCATATATTCAACATTCTTGAGCTTTATCTGAAAGTTAATTCTCAGAAAATTCCGAGCGTCACAAAGATTTCGTCTTTTGTTAAAGTAATCAAGCTACGCTTTTCTAGCCTTTAAAAAATCTATTACGAAGTTTCTCCTGTTGCTCATTCATTTTATAATTCTTCGAACTGTTCTAGGATATTTTCCAACTGGAAATTTTTTGCCGATAAAGCCTCTGATTTAATAGATGGAAAATGATATGGAATTAAATCCAGAAGAAATTTAATATTAATATCATCATGCCACATATCACCCTCCGCGACGGAACCGTCACCTTTCAAACAAAAACTCCTAAGCCTGTGAACAAACCTAGAGCAGGTATTTTTACTGCTAACTGTGTGAAAATCGATAGTCAAAGTCTACTAAATACAATAGCACCAGAAATAGTACTATTGCAAATAGCTAACTATGTATAATATGTTAAAATTTTGGAAGACCAAATTTGAATAAATTGATTAAGTTCTTCCAATTTTGATCAATCGTAAAGTTAATTAAGTCACAGAAATTATCCAGCATGTCTTCGTGAAAAGGGCAGCCCCTACAATAGACTCTTCCATATATAAGATGAATGTTCCATACACGGAATAGTAAACCTCATTCGGGTCCTCAAATTACCCAGATAAGGAAACTAACTATAATGTCGGTAGACCGAGTTTTTTGTTTCAGCCAGCGGATACGGTTCTAGCCAACAAATCCCCAAATCTAATCGACTAGGGAAACAGATTCTTGGAACGCAACTATATTATTATCCAGTTTCTAGTCTCTCTCCTATATTATTTATTTTCTTTTTCCAGCACTTTAGATATAATTTTACAGCATTCTGATTGGCTAATAATTATACTGCTTTATATCAAATTAAATACATATCAATTATGAATTTTATAAGCATCAGAGGATATTTAGGATTCGGCGAATCAGAGATTCGTCATACTAACTTGAATGATAGAGAGGTGACTCCAGTTGCGAAGCGGTGATACTGCACTAATCTCTTCTTGTTTCCTCCGTCCCAAATATTCACATAGCCATCACTGCCCCCTGTAGCGAAAGTGCCGAACCCTTTGTGGAAGGAGATTGCATTCACGGGGTAGACAAGCTCAGTCTTCTCTGATTTGTCAGGAACTTCTTCCTTAACCAATGCAGAAACGTCGAAATAAGGTTCAAATTTAAGGCAAACAGTTTTTAAGGAATCGTGGCAAAGTCATTAATAGAATTTTTAGTGGCCGTGCAACTCATCACATCGAAATCATGGAGCTCGGGGTAGAGGCCCCGGCGTTCAGAAAACTAAATACAGTTTATAAGGAAAAACTGTCCGTTTTGGCAAGTTCTCAGAATCAGGCAGTCAGAACGTTCTGAAATTTGGCATGTGGACTCCTCAAGACAATAGAAGAACATTCTCTAGATGACAATTTTTGATTGAATCACTCTGAAAGGCATTTTTGGCAGGTGGGGGGGGGCTTCATTCTGGGGGATTCCTCATTTTTGGAGACTTCATGTAACTTTGAATCACTTTTGGGCCATTAAGTTTATATAGCTGTATCCAACAGGGGTGGTCTAATCACTTTAGAATGAGCGGTTATTGAAAAATTTCGTCCAACTTGAGTAAGCTGAGACATCGTGAAAAATAATTCCACATTTTTAAAAACGTTTTGCATGTTTTGGTTTGTTTTGAGGAAAGCGTTGCTTTTTTCTAATAACCAGAACGTACGTAAAAATACAGCCCATTCAAAAGCAAAAGTAGTTGTATAAGTCAAGCAGAAGTGAAAAACTGACACAGAGAGAAAAACGAAAAATTGACACAGAGAGAAAAACAAAGTTTTTCGAGAAATTATGCTAAATCTATGAGATTGATGTTACAAGTATTTCCTTTGTCTTTAGTTTTTTGCCGTGCTCAGAACTGTACGTTCACTTTGTAAGTAGTTAAAATATCAATTGAAAAATTGCTGTAAAGTAAATTTATTTGAGTTATTTGAAAATATCAGAAAAGGAGTAAAGTAGGAGCAAATGTATTGGATATCCGTATAAAACAATTTTGATGAAATTAAAACAGCTTTAGATTATTAAATTAAATAAAGCTGATATTGCCCTCTTTTACTATTTCACATATGCCGCAATGTTAGCTGACCAAATAGTAAATTTTCAGGTTACTAATTAAGTCTTTGGACTGGTTATACACGTTTTTGTGTTCAACAATTGACAAACACATTAGTTTGTTTTATTATAAAATAAAAAACCGGTAAGTTGATAACGCGCGTTTAATGTTGAAAATTTGAACAAAAAACAAAGGTTAATGGACGTAGTTAAAGCAATTTGCCGCTTCCTAACAGTTCTATTTAAATGAAGGTTAAACCACTAATTATACAATTGGATCTGTAGATTTTCAGAATTTTTTAAAAGTAAATTTGTAGAAAACATCCGTTGTGCTCTTCAAAATGATTTAAAAAAAGAAACTGATATGTACGTTTTCATGGAAGCCGGCGGCTATGTGTGAGAAAAAAAGAGAGAAATCAATTGATCAAAGAAAAGAACAAAAAGCTAATAACTGGCATGTTGTGATTTTTTTGGTTTTATCGAAGAATTTTGAAAAAGAATTGCGTGGAAAAAATATATGACACTTTCTGCAGCAGCATAAAGTTTCGAAATATTTTTCTTTTATTTTTTTTCTTTTAAAGCTGAAATCAGATTTTGATTACAAATAAGCAAAAATCGAAAATTTGAATGTAGTTTTAATTGCATTAAATGAATTTACAAAAAAAGTTATTTCCGGCTGGTCAATTAATTGTTCCGTTTAAACTTACCATTAACAAAGAGATAGAAGTGTGTTTCATTGTTTTTCTAGCATATTTTAATATGTATTATGATATCAAAGATTCATTAAGAGTTTTCTGTTATTGGAATTGATTTTTCCAAAATAAAAATTATTGCATCTTAGTTTAGTTAGAATTAGTTTCATTTCTTCCAATCACTCCGTTTATTTACATTTTAACAGAATAAAAGCTTGTAATAATGTAACAATTACCGAATATTTCACAAAAATTCAATGTGATCTGGAACGAAATGTCTGAATTTATTAAGATATCAAAGTAAAGTTTATGATGACAAGAAAAACTAAAATTTGTTGACCAGAAAAAGTAATGATATTCTAAATGGACTGGTGATACACGTTTTTGCGTTCAATCAATTGAAACACATTTGTTTGTTTTATTATAAAAAAAATCAATGAGTTGATAAAAACAAAGATTAATGGACGTAGTTAAAGCAATTTGCTGCTTCCTAACAGTTGTATTTAAACGAATGTTAAACCACTAATTATACAATTGGATCTGTAGATTTTCAGAATTTTTTAAAAGTAAATTTGTAGAAAACATCCGTTGTGCTCTTCAAAATGATTTAAAAAAAGAAACTGATATGTACGTTTTCATGGAAGCCGGCGGCTATGTGTGAGAAAAAAGAGAGAAATCAATTGTTCGAAGAAAAGAACAAGAAGCTATTTACTGGTATGTTGTTATTTTTTTCGTTTTTTTGGAAAAATTTTGAAAAAGAAAAATTGCCTGGAAAAAAACTATGAAATTTTATGCAGCAGCAAAAAGTTTCGAAACATTTTCTTTTTTTCTCTTTTAAAGCTGAAGTCAGATTTTGATTACAAATACGCAAAAATGTCTTGAGAAGTTGATATTTAATGATGAACTGTATTGAATCAAAATTCATTGATGTTTGTATTGAAATTTGCCAATTTATAAATCATTTTGAATATAATATTGAATTATAAAACAAAAGATGTCGAAATAAATGATAGAATATGACAAAGTGTTAACAAGAAAGAAATAGATTAAAAAAATGAATTTATAGATATAGGTTTTGTTTCTAATGTTGAGTTTGAAACATTTTTAAAAATTATATTTATGTTGTTCTATTACAAATCACAGGTAGAAAAACTTTTTCTGTTGTAATCTTTATTTGGGGAAACGTTTTGAAAACAGTTTGTGATGGAAAAAACTTTTAATATCAATTGTACTAATATAATTCATGAAAACAAAATTTATGCCTTTAGATAAAAAGCAATGTTTTTGAAAATGAAAAAAAAATTTTAGAAGAAAAGTTAGTATCTTATCTAATTAGAAAAGTTGGAGTCGTTTCTATTTGATTGTATAGTGTGAAAGCTCGCTGTTAACTGTACAGGTTCACAGTGCTTTGAAAACTTTCGAAATTGCTGATTCCAAGTTTAAACATTCCATGTATCTGAATTTCATTTGTGTGTCCATTACTATGTTTTCCCCTTCCGCGATTTCCCGTTGAGCTCTTACGATCACCAGCTATTCGTTTTTATAAATCTCAATACAACCGCAACGAGTCTTTGTCAACGAAGTGCATTTGAGAAGGAGAGCATTAGTTTTGGGGAGACGCTTTGAATGAAAACCGTAACTTTTTCCCTAAGACGTTTTTGGCAAAACTTACACCGATTATGGATTCATATTTGAGATGTTTGCGGGGGTCATGTGATTCTTGAAAAGGGCCATCCGAACTAGAAAGGCATGTAAAAACAGCGCACATGTCCTTTATCCAAAATCAGAGTAACCGTGAGAAACGTCTAGCGACTTCCTATAGATCCATTGTCTATGTGGTGGCTGCTTACGCTAATGGAAATCAGAAGTCACTAACACCGCACATTCAGTGTGACAACTCAAGCGGTATAGAAACACACGTGCTAATTCTACCTCTAGCACAATCTGGACAGTCGGATGGAGTACGGCAATTATACAATTTCACCATTTTTGGTGAGCACTTTATAAATTCCACAAAGTCGTTCATGTTACAAAAAGTTATAATTCACGTTTCGAAATGTTAATTAATCTGTACAATTAACTCATTTTCGCAAGTCATTTTTGCAAACAATTCAAGGGCTGAATGATAAAGCCATTTCCCAGTGAGTACCGGATTATTCAATCGGTACTTTTGAGCAGATCTACCTAATTTGGAAAGACGAATCGAAAAATTAAATTATTAGCCCCAGATATATCGATGAAATTATCACATACTTCACCCCCACCCCCATCCCCGAGGGCTTTAAGTAACTTATCCATTGCCTGTTAACACCGTAGAAAATGTGACATTTAATTTTGAATAATTGTCATAATTGAACCATAATTCACAGAGTTGATAAATAACTTGACTTTTAGCTGTGGGATTTGATTTTTTTTAAGTCCGCAGCAAAAATTTTTGCCGCAATACCCATTTTTTGTGGCTATTGTTAGCTGTGTTAATTCACTTTATCTATTTAACACCGTTCTTACTTTTCATTTAAACACTACACTTTAAAAAAATTTGATGTGGAATCAATAGAACTGGGTTTTAACACCGAACAGATGCTTCAATTTAATTTATTAGCGCAGAATTCAGGACATATCTTCTCAGGATATCATTAGGTAACTATATTTTTAACCAGTTTTCTTGAATGATCATTTGAAGTGCCAATGCCAGGAAACATTTCCGGAAGAAAAACATCATCAATCTGATTGTAAATCAAAACATTTATCACTAAAATGATTTTCATTTTTCAATTTTTTGTCTTTATTTTTCTTCAATTTTTCTCAGCATATATGTAATCGCCCAAAATTTTGATGCTGCAGTGATTAAGGTTATCTGGAAAAAGAAACCAAAAAGTTAACTGATTAAATCTTTACATTAAAAACTAGTTATACTTTTTTGGTACTTGAAAATTTGGTTCAATTTTTTTCCAACTTTAAAAAGATTACTTTTGTATTCTATTTATGAACATTTTTATATTACTTCAGATTTCTAGCAAATTTAGAGTGCTCAAAACAAATCACAATTTTAACCGAAAAAATCTTGATTGAAACCGAATTAATGTGGAAACCAATTTGTTTTCCTTGAAGAAAATGAGTTCGAAACTGCAACTGTGAACAAAATCTATTTTTGAACTTTTCCGATAATTTTCGGTTGCGTTCTGAAAGACGTGACATCTAATTTGCTGTCTGCTACTTAACAAGATTTTCCGTTGCCAGCAATAGGCTTAGCAAAAATTACATACACTCAACGATGCATTGAAAATGAATTGACTTAAATGTGACTTTAAATCTTCCTGTACGGTTAAATGACAGTAAAATTTTTATTTCGTCTACAATTACCAATTGAGAACGACAAAAAATTGGTTTCCCATTTTATGACCACTGCGTAAATAACCTAATTTTTCTTTTCAATGAAAATTAGTTGTAAATATTACTTCAAGATAAATCAAGAGAAAATAATTCTCTTCTAGCGGGCTCCTGACGAATAAAAGAAAAAAATAGCAGTACCCTTTATACTGCCTTATTGAGGCAGCGCATTGAGAGAAAGTTTTCATAGTTGCTATCGCGCAACTGATCATGGCACGAAGTTTAAAAATGTCCTTTTCTAGACTCACTCCTTTTAAAAAGTTGACGCAAATGGCTGTCAATAAAACGACAATTTCATTTACTTTTTAAAAATTTTATCCTTTGAAATTATTTTTAAAATGTTACACTTTTTTAGTATCGTCATTCAAGAAGAGCAATATCAAAAGAGGAAGTATTTACCATTCGGATATGAGAAAACTAATTGTGTGGGCCAGATTTCTGAACTATTTCGAAATTGATACAGCTATTGTCAGCGATTCAATTATGGCTGGTATAATAGTCAATGGTGCCGCAATATTCAGCTTAAGTGGAGGAAAAATATCAGATTTCGCTCATCGGGCAAAGTTGAAGATTTTAAGAAATTACAAAACGGGTCATTCTAGGTTCTATTGGTGGTAATGATTTGCAGACAAAAAATGTACAAGTTATTTCAGTTCCATTGGAAGTGGGATATAAAATGTACCTCATGCAATGTTTGTTGCAGTAGAGGCGTCGAGATCTTTATGTTTGCACTATTTGTCCCGATAACGATACACAATTGGGAACTCCACGAGTTGATCTTGATGGCTTAATCAAAAAAATAGTTTACAGTGGACTCTTCACGCACAATGATATGAGAAAACTCGTCCTAAACCAAAAACAGGATTTCTTTACGGATGGGGTACATCTAGCGAAACAAGGAAGCAAGAAACTTTTGCAGGGGCCTGAGGAGTCTACGAAATAAATTTGTATGATGCCCCGACAGAAGAGATGCTGGTTTTACTAAGGAAGAGTAATAATTGATAATTGATAATAATTGATAAGTATGAATGATATTCAAAGGAATAGACATATTCTGCCTCCATCTACCTTAGTTTCTATATAAGCTAACTCGCAGCCCATTACATGTACAAAATTCGACATTTTATCTGTTGAAAAAACACAAAATGTATTCGGGTGCAGAAAAAAATACTCGTGAGAGCGAAACCGAATAGATTTATTACGACTCTTAGAAATTCGCTATTTGTTCGTCGAGAAAATTATCACAGTATCTTATATTATGCATATTTCATCAATTTTGAATGTTGTGTTTGATTCTGATAATAAAAACAATTTCCGGTGGCTGAAAGGTGTAGGTTGGTAAAGATTGAATGAAATATTTTGAAATTAAAATTATCTTAAAAGCCAGTATCACTGCTTCATTTTTCATGTCATACTAAGTCATACTAAGAAAAAGCATAACAAATAAAATTTGCCAAGAGTTTTTCGAGATCTAAATTGAATGTAGATGGGGACAAAATCAACCGATTAGAGTACAGTAAATTGAAACAGAGTTCAGCAGTTGATGTCCAATTATTGCATACATGTATTTTTGAAATGCAAGAATAAAAGGTCCCTCACTGTCTTCAGCTACTTTTTTTCAGAATAATTGCCTCTGTTTTAGTATAAAAAAGTGGATTGTGTTAATGTTATATTGAAGGTCGAGAGAGTGTAACAGGAATGACAAAAATAAGTATTAATTTTTCATTATATGAAAAATGCCTTTATGAGCAAAATTATGTGAGAATTTTTGTTCCATTAAATTTTTTCAAAACTGAATTTTGAGTTAGATTATGAGATAGGAAACAGATGTCTAATTGCTGAACTGACAATTAAAAGCTCAAATAAATCCATTTGTTGCTTTAGCATTAACTTTTTTCAGATGCGTAATTGAATATGTAACCGAAAAGGTAATTGAGAAACGATTTTTCATATATTCATCTTCTTTCTCTCTGACACTGTTAAATTTGATTCGAGATAAAGATAACTTGAAATTAGTTCACAAATCATCAATTTGTGTGAATCAATTGTTAGCAATTAACTATTAATGCAGGTTTCTGAAATGGGGAGGAAAAAGAACACTGTTCTGAAAAGAATTGCGCAGGTCAATAAATCTAATTAAATCAAATGTATGAAGATAGACTAGAGATTTTCTTGCTTCTCTACCGACTTTCCTGTTGTATTATTCAAAACGGCTGGCGAGTTAAAACCATTGAAAACACCTCTCAACCTATTTCGAATTTTAGCATTCAAAGCAAGGACAATGCCGAAGAGAAAGCTTTTCTAAATTTGTTATTCACTTTACAGGTTTCCTTCCTGGGCACTCCACGACAGATGTTTTTGGGTCTTCACTTCAAGAGAAGCTTGATGAAAATGAATTTCCCAATCGAAGGACATATCAGCAGTCTTTGTTTTCAAACAAACCAAATCTCTGTTTTCCGCTTGAGATATAATACAAAATTATTCTACCAATAAGTGGCGACTACTTATTCAAGCAAAAATTCGAAGTTATTTCTAGTATGACCTACACGAAGAATTGCAACCTTCCAGGAATGTATACTGAAAATCTCAATCAAAAAGAACCATGAACGATTCAGATATCTCCTGATGGAAACTGTTTGTTTAGCAGACTTTCTGTGATGTTAAGTGAAGTACATATGCATCTCGTTTGCGCTAAAAAATATGCGACGCAATTCCTACCTTGGCCTTTGAGCCCATTCAGTTTGAGGCGCTTCAGGGGTTGGGTTGTGGTAATGAATATAATTATTTGTAGGAATCGAAAATTCGAGAAATCTGAGTATCTGAAGCGGTATGAAAATTTCGGCCTTTAGTACTATTTTTGAAGATGGCGTAGTTGTGTTTGTTGGTTTATTAAAAAAATGGGTGATTTATAGCGCATTTTAGAAAACCCCATTGATGCATATGTCTATGATGCACAAAAATAATCATTAAGAACAACTAATTTGCACGAAAGAGTTTGGGAGCATTTCCTGCGGATTTTGCTGTCAATATACGTCAAACCACATGAATAAAAAGAGCCAGTACTCATTTCTGAACAGTCAGAAAAAGAACGCATGGGATTCATGCATCCAACTTCCAAAAAAAACACCTCCAACTCCCAAAAGAAAAGATCTTGTGTGAATTCAGGGGTCAAGACAAAACTCGAGTATCGGCAAATCATTGCCAGAAGTGTTTACGTCAATCGACGTGCTGGTATCCGTTATTACCTGAGAAACCTGAAAAACTTGATAAAAACAAAAAAACTGGTAAAAAAAAGTAAAATATAAATCGTTGCTTCAAGAGCAACGTCGAGAATATGCTAATTCTAGTTACAGTAAGTGGTCTGATTTCTGGCCCTCGGTAATCTATCAATTGGTGTTTGCAGATTCAAAACCCCAGTGGAAAGAACTTTTTTTAAAGCTACCAATTAAAATAGAAAGTTCTTGGTTATTCAAGAGAGTGAAATTGAATAGACGAAATTTGTCAAAATCATTATTTGTGCATATATCGCGAGATATGGAACACTTCAAACAGCTAATAGGAACGTAGCTAAGGACAATTTAAAAGGAGGCGGTGGAAAAATTTCCGCTCCTTTCTTTCAATTAGATGTTTTTGTGGGGCTTCTGAATTTATAGAACGAGTTGGATATATAGAACTTAATCATATTTTAAATTATATAACAGGAAGTTTCACACATTCTAGAGTCAACTGCAAAACAAATTTAGCCTGTATAAGACCTGATTTTTTAACTGCGGTAAAATTTTCGGTTTTCGAATTGGGACCTAATGTAATAGTCACAAACATGGGTCTTTGTGTTTGCTCTTGATCATATCATTCAACCGGATCAAGAAACTCAATGATTCATGTTCCAAGCAACCCATTGGTTGTTAATGTTTTTCATCCCTCAGCAAACCGTTTGGCACACTTGGTTTCTTCTCTTAGAAGTGCAACACCTGTCAAGGTTGGGTCGTTCTTTCACACTTTTACTATGAGCCAGTCTGCTGTAGGAACTAATAGAGTAGTGTCAATTACATTACACTCAATTCGTAATATGAACGTTAGAAGTGGTTACTTGTTGAGTGCATTAGAATCCAATTTTTTTTTGCATAATTGGCCCGATATATTGGAATGTCTTAAAAACGTAGCGGATGAGTTCAATATGTCTGAAGAATATGTGAAGGACTTCATTGGTGAACCAATGCATAGTTCGGACCAAATTACTATCAGTCAACAATCATCAACTTATATACCTATGGCGCAAACTATGCCACTTAAGGAATAGAAATGGAATCGAAGGAACTAGAAATGAAGAAATTTATTGTAGCGAGTAATGGTTGCAATTCAGAAGATTGTAAGCTCAGTATTCCCAAATAAATGATTTTGTCGGTTTCAGAATGTAGCTTTACTTCCAATAGTTTTTTTCCCAAGGATTTAGAAGTATTTTTTTTAAAATTTAGACCAGTGTTTTTGGGATATCGTTAGTCTAATTTAAAAAAGTTGAGAATAGAGTTGCCTTCAGAAGACTATATCCAGATAGAATTTTTATCTGAGGACAAAAACAGTACAATCACATAAAATTTTGGCTAGCAATTTCTGAAAAAAGCCTTTCATTACCGTTGAAAAGTCTGTAACTTATCAAGACTGGTAGCGATGATAGCGAAAATGAAACAAAAGATGCCAGTTCCAATAAGATTGAGGATCAGTCTTCAAACTCAAATTGCTAAGAATTTAAAGAAACCGTTTTTGATGGTTCGAGCACATCTTGTGCTGTTATTAATGGTTCTTTTGATACTGATGTTGGAGCATTAAATTCAACAAACGAAAGAAAATGGCACAAACAAGGATTGTAGATTTCTTCCAGTGCAAGTACTTTTAACGTAGTGAAATATGTTTTAGTGAGAAGTAGACGTCCCGTAAATTCAAACTTGCGGCCAAAAAGGTTATTGATATGCTTTGTAGCTAAATCAAAATCGTCTTCAGTTTCATTAGTTCAACTAGAAGCCTTGCTTTTTTCATCCATTTTTTTCACAATTAGAAGATGGTAGTTGCCCTGGTGATTTACATTTTTCCTGTACAAGGGCCAAGAAACATTTTCTCAATTTGGTTATGCTGGATTAGTTGAACATTATTGAAACCGACTGGCTGACATTTCGCTTCTAACATCATCATCATCGCAAACATAAATATAATTTTCTGTGGACGGACTGTTTATTGAATTTGCAATTGAATAATAAACATTCGAAGACTTTTTTCAAAGAGGCATACAGACACATAAAAGTTACCATCAACCGCAGAAAATATTCAAAAAAAGCTGAAATCTGTTTTAAACGACAGAGTTATGTGAGGCAGCTTTCACCGCCTATTTCAATTTCTGAAGTTAATTTTTTTTTTACATTGACATGCAAGCAAAAACTACATCCTGGTGTAGCACAATTGACAAAAACACTGCCTTAAATGGTAAAAACCAACGATTATACCTTGTTGGAGAAGTGTGCAATTATTGGTTAACCGAATTAAAAATTCTGCGGAAAATTTATTGGGAAAAGTTTATAAAATATGGGACGAGCAGAATTTCAAACAAAGGCAGGTAATTTACCTCAAAATCGGATACTCCTCTGGGTCCAAACTGGCACGTTCTGCGAAGAAATTTAATTCAGCGTTCAGCTAAGAACATTCTATCGGCGATCCACGATTTAGCAAAATCTCAATTAATTTGGTTGAAAAAATATAGCATACAAAATTTATATAACCTCTGTTTAGATACACACCTATTGTTGTGCTAAAAGCTCCTATCGTTGCCATAAGCGTGGAAACAAAATTAGTAGGACTCCCCACATCCGCAGTCACACTATCATTGATTAATGAATGTCCATCAACAATATCCATTTGAGGTTTCAGTATGTCTCAATGAGCTCGAGTATGTGAATAACGTCAATATATCTAATCCTCAGAACCAGGGAACTTTGAAATGTGAAAAAATTATGTATGCAGCAGAACAAGAGCAAAATTTGCCTATATCGGTGCCTTCATTTGCCTTAATAAACTCTAGTACAAAGTTACTTTGCGTTATGTTCAAGTTCCAAGCAGTAGCGAGGGTAAAATGCTTAGTTCATCAGATGGCAAAAGTTTTAGATTCCGCACCGATGGAACGATGAATTTCAAAATAAGAGCATGGCTAGTGTTCGATTTGCAATCGATCATGAAAAAAACTCTAAGAGTAGAATCTGTACATTGACGATAAATAATATAGAATGTGTTCAATTTAAGAATGCTACAACGGAACAAACTTTTGTAGTTGGCATTTCATCACAGAAGAATACGGAAGAAGGCATTATCCATCAAAAGTTGACTAACCTTCCGGAGTTTAGAAAACCCACTTATAATTATTTAATAATGTTTGGGGACACAAAAAAAAATTCAATGAAAAGATGAACCGCATGACAGCATTTAGTTTACGTCCACCTGAGCTTTTATGTATGACTAAGGTGAAGCTTTATTATGCTTTTCGTAAGCGAAAAAAGCTAAGTAACTTTAGTGAAATAGTAGGAAGGTTCAATGCAAATTAATCAACACCATGTAATATTCAAGGTAACGCTGTAAGGTTTAGATCTGCGGCATACAAACTTTTATCCGTACTTCCAATTTTGACATTGACTGACTGGATCTTGATAGATAGGTTTTTAAAAGACACGCTTAATTCGGATTTTATAAGAAACTGGTTGTCAAGCAACGGCTCTGATATACTTCCCAAAATTGTGTTCCGAAGCACTCCTAAAGATGAGCTCAATTTGTTGATTTCCTTTCTACTAAGGTTTGGAAAATTTCACAGAGAAATAGATCGGATGTATTCGTGTGAATTGAAAGATAGCTATCAGAAAACAACGAGAATCATACCTTCGAGAAATATATACCATTCCTTAGATGTGAAATGCTGGGTTGAAAAAAAAACATTAAGGAAGAATTAGTCTTTTTTACCCGGAGGCACGACCAGACTTTCAGCTAGGCTGATGTCTGCGAGCAGCAATTTTTCTTGATTATTTGGACTAGACTCAGAATTTTTCCCAATCTTAGTCTTTCCCAAACTCAGTCTTTCCCAATCCTATGATTTTAATGAGGATATTCATTCCACAACGATGCAATCGGTCGAAGATTTTTTGAGAGTCTCTCAGGAATCAATGTTACTTAGAATAAGACAGCTCGGTATAGCTAATTAAGGTCCTTCAATAACACTTTGGAAACCAAAAACTGAACCTGGAGGCGAGCAGGGACAGTTCCTTTCTTGAACAAAAATCTGTGTTTAAAAAAATCAAAAGAGCAGTCATAAAGAAGTTCTCGGGAAAAGACTTCAAGAGACACCAGGTAATACTTGGAAATCCAGGAACAGGTAAACCCTATTTGGGCGGTATGGTCTTAGTCTTGTGCAGTTGCAGCAATCTAATATCATTTGTCACAAGTTTGGCTTCCAGGTGAGCCGAACAACTGTCGGGTGAGCATATTCATGGATTTTTAAAGATATCAACAAAGAATAAGGATTCAACTTCACTGTCAAATGAAGCACTTACAAAACTTAATAACGATCACAGGCTACGGTTTCTGTTAACAAATTTGAAGGCACTAATAATATAAGAAATTAGTTTTAATAAATGCCCAATTGTGGTGTGTCATGGACTTAACTATCCGTGGTTTAAAAGACTGATGAATCTTCTGGTGGAGTTCTTGTCGTTGGTAACGTCGAGATATAAATTGAGAAAATTACGAGATATAAATTGTTTCAATCGTATTCTTTTTTATTTTCTTTCGATTTCCATTGTCTGGGGCATTTTGAAAGAATGGTTAATCCTGAAGAGCAGGAGTTGCTCAGATCATTGGAGAACAGGCCAGTATCAAAGGAAGAAATTGTGAGGGTTATTGAAATTGAATCTAGATGTTGCAATTTTCCTGAAATTTGGAGTCAGATATCAGATTTGTTAATAATGAAAGTGTTCGGAAGACAGTTGCAGAGCAGGAAGCATTGGAAAACTATTTTGACACTATTCGTGAAAAAGGTGTACCTTTATTAATTAGTTAGGCAAAAGACTAGATTTTCACTGAAGGATCGCATATAAGGCGTCAATCTGATTCACGGCAGGTAAGACAGTTTTTGAATTAGGCAATAAACGAGAGTCAAAGGTTCTCTTCCAACCGTCGTGCGTTTTAAGGTCCACACAAAAGATTGAGGGCCTGCAGCAGGGACAAATGTGTTATCCATTTCAAAACAACTGAAAATGAAACTTTTATGTTTGTTGCACCCATTTTGAGTCAGTTACGGAAAATATTGCAGCTACGGAAAATATTGCGACAAATGAGTACCGCTTTTGGGACAGAACTAAAATCAGGAGAAAAGCAGGTTTTTTAGAGACATATTTCAGAAATTCTGTACGGAGAATTCAATTTACTCTAGCAAATTACGCGTCCTTAACGCAGTTCATAAATTGATGGGCGATACATTTTTTTAAGCCGGCGAAATCAATTTCAAATGTTGAGCAAAAGTCATCACTCTGGTTAATATCGCAAATTTATGTTTTAGTTAGCCGAGTGAAACATTTAAACCAGCTGTATTTTAAAGGCAGCAAAGATGAGACTCAGCACGTTATTAGACCAATTTTAAGAAAAAAGTTAACCTGAGGAACGTCAGTTCCACCTTTTTTCCAGTTTGAAAAACTCTTCAAAACTAAACTGTAGTCCGGCAGAGATTGACTCTCCTTGCTATTTGAGACACCACTTTGAAGTACCAATCACACCAGGTGGATATGTTTTTGTTTTAGTAAGTATCAAAGTAAAAAATGTGAACAAACTTTGTTTCGCAATGCTCAGATTAAGAGGACACTCTTAGGAGAGTGAACTCAACTGAATCATTCACCAACAAGTACTTATTTGGTAATCAACCATGGGCGGTCAGGTCTGTTATTTGAATTTTCAAGACTCCGATGATCGACTGGCAGTGTTTAGGATATTAGATGCATTGTACTTGCGTCACGCCCACGAAAACCTTTTTGATTCAAAAACAGACGTCAAGCAGAGCTTGCTCATATAATTGATTTAAGACTATGCGTGTGTGTGTGTGGAAAAATAGTGCAAGCTGTGAGATTCTACATTAAATATAGAGAAGTGTTATCTTTTTGTTTTGTGATTGCTGCTTTTCAGCAACTAACAGTTAAAAGTGTTACAACTGAATAACTTCTATTGGCTATAATACAACATGATTGTATTACGTAGTAGGTAATAGTCCTGAAAGAATAAGGAGCAGCTTTCGGGCAACCTAAGACGGATAGGATATTCTTCTGTTAACTTGTAATAACTAAAAGCAAAACAAAAAAAATATTATACATGTGTGTGATAAAGTCAGATTCAATTTATATTAGAAAGTATGATACGTTAAACTATAGATATATTATCTGGTAGGCAATAGATACTGAATCTTATTAGTGAGTTGTAGTTAGTGCAAATTAACGTAACAAATACATTTCGTTTTGCAGCCATACTTTCTGGAGAACTGCTGAACCCCTTCTGTTTGTCAAAACTTGTTTCCACAAACAGAACTTGAGCTTAGTAAAAAAATATTGATCTTCTCACAATATCAGAACTTTTCATTATTGTTATGAAGTCGTAATCACTCTTCCATACTTATAATCTATACAAGACAAAATAGTTCAACAGGTCAACTCTGAAAATTTTGCATTTTGGATTTATTTGATCGGTAGAAAAGAGCCGCGCATAATTAAGAGTAAATGTATTTTGCAAAATTGACGCACTTTGCTTTTGACAACCTCAGTATGGCACAAAAGGAACTCAAAAATTTAGTATCAAAAAGCTTCCCAGACTTAATTTCCTTAGAGCGGAAAGCAATTCGTTGCCTGATACCCACAGTTATTCTCCATGCATCTAAAAGTGTTAAGAAAATGAACACATGGCAGCCAAATAAAAATGGAAGAGGCATGATGTCTGAATCGCTTTGTTGTCATCGTTTTATAGTGTTGGGATACCGGAAATAACACAAGTTATGTTATGTTTTACAGAAAACGCAAGTCAAACCCATGTGGTCCTTAAATGGTCACCAAGTATGTACCCAGGGTGCTCTGTTTGGGTCATAAAGCCGCTAATTCAATCTTTCATTGAAGACAACCCAGTTGTTCTCAAAGAACAACTGATACCTTTTGAAGAGTAGACTATGTATCAGAGAAAAGTTCCGCCACCAGTTCCCCCAAACATGACAAAAGCACAATTTACTGGTTTTAATTTTGTATCAAAAAGCATTCACTTGCGATCAGCTGTTCTCGTTGATGGAAGTTGCAACGGCACTTTTGTGATTCTCAAACTGAAGCTAAGCCATGCAGCTGCAGTACCTCAAATATCTACAAGAAGTGGGTGTTACAAGTAATGATAGACTGAGATGAATTAGAAAACATGAAAAAAATGATGTGAGTATAACCTCCATGCATACAACAGAATGGTTTATTGACCGAAGAGCTATGATACTTCCTCTGTGTGACAATAAGACGAACACAACTGAAATGGAGGATAACGTACGTACATTAAAACATTATTTGCAAAAAATCAATATGAGTAAATGAAAAATAGATAACTATTATTCTAATTTTACGGAGTATGACATTAAGGAACTTAAAAACATCATTGATGTTTTTGGTTAATAAATTACAATGAACTGTTAGTTTATTTTATATTTTCAAACAGGTACAGCGGCTGGTTGAGGACATCAATAACAATCAAGGATTCCGGCTGGTTGATGCCGGCTGTTAACGTTGAGGGTGTGACGCAGATGGACTTTCGCCTTAATTTTATGCACCAGATGGGGTGAGTGAAAATCAAAGCGAACTTCTGCATAAAGGCAACGGCACGGAAAAAAAGTATAGCTGGCTATATAAAAATCTTTTCAAAAAGTTGAGTCCAAACAATAAGAAAATAAATTCACTGTTTTTAAGGCGGTAACGCAGAGAGCAACTTCTCTGAAATCTCCCAGTTCACCTACGATTTTGTTGCCGTCAGCCTCTCCAAACTCAAATAACATGTCAGTTTTCAAAGGAATACAGCAGCCTGCAACAAGAAATCGTGAAGAAAACCTTGCAGGGAAATCAAGGAAGAGACGATATAGTGATCAATAGCGTGGTAACGAGCATGGGAAGGTTTAAATTAAAACAATCTAACAAAAATATGAAAATCGTTGTCGCTTTTCGACAGAGTGTTAAAAAGAACTAAAAATACTAAGTTTTTATTTGCTGAGCAAATATTTATTATATAAGTAGTCAAGTCTTTGTTTCACGGGCATTCATTTGCAGATAGGTAATCTAAGAAATTAAGTATGCTGCTGATATATGGAATTCATGTACTTTATATGTTAAGGGCAGTATAATTTATAGAGTTGTATCCAACATGGGCAGTGAAATCTTTTGCAGTTATCTAAGTAAATGAAGTACACATTTCGACCAATTGAAGAAAAATAAGATTTAATGAAAATTGTCGTAATGTTCAAATTTGAAAAATTCTGAGGAGACTGTGATTAATTTGCCCGTAAAGACAACTGAAAACTATAACGCTTTAAAAAAACAATTAATTGTTTAATTTGGATATAAAAACAAAATCATCGTAACAGATGAAGAAAACTAAGGTATTTTAAGAGGCATATCTATACTATAAGATCAAAGATCTCATTGTATAAAATGATGGTAGTTGTTTTGCATTTCTCAATCAAATGTAAGAGATTTCGCCAATTTGATTAACTGGAAGTTACAAAAGATCTTGAAATAAACACAGAGAAGACTAAAGGCTTAGCCAGTAACGATTTATCTGTAAAATGACAGTAATTGTTTTCGAATTCTAGATTGCTTGCAGATTTTTTAAAAAATTGGGTCAACTATTCTTAGCAAATGATATTGGGTCAACGACAGAGATGGCGGAATGGTTTCACAGTAATCCGTTACCGTATTAGTTATCAAAAAGAGGAACAAAATCTTTTTGGGATAACAGATGTACAAAACCCACCATTAAAGTTGGAACTTTGAACGCCGTCAGCAAAGAACGACAAAGAAGACTATTATCCAAATATTTTCCAAAAAGATCTAATGATGTCTGGTAGCTTAATTTGGATATTGTTTTAATTAAAACGGAGTTAGAGCAATTGTAAAACATCCTCTATTTGGAAAAATAACTAAACAGATGAATCGGAAAATATTTCAGGATTTGGTTTTCATTAACTGTATGTCAGAAATGGAGAGCATGCAAAAAATATGTGAAAACGTTTGGAAAGTTGTCCAGTTAGATTTGATATGGAACAAATTAAACAAAAATATGCTCTAAGACAAGCAAAATTGTATTTCATCAAAAACAAATTGGTTATTTTTCTTTGAAAATATTTCTTTTGAAGACATTTTCACAGGAAAGAAAAATTGACCGAAAGGACCTATTGTGTGATTTTGTTAAATGCATACTGTTTACTAAGCTATATTTTTGCTCGGGGATTCTCCCTTTGAGAAAGCTGTCGTTAAATCCTAACAAAAAGATTCGTGGTCGAAAGTAATATTTTATCCATCTAATTCATTTATTTTTTTCGGTATTACAATTTGAAGGAACGACTCAATGGGGGCAAAAGTCAGAACGTTTGTGCCCAGTTTAAACATGGTCGGCAAATTTCTGGAAATTAGCCGCCGTTGGCCCACTTGACGCACATTGGGACTGAAGCAGAAAAAAAGATAGCAATTGACAGAATTTTTTGAAGTGTCAAAATTTGGTGTGCAAATTCTGCATATTCGGTTGGAGTCTAAAATTACACCTGATTCAGCTTCTGAACTGAAAGCTATTAAGCATAATACTTATGTCAGCTGAAAATCGCTTTAATGAACTTTGATAACCTAATGCACTATGACTAAAAGACCGCGAGTTATAAGCTTCTCCTGTTTTTCTTATCTTTTGATTTTGCTCTTTTCAATTTGACCTTATTGACTATTTTATTTGACTACATTGGGTAATTCAATTTAAGAAAGAATTTAAATCCCATTTAGTTTAAACAGTGAGTGAGGTAACTCCGAAGTCAGTCAATCATCTGAACAGCAAAACAAATGATTATTACGATACGAAAAGAGAAACAGTTTCGCAAATTTAGAGAAGCAATAACGTCAATCGAAACGTAAAGACTTCTAGGAAAATAATGTTAAATACCGTTCTTTAGCAAATGTGCCGCAGATTCGTTTCAACTTTCTGATGTCAAATTCCTCAAAACCAAAGTGATAATTCTTTGATTCTGCACATGAGGCTATAAATAACATCAATAATCATAGTTGACGACTCGAGCTCAGAAAAAATGAAATTGACAAAATTCCCAAAAAAAAATTAGAAAAAGCTATAATATGATTGCAAATTCGTCTTTTATTACTAACAAAATATTCATATATTTGTCATCAAATCCAATTCATCCTTGTAAAAGTATAAGGAAGAAAAAAACTACATGCCAACAGCAATCAATTTGCACATAAAAAGACACAGAGGAAGAAACGACCAAAACGCTTAAGAGTCTTTAGATGTCCAATTATCTCGCTGAATAAATAAAGCCAAAAATGTTAGGAAGATGTCCTCAAAAACCAAATTTACGCCGCAAAAATCTATCTACTGACAAAGAAACAAGTTTGAATTTTTTTATTGGCGCCTAAAGATTGATAAAGTCGAAAAAAGACAAGAAGTTTCACAAACTTAATAAAAAGGAAATATTTAAAGAAAAGTTGAAAAAAGTCCTCATATAAATATCTTCTGAACATTTTAGTTGTCATAAAAACCCTTAAAATAGAAAAACTGGCCTCTAAAGATCGAAAAACAAATGGCAATATTCAAAAACAAAATTGCTTTACTTCCTCAATTTAAAATCTTCAAACTATTTAGGTGTCACAATATACCAACCAATAATTATCTTAAAACCAACGGAATACTTCATTGGCCCCTAGAGACCGAAACACTCAAGAAATAACTATCATCAAAAACCATTGAGATTGGCAAATTTTAAAACTTTGCTAAAATCCATCAGATTAATATCTTCAAAACTATTTAGTTCTCACAAAAAAACATCTCAGAAAACATATTCAAAAAGCTTCATCGGCCCCTATAGACCAAAAAACTTAAAAAAAACGACAAATACTTTTCAGAAAACACGAAATTGGAAATTTTAAAAAAATTGCTAAAATTGCTCGGATTTAAATCTAAATTGAAAATTTGCCACAAAAAGTTTATCCATCCAAAGTCCACTCTTTGAACCCATGAAAAGCTCCATTTGCGTCTAGAGACCAGAAACTCTAAAATTGAAAAAACGTTCTAAGAAAATGGCAAAATTGCCCATTTTTAATGAACACTCGCAGGAATTCCTCATATTGAAATAATGAAACTTAATTTCTGGTCACCTAAGAATACTCAGTAACCCATATTCAAGCTGTAGAAAAGATTCTTTAGCGCCTAAAGATCGAAAAACATTGAAAAATATCAAAAAAAATTCCGAATTTTTGTAATTAAGTTTGGATTACCAAAACAGATACATAAAAAAGATTGCTGAAAATCATATGTAGCTGAGAGAAGACTACCAGGAGAAAATTGAACACTCGTTTAGGCAAAACTCAAAAATAGACAAAAAAGCATGAAAAACAGATGACAATTTTGTGATCAACAACTCCAAAAAGGGACTTTTCACCTTGAACTCAGACTCTGCTAGCAACTTCAGTACATTTAACACTTAAAAGACTAGTAATGTCCACTGAGGGCATCTACTGCAACTTAATGCCCACCGAGCTATACCAGTTTATCCGGTTTCGAAAGCTAAAAAGTCATCAGAAGAAAGTGTGAAAACATCTTAAAAACAGCGCACCAATACACAATCCAAATTCATTAGATTGTAAGAAAGGAGAGCGCCTAAATAATAGCCGTCGAGAGGCTGACGGCGGCTAACCATTTAAAATCGCATATATAAAAAATAAATTCATTGATGAAACTTTCATTTGGATGCAAAGTTTTTCATCTGACAGATTGCAACTATATCTGCAAACGCACATTACTGGTTGTCTTTGTTCCTTTTTACATCACTCTCATTTATAAGGACAAATTGGCTTGTCGTCTTCTCCTCAGATCAGATGCGTGTATAAGACTACGTTTATGCAATTCAAAATGCAAATCAGTTATGCGACTCTATAGCCGCAAAGTGACTGGAAAGATCAAACATAGCTGGCAGATTGCCAAACAATAGCCGCAATAGATTCGTAGATAGGCAGTCTAAAAAAAACAGTAAAAGACACAGACCAAAAAAAATCGTCTTTTCATTGAAGGCTGATCTGTTATATTTTGATTAAAAATCTGTAATTTATTGCTGCCTCTATTAGCTGATCTCAAATAACCTTCATTTACAGTGACACACACCCATTTGACCTTTTCTTTTTGAATTAAAGTAAATAAAAGTCAATTTCAAAGTGAGGAAGTCTTTTTGAGAGTGAGGTAAGTCAAGTATGACCACAAATGTAATCAATTAAAAATTAAATAAACCTTAAGCAGTAGTTGTCATTTTAAATCCCAATGAAAAACTAAACAATGGCCAATAAATTTATCAAGTCAGAAATTAATCATGAAAAAGACTAGCAAAAAGTCTTATATTACCAAAACCTAGCCCTATTAATAATACCAGAAGAAACGTGTCAATCCAAAAATTCAACAGTGAATCTAGCAAAAATTCAGTGCTATATTGATATAAAAACAAGCTGCAAATGAAAATTTGAAAAAAAATTAAGACTAAAAGTATTAGTTCAAATCAAAACTGTGACAACTAATAAGAGCGGGCCAACAAACTATAAACCATAGGAGATTGTTGGAAAGACGCATGCTATATGTTGGAAAAATACATGTCTGCGTGGAGAACACAGACATTGTAAAAATAGAAAAAAATTATTCGCATCATAAAGAAAAGTCAATTAGAGAGTGAGGAGGTCATTTTTTGATATTGCGGTAAGTCACGTGTGGCAGACAACTCAATCACACAAATGAACAAAAAAACAGCTCAATTAAAAGTGAAAAATGACGTCACACACGAATTTCATTTGAAATTTCATGAACAAATGAAAAAAAAATCTGAAGTGATTGTGACGTCAAAAGGTCGTAACAAAAATCTTGACGAAATAAAAACATAGCAGGACCAGCTCTGACACAGACAATTCAAAGAAGCTTCCTTGAGTAAACAAATAACTGGACCTAGAGTGGGATGGGAAACCATTTAGAAACAAAACGCTATGAAAAAAGCGAAACAAAAAAAATTAAAGTCAAATTGACATATGTACACAAAAAATCAAAATCGAGAAAATGAATTTCTGTTCAAACACCGTTTTCTCACTCTACTTTAATATTCAAGTGAAAAAAATTCACGCCGTTAAACGACTCGCTTTTTCGCTCCACTTCCTGTTTCGCCGTGACCAAAACCACTACTCCAAATTGACTTAAAAATCATGAAAATATGTGAACAGATCTTAAAAAAAGAAGACAGCGTCCCAATACAATTCAAATTATTTTTGAATTGTAAAAAAAGGAGAGCACCTAAATAATAGCCGTTGACCAAAAATTTAATCACGCAAATGAACAAAAAAAACTCGCTCCACTAAGAACGAAAAAAGACGTCAGTCACGCACGCACTTCAGTTGAAATTGCATGAACGAATGAACAAAAAGCAGATTTGAAGCGGTTGTGACGTCATATGGTCATAACAAAAATCGTGACGACGAAATAAAAAACATAGCGTCAACATAGCGACTCGAAGCGTCAAAATTTCACAAAAAAAAACCGTAATTGCAGCTCAAGCCAGTACTTTTTGTAATAAACCATTAACTCATTACCTCCCCATCTAAAAATTAGGGAAAATTAAACCTCTGTCACCAGAAGAGGCAAAATGCAGCAAAATTTTATATCATTGAAAACGTTCTGTAACGTTAAAAAAGTTGTAACGTTATAAGTTATAATTAGGATGGTCAAAATACTGATAGGCTGAAAATCCTGACAGGGCTATCAATTGCCCTCAAATAATTCATGATTCCAATCTCAAAAAGATCGCATCGCAAAAGCCAACGGCAAATACTAATCTTAGAAACCAAGTGAAACTTTTCAAAAGAAGAAAGCTCAAAATTACGAATACAAAAACCACTACGATTAGATTTCTAATGGGTGTATTTAAGACAAAAACAACACGTACTTCTTCCTTCTTGTATATATATGCTAGACAAAATGATTTCATACTAATTCAAAAATAAAATTAATCATAAAAACAAAAACAATAATATCCAAAGGCAAAAAATCGTTTTAAAACAATACCGGTAGAAAAGGCAAGACAATTGCAAAAACTAGGCCGGAAGAAAATTGCAATATATAGCAATTAGTGGAAATTTTGGAAAAGGCTGTCTAGCAAACTCTCAGTACTGCCTTATAATGAACGAAGTCAATTGGAAACCAAAGAAATGACGAAAATCTCAGAAAAAGTTGAATCATTCATTTTTAAACAACTCAAAAATCAATGCAACCTATTTAAATGCAGGTGCCATGACGAAACTAGAACGATTCAAACTAGAAAGTGAAGAATATGGACACAATTCAGGGAACACTGCAACAAAGACTAATTCTTGATTTTAGGAAGTTAAAAATCAAATTAAATAATCAAGAAATCCAAATACATTTCATTGTTCAGCGTTCGAGACATAAAAAAGACAACGAATCATACAAGACATATATCCATCCTCCTGATCAGAACAAGAAAAAAAGAAAACGCAGAATTCAAACATGCGAAACATTGAAACATTTTGCAAAAAAATGGTCAAAAAATTTTTAAAGACTGCCTTTATGAAAAAAAATTTAAGTTTTTCAAAAACTTTACGCTAGAAAATTATTGAATTTTATGGAAACGACTTAAAGTCTTCGATGTTGCACAAAACGACAATTTCTAGTAATTAAACCAAAATACAAACAAAAACTGAGAAAAATTGGGAAAAAATCTACCAAAATCGGATTAGCATATAAACAAAATTACATCGAGGTAGAAAGAGGCGTTGAGTATAGAATTTCTCAAAGGCGAGTGGCCATATTAACTGATTGTTGACAAGCAGACCCCTGAAATATCCAAAAATAAAGAAATTAGAAGAAAAAAAAGCCCAAAATTAACTGAAAAATCAAGAAATATGTGCCAACTTTGAGTTGAAACCCATTTTCAGGCTCTGCAAAACACTGGTATCAATTGCCGAGGTTTACATTTCAGTATAGCATTGAATAAAAATTATTTCTACAAAAAAACCAAATTACAAGCAAAAAAACTGTGCCACTCAGACGAAAAAACGGCTAAAAGCGCTTATCTATAAGTGCCATTCGAGTCGTAAAAAAAAACCAAGAGAAGGCCAATAATAGCCCCAGCTATCGCTGTGCTGCTATTAAAAACTCTTGAAAACAATAAAGCTACATTTTTGTTGAGAAACTAAAAAGTTGTATTTTAACAACCAGTTCATTTTTTCCAATAGATTAGTTATAATACCACTTTTATTTCTCTTAACCTTCGATCGAGAAAAAGATACCGGGGCGCGTGGGGGGGGGGGGGGGGGGGGGCTTGAGTCTGTTAATTTTACCTTAATACGGTGGCACTTGAAAGCATATTTCTTTTTCTGTGCCTCCGGACTTGGATCCAGAAATTCCACAGCCACTCGACCTTCGATTGAACTCAATACGTATCCAGTGTGGTCTGGAAAACTACGAATGCACCTGGAATACAATAATCAAATTGACTCCAAATATAAACATCCGAAGATAAGAAGATAGACTTGACCTTAGACAGATTAAAGGGTTGTGAAATGGTACTACAGTACATGGATAAGCTAAACCTGTAATGAAATAGGGGTTCAACCAGAACTGTTAAGCTTTCATTGAGAAAATTCAGCTCATTTTTTTATCATGAGCAAACAAAGTAAATAAATGTGGCGAACAATAAAGAGTGAAAATAGTAAAAGACAAGACAACAGCTCCTACCAAAAAAATCCGCCCGTAAACATACATTGTATGGCCAATGAACGTCTGAAGATAATTAAGAAATCAAAATATTGACTAGTTTGAAGCCTGTCAGTTTTGTAACCAGCGCCTGAACTCGTATTACCACCGCTTTAGCAAAAAAAGTATCAATAAATTTTATGTTCCTCAGAGGACTCCGATCTCATTAATTGATTAGAAATTTTGACATCATGAAAATAGACATTAATGCACATGGTTAAAACTTCAACTTTTACTAAAAACCTGGCATTAACCAAAATTTAAAAGACGTCATTGTCTCACCTGGTCTGGTATTTGAGACTTGACTCTCTACTCTGCAGTACATTGGACATGTTCTTCATATCCCACACTAGCACGTGTCTACCAGCAGTGCCCACTATGAGTTTGTCTCCACATGAGGACATGGCGTATATCTTGTCAGGGTGTCTGTAACTCTGCACTGGGTTCACCATTCGAACATCCCATACTTTTATTGTGTGATCCCAACTGCCTGCATAAATCACACGTCATACTTTTTTATCAGAACTCTAAGGCCAAGATTTTCCTAAGAAGACAAGAAACTCGACATCTATTTAGTTAAGATCTATACCACCACGAGAGTGGTTCAAATTGCCTATAAACAATGAAATTTCAATTTTTTCGAGTGAATTCAGGTTTTGCCAGCATTTGCGGTTCTTTTTGTGGTCTTACGTCTGAGTCTAACTAATCAATGCTTTATCATATGAGCTATGAGTGAAACTATCTAATGATTTCAGTTGGTACTTAAAAGTTTTTCGCTAAGATAAATCGACATTATACAAAATTCATCATTTATTAATGATATACTTTTTTGTCAAATTAGCTTTTTCACTACGATTTGGAACAATTTTGTGTTCATATGGACGAGCAGCAATAGCAAGGCTCATTTCGTTTAATTCTGGAATTTTACAATCCAAAAACTATTCGGGTTCTAATGAAGCGCTTTTTTAAAAGGAAAAATGGCCCAATTTATGTTAATTGAACACCAGAAAGAATTCAAAACAAAGCTCAATTATTGAGAGACAAAAATACGTGCAAATAAGGGTTAATCTTGTAGTTTCAGTGCAAAACCTATCTTTATTATTTTTTTGTTTCTCTAGTCTCTGAGACTCGTTAAACGCATATATCATCGCTCCTCTATTGAGGCGTTATTTAATTTCTTTAGTGGTTTTTAGTTTCGAGCGATTTTATAGATGAATACACTAATCTTTTTTAACAATATATAAATTCTTGAAAGTTTTCATTCTCTTCTTCATTTGGCAGACAATTAAGTCAAAATGTGGCTATGATGTTCGGCATATGAACGCATATAAACGAACCTCCTTGTTGTTATTCAAACTTTTTTGTTTGTCTATGTACATATCTACTTTGTATCAAAGACAACAATTTTCAAGCAATCCTTTTCATTTGGACTTCACTAATACTTATGTAGAAAAATGAAATTTAAAAAAATCCCAGAGATTGGATTAATTTTGGCTATTCCGGAGTTCTCCCGGTTCTGATTTTAAATCAATCATCTAACATTAAATTGAGAAAATGTACAGAACAATTAAAGATGAAAGGTTAATGGAAGTAGGATGGTACCTGATGACATTGTGATTAACTTCGTAATTTACTCAGCCTAATTGTCGTGTTAAACTTATTGAATAGACAAGGACAATGTTATTGACCACTAGTACTGATGCAAGCGCTGAAGTAGATGGGCCATCACTTTGATATCTGGGTCAGACTCCAATTCCGAAAAACAAAAGAATATGCTCTGCCATAAGTCCCACTGGCGAAAACATGTTACCCGAAAGCACCAAGGCGCAAATTGAAGTGTCAATCAAGGAACCAATTACAGGTGCTATTTCCAACATAACTGAGTCAATTAAATCTGAATTGAAGAACTCCATCCAAAGAGCCGGGAAGGAGCTATGCAATCAATGAAGATCCAACTTAAGGAGATACAAATACAACTGACAAACATAAAGGACCAAATTACTCTCAAAGCGAAATCTGAAGCCAAAAAAGCAGAACGCTACACTCGACGAGATAACATAAAAGTAATTCAAATGTCAGAAGACAGCAAACTTGATTCCAACGGACGCAAAATTCCCCAAGGCTATGATGTGTGATGACTGTCAACGCCACATCCAATGCCCACCGTCTTCTACAACGACGGAAAACGAAAGGCCTATTATTGCGAAGTTTGCTAGAAGAGTAGCAAAGATCGCTATGTTTTAAGAAAAAGAAACAAGCACTGAAGGACAGTGAACAGTTTCGCAGTGTCAAGACATCACTTAACCTCGACTAAAGTTTTAGGAACTCATGAAGAATGATTCACGAGTTGAAAGTGCCAGGCCAAAAAGGGAATTCTAGACTACATTAGGAAAGAAGACAAAAAGCTATACAAAGTGAATGGACTATACGAAGAGGGACTTCTCCTTGAATACCCATTCGCGGACGTCTGGAAGTGCTTCAACAGATCTAGTGTTTTTGGCGCAAACCAAGAGTCTTAAAAAGTTCAATAAAAATAACAAAACATAATTCTCAAGTGCTTGCGTTTCGTTTTTGAATGTTAACGTGAGATCTCTTAAGAAGCACTCTGAGGACTTGGAAGCGATTGTGCATAGCCTTGAGTCTCACCCATGTATTCTAGGTTTAACTGAAACATGGCTAGGTGGTAATGATAACTGCCTACTCATTCTTATCAAGGCCTACATCAGATTTCTCTTAAAAATTCGTAAAGCTAATGGTGAAGCAGTCATGCTGCAAATAAGAGATTATTGTAATATTATTAAAGAAATTTTCAGTCCCTTTGATGAACCATTATTTGTCGAAAGTGAAAGGAAAGGGTTTCGTTTCCTGATTGGAGTTGTTTATAATCCTCCATGTTACAATAAATTGGACTTCATAGAAAAGATGGATGAATTGGGATATGAACATCAATCTATTAGACACCAACGTCATGTCAAATAGTTATCTAACTGCAATCGAGTCAAATGGCTTTCTGATAACCCAACGGAAAGCCACTCGTGTAGCTATTAACTCCTGCACCTGCCTGGACCACTTCAGACACTTGAATTTGAACACCTGTGGTTGAGGTCGTGGAGTTTCAGAACTTCAGTTAACATTACCCTGTTCTACTAAAATTAGAAAGTAAACAATTCAATGCTGTAAGCTCTAAAATATTTCGCAATACAATTTTATTAAAATCTGAATCTAAAATAAATTGCTTTCAAACCTCTTTAGAAGAAAATCTCATTGAACACGCTCATTCAATACAAGGTAGCCTTGATATTGAACAATGATTGAACACGTTCTAAAGTGTGTTCGCTAACGTTACTGACCGCTGTGCACCGCTTATAGAAGCCAAAACTACTGCTTCGAATATACCCCAATGGTTAACAAACTATTTTAAAAACTTAAGAACTAAGCGTATTCGAGCCCATAAGGGCTTGGGCACAAAATAAAAGCAACGAACGAACTTTTGTTGTTCGGGGAAATTTGAAAAAGAAGCTAAATTTTCCAAAAAGATCAAATGTAAAAAAAAGTTAAAGGTTGCCTGGGAGACTCAAGGCAAACTTATAAGTTACTAGGCGAACTAAGAGGTAAGAATCTTAAGTAAGCAATCATGTTTGATGACAGTGAGTTGTCAGATGGTGTTAGTGCAGCAACAGTTTGTAATAAATTCAACAACTTTTTCTCCACCATTGGTGAGAAAATTCAGGCCCAAAAACCTCAATGTCCGCCTATAAGCTTGCCTGCAGCAAATCGGTCAATGCCTCTTCCAGAAACATTAGCTCTGAAGAAAATAAGAATAATAGATAAGCTAGACTTAAATGCACCTTGGTAATCAGAATACGATTAGCTTCTTTCTCGATCTAAAGAAAGCATTTGAAACAATTGATCATAATATTTTGCTAGAAAAGCTAGGGGTGTACCATAACACCTTAAGTTGGTTAACAAACTATTTGAGCGATCGCATGAAAAGTGTTGAATTAGTGAATAATACCTCGGACTGGAATCGCGTTAGCAGTGGTATACCGCAGTGGTCTATCCTCAGACCCCTCCTGTTTTCAATATAGATTAATGATCTAGCAAGGTCATGCTTCGAAACAGAAATGTTTGACTCTGCAGACAATACAAACATAGCAGTCACAGGGCTATCGGAAACGGAAATAAATATGGACTTGAAAAATGTGAGCCAATGGCTTAACGCTAACAAATTAGCTCTTAATTTACATTAAACAGTAAATTAACATGATCACAAGTGCTACCAAGTATGATGTACATAATTTTATTATTGAAGATAAAATTGTGCAATCCGTTACAGAGTGCAACTATCTAGGTATTCTTGTTGATCGCAAACTTTCGTTTTTGTCTCACATCGATCATGTTGTTAAGAGACTTAGTAATCAGTGTGGCAATGTGTCAAAACTAAGATATTGCGTTCTTCAAAAGCAGCTGCTTAACTACTATCGAACCAACATCAACTCAATTATATAGTATGTTTTCATGTTGTACGGCTGCTGCAGTTTTTCCCTGAAACGAATTCATATACTTCAGAAGAAAATAGTTAAACAAATTTTCTTTTCAGAAAACGGCGCGAATGAAATGCACATATACGAACTCTTGAACTTTGCACTCAGGGCAATAAACAATCTACACTCTCAAAAATGCCTCAACGATCTACGTTGTTTTGAAAATACAGCTCGTGTAACGCGATCCATAAATATGCGGCTCCTTAAAGAGCCTTTCTATAAATGAAAAAAAAAGGAGATACTCCCTGTCGTATAGAGCAACTCGACTGTACTACATCCTTAAACGCCAAGGCATTATTACTGACGACTTAACCGGCGCATCACAACAAGTTATCTCTCCATTCTATCATAAAGTTAAATACTCCTACATTTTGGATAATCATCAGCTAGTGAAGTTTATTTTTGGAAAAATAAGGTAATTCTGGTGCTGTAGGCCACTCGAGGCCTACACCACCTTTGTTTGACTTGGGTTTTTCATGCAAAATAAGAGCGTCAGAAACCTTCTAGAATCCGAGATATTGATGTTTTTCGGCTTATAACAAAAACACTTAGTATAATGTTTCCCGAATTTTTTGAAAATTCGTATTCTCATTTATGCCAGGGAAAATGGTTAAGAGCCACAGTGTCTCCGTTGTTTTTCCTCTCCATATTAAAATTTTTCTTTGTTAGTGGATGTGATTCTTATTTTTGCTTGATTTGGAGAAATAAATTCTACCTAATACAAATCAAATCAAAAACAATTAAACTAATTGTCAACACTCGAACACTTTGACTGAATAGAATACTTCAACATAAATTTAGGCTCCTTCGTTTGACATACAAACAGACAAACGTTCGTTTGAATAAGACCAATGTCACAGTTGAAAATTCTTCAGCAAACATAACATAAATCGCAGCTGCGGACATTAAACTGCTGAGAGGTAGACTATGACAGTAAACTATGTATGATATTATTTTGAATGAGTGTGAAAAAATCATTTTTAAAAGTAAAGTGTGAACAACTGTACCCGATATAACAACATTGGGTGCTGAGGGGTGATTGCAGTGAACGATACACCTGACTGGGGCTTCATGTGAGGCAGGGAAGACTCTTTCCTGACCTGTTGTTGTGTCTACACATCTCACTCTACCATCTCCACCTGCACTGTATGCTGTATAACTGTTCTAAACAAGATAAATTATTAACTTAAAGATAAATTATTAATAATTATTTTTTAAAAAAATAGAGGAAACTAATTGACGGATCTATTCATTGTCATGTCCTTTCACTAAACTTTTTTTCAAAAATCATGACGCAGTCCGCAGTGTAACTCTTCCGAGCGAGTCAAATTACTGATGAATTTCGGCCGACGGAAAACAAGAATTGTGACAAAATTCGAATAGTTATTCCTAAGTAAGTCACAAAAAGGTGAGTGACATGAACGTAGTAAACGATGGTTCGAAAGCATATAGAATAATGTAAAACAAAACTACTGAGCTGTATGTACTCGAATAGAATTATAAGCAGTTTGACTGAATTAAGATTTACGGATCTTTCCCATTATACCCCCCCCCCCGCCATTAATGGCCAGATAACGTATAACCCCCTCATCCCCGTCATGGTAAAGATAGTATACTGGGGGCAAGACTAGAATAATGGGAAAAACTCAAATAATGGGAAAGATTAGTCTGATGTGATAAAGCATTTCATATACAGTGATCTAGTTTTTAACTCTTCACACTCCTCTTTAATGAACAAAGTCAGACAGATTTTTGCTAATCGATTGAAAACTCACCACAAAACAGCAATCTAATAATGGACAATTGGCAGCAAAAGACTGTTTTTGAGAGTTCTGTGAGATATCGAACAATCTAAGAGTACAATCCCAAGACGACACTAGGAGTGATCGGGGGTTTTCGGGGTCAAAGGTCACGTTGGATATTGGGTCATTCCAGATGCCAGCGTCCAATTTGAACTCAGAATGGCGTTCACCACCTGACATTTAATCAATCTGAAAGTAGAGAGATTACAAGTTTTTATGAAAACCAACAAACCCGCAGACCACCAATTTAAAGTCAAAACAGTTCTTCAGTGATGCACTTTAGACCAAAACGACAAGTGGGATTGACATCGGCTGTGTTTTGTACAGGATGTGTTCCAACCTACTAAATACCCTTTCTTTGCATGGACTACGGAGACAAAACGGAAAAACCTAAATACCGTATCCGTTGGAACACTCGAACAAAACATCAGAAGTGTTTCACCCATGATTTGTTTTGTTTCAGACGGGCATTGTTGATGTTTTGAACCTACTTTTTTAACGAAAATTCTAGAGAACTAAAAAGATTTATTTTATAAGACATCTAATGAAAACAAAGCAAGGAAAGGTCAGAAGTAAGAAAATTAGTATTTAATTATTTAAAACTATTCTTTTTTCTTCCAGATATGAAAAATTTCCAAGTCTCCTCAAGAACAGATTCAAAACTCTCAACAATACCAATTATGTATTTCTCCTCCAAAGATATCGATAGGCCAAAATTAACTTAACAAAAAACAAAGCCTTTGTAGTGTGGTTTGTAACCACCAAATATATTTGGAGCCAAGTTTCCTTTGAACAGAAAAATAGAAATTTAAAAAAGTTCGTAAATTAGCATAACAAAATTTCCGAGTCACTGTAACGAGCATGCTCAAATTAAAATTTAGCAAAAATAATTCCCATTATTTTTAACCTATTATTTTTAATTAAAAAGTTTATCCGTACGAAACGATAAAAAGCCCGTGCATACTGAAACCTAAACGACTAATTTACTGATTGCTCTTTAAAAACCGGTGAATAATGCGGGATCAAAAACTGTAGTAGGAGGTGCTAGATAAACTGAGCGGCTTTAAATGCAATTATTAGATCTAATTTACATCAAAGATTTTTAAAATGAAATTAATTTTGCTGCACTTTCCCGCATCAGTTAGTACTAAACTGTCGCCAATTTGTTCAAGTCGCTTTAAACTCTAAATGAGAGCAACTTAACAGGAAAGAAAGCAACTTGAACAAATTGGCGACAGTTTAGTACTAACTGATGCGGGAAAGTGCAGCAAATTCTTTTTTCTTCCAGATATGAAAAATTTCCAAGTCTCCTCAAGAACAGATTCAAAACTCTCAAGGTCATTTCAAGAGCGACCAAGAAAAAAAAACAGGAAAAATCGGTAGTAGGAAAAATTGCATAAAACAGACCGAAACTATTTTATCACACGCGGGGAATTGCGGGGAATTTTTAATTTAAGTTCAACAGCGATACAAACTTTTACGACTTACAACTGATATAATCATTTTATTATGACCCACCATATTGAAGTACTGAAGACAAATTGACATTATCGTCCACGTTAGTTTGTAGAAGACACATCAATCTCAATTCAACGGCACAAATATATCAGATTTGTATTCAATACTTTTATTGCTCAGTAAAACCTCAAAAAATCAACAAAATGTAGGACATGAAAATTCAACGGAAAGCGTTTTTCGGAAAGAATCAAATTAATACCGGCCTTGAATTATTCCCATCTCGAAAGCGAATTCTTAAGTTGAAAACTACAAAGATAAAAATCCCGGAGTAATTTAACTGATGAGAATGGTTGAATTAGCAAATAGTGGTTCTGATAAAGATTCAATAAGAGATCTACCATCAAACTCTCACACACGCAATAAAGGAATAGAAACCCCAATTTAGGGACCAATGGTATCAAAGTTATGAACGACCTTCCAAAAACTTTTCCCTGAAAGGCCATTTTCACAAAAAAAGTTATTTTTTTTTGCTAAAAATCGGACTAAACAAGCAGACATTTTAACAAAGTCTGCCGTAACTTGACATTATAGATTCTACGTTCTAATCAAGCTGTTAATATTCTACTGGTTGGTTCGTGGAGCGAACACTGACTAGCTTAGCTCATCATGCCATCTACTATCTTGTTTTAAGTATATTGGTTGATCGATTAACTAATTGAAATGAGAACCTGGTAAAACTCTCAAGCTTAGAGTCACCAACTTTACTTCATTACCATTAAATTTTTAGGACTATAAGAATTTGCTTAGAACAGAAATGCATTGAAATACATGTTACGTTATTACTTAAAGGCAAATGCGTAAAGTTATACAAACCGCAGCACACTTTATATAAGGATTGAACGAAGGGCTTGGTGAAACCAAAGAAACAACGTAAAAATTTGACAAGAATTACGCGCAAGCGCAGCGTAAAAGGAACAAAAAATTTAAAACTTGCTGACGCATTTATATAATGTCTCACTTTTTCCATTTATACAAAGTTTCACTTTTTCCTGTTTTCGATGTTCAAAATCACGTTGAAATGACAATTTTATTACGTTAAAGCTTTTAGTTTTCTAAAAGCTTTTAATTTTTTTTAAATTAAAAATTGTAGTCAGCAAACTCTTAGAAACAATCGACTCAAATAGCACTCTGAAGCGCTGTTTGAACAGCTTACACTAACTTCTGCGCACAAACACCCCCGTACATTGCTCAATTAATATTGTAGCTAATAACGTGTTATTTAAGAACACAGAAAATATAGTGGGCATACGAGCTACTAGGATTAAAACAGAACAGATTCTAAGAATTCTGAATTAAAAACAGCTGCTTCTGAACTATAAATCTACTTAAACTACATTAATTACATATATCTGAACACTCCGAATTAACAAATTTATTATAACATTACGTTTTCCTGAGGGATTTTGGCGACTCTAAATTGTTACTAACTTACTTTACATAAAATCAAGAGATTTGAGCCTTTTCGGAACTTTGATCGACATCAAATTCGGACATATTTTTGTCAAATGTCGAATAAAATCAACGTTGAACATCAGACACGGACTAGGAGCCATGAATCTCTCCAAATTCGACTGAACGCCTAAATTTCTGACGTTTGGATCTATAAAACAGTTGCACGTTATGCCAGTTGACCCTGAATGAACTTTGACCTCGAATGATGTCACGTTGGCCGATGACAACAGCAGGTCCGTCAAATCAACGTTTAGTCTGATTGGTTCTCCCTGATATAACGACATCCTCGCATCTTTGATGACAATTTTCAAACTCACCTTTTCAAATTTGAAGGCATTTTGAACGTTTCGGATCAAATTAGCGCTCAAAAATAGACATTTCGGGTTGGAAGTGTTGGGTGGTGTTAGTATCGATTCCGCGCCGTATAAGTTGTAACATAATACTAGGCGTTTTACTGACCATAGAGGATTTTGAATAACTTGGTCCAGAAACGAGTTTAACTCGTTACCATTTAAGACATCTTCGGTGAAATTTGATTCGTGTTGGTTCACATTTGCTCTGATAAAAATTGGTGCTGTCCACTTGATTTGAACGTCTTTCAGTCGCGAATTTAGACAGGTACTTGTCGACATTAAACTAATCACATCTCGAAGATTTAGAAAGGCAATAATATGCTCCAATATATTAGCTGGTAGATCGGGCAAAAATAATAGGTTCACAGGAATCAGATTTGGAACCATAATCAACACGTTTGACGAACAACAAAAATTATGTCAATTTGTGAAGTTATCGAAAAAATTGTTCTAAGATATTAGCTGGCAGATCAGTTTTTTTTTAAAAAATGGGTTAATAATACAAAAATTTGGAACCAAAATCATAACAAACGTTTGCCGAAAACAAAAATAAGTTATGACAAATTTAATCGTTATTGGCTAATCAGAATGGCATTTTTGTCATTTTTAGAGCAGTTCACAAACGAGTGATCAAAATATTAATCTGTTCAATCATTTTAGCTCAGAGCGTTGAGCTGAAGTTTTACTACAACATTTTAGTCAATATTACAACTTATTATCGTAGATGCGTTATTAAGTCATTAAATTAAGTGGAACGAACTCTTCAAGTCATAATTAAAGTCAACAAATATTTTTGCACAATACAATTTTCATTCTTAGCAGTTAAATACTAAACCAAAGTTTTGAGTTAAGTTTTGAGTTCAACAAAGCGCCAATGCTCTCCAAAAGCGTACGTGAAAAACAGAAAAAATTGAATAAAATCAATCAAATCTCTTGAGAAAAATTATTGAAAATCTACACTCAATAAAGCCGAGTAATGAAAAATGAATAGGATTTGAAACCTTTAGACATAATTTAAAATATTGTCCTGGCTTCATGAAATAAGGAAAGGAGCTAAAGAAATCAATTCCAGCTTTTTTCTCCCAGGTCTATTACAGATGAAAAGGTTTAGTACCAGTCAACAGCCTATAAAACAAAAAGAAATTATCGCCAAAAACGGTTTTATCGAATTCTCTTTTATGAGATGATACTAATTCTAAAGAAACGAAGAGTTCACTTTGCTGGTTTAAGGATTGCATGAAGACAATATGAGAAATCTAAACACAACAGGCATATTGCCAGAAAATAGCCGCGATAGCTTCGTAGATCTGCAGTCTCAAAAGACAGAAAAAAAAGACAGACCAAAAACGAAATTTTCTTCATTCAGGGCTGAGATGTTAAAATTTGATTAAGAATCTGTATAACTTATTGTTGCTTCTATTAGGTGCTCCTGAATAACCATCAATTAGAGTTACACGCACTCACTTGAACTTATCACTCTGAAAAATAAAGAAAAATCAATTTGAGAGAGAAGAAGTCAATTTTTGAGAATGCGGTAAGTGTGATAGAAAACTTAATCACGCAAATGAACAAAAAAAAGCTCTACTAAGAGTGAAAAATGATATCACACGCATTTCAAATGAAATTGCACGAGCGAATGAACAAAAAGCAGATTTGAAGTGATTGTGACGTCATATGGTCGTAACAAAAAACTTGACGGCGAAAAAAAACATAGCAGGACAACTCCTGACCTACGTTTCAAAGAAATTTCATTGAGTAAACGAAAAACTAGACCTAAAGTGGACAATTAATGGATTGGCAAAACCATTTAAAAAACTTGACGAAAAAAATGAAACAACAGTAAAATCAGAGTCAAATTGTGAACCTAAAATCACAATCGAGAAAACAAAGTTTTGTTCAAACACCGTTTTCTCTCTACTTTAAAATTAAAGCGAAAAAAATCACGCCACAAGAGCACTCGCTTTTTCGCTCCACTTCATGTTTCGGCGTGACAAGAACCATGACACCAAATTGAATTCAAAAATCATGAAAACGTGTGAACAGACATCACTATAAAGACAGCGCCCCAATACAGTTCACATTGTTTGAATTGTAAAAAAAACCAAGAAGGCCGATAATAGCCTCAGCTATCCCTGCCCGGCTATTGACAACAGCTAGAATTAGACTTATTCAAGGAGTAAATTGATAAAAAAATAACTGACTAACGTCGGGTGAACTGCTCTCGAACTGGGGTGGGTAAACAGGAGGGGGTAAAAATTGAAGAAGTTTGGGGGGGGGTACTTTGGCCAACCCCGCAATTGAGCTTACTAAATCTCAAGAGCTGCTCAGATTTTGATGCCCTCCAGCTTTACCAAATTAACCCATTTTTGAACACCAAGGTCAACTCAAATCGCTCAAGCGAGCGAAAGACTTTTGCATGTTCTAGCTAGGACGTCAAAAATGGTCACCTGAAAAATTTGCAGAAAAATAACACATTTATAGTAAATACTTCAAAAAATGTTCGGGAAAAACAATACACAAAATAAAACATAACCGACTAACGTCGGGCGAATTGCTCTAAAACGACCGGCGGGCGGTTGTCAGCACCTAGCCACTGTTTAGTGAGGTTAGCTTTCGCTTGATTGAAGAGGCGTGAGGCTAGGGTAATAGACGATATTATCACGCCACAAAACAGCCGCTGAAGTCAACAAAAGAGTTAAGGAGAGAGAGAGAGAGTGCGAGGTAAAACGTGAGCGAGAAAGAGAAGGAAAGAAACGCCAACCAACACACACACACAGATAGAAAGAGAGAGAGCTAGAAATTTTTTCCATGAGATTCTAGCCTTGTTAGTAACTAAATCATATAAAAAACTGAAAGTGCAAAATTCAGAAGAAAACTGTCCACATTTCGCAGTGACGAAAATGTTCAAAGAACAATTTTTGCCACTGGATTTTTGTCATGTAACCCATCTGCAAGACTTAAAAAGCTTCGTTGGCCAGTATTGATCGTTAAGCTCAAAAAAGGACTCAAAACCTGCAAATGACAAAAATTTCAAAAAAAATTGAAAAAATCATAAGTTTTATTAAAAAATCGATAAAATTTGTCATATTAAAAAGTTCAAAACTATTCTATCGCAATAAAAATTGTTCAGTAACCTATTATCAAAGCCTATACGAGGTTTCTTGGGGCTGGAAGAACTTAGATAATGACAAATTTTGAAAAATTTGAAAAAAAAATTCAAGTTTTATCCAACAATTGCTAAAAATCGTGATGTTCAAATGTTGAAAAACATTCTATTACCACTAGAAACTATGCAGCAACGTATTATCAAACCCCTCAGGAAGTTGTCTGAACCCTGAGGCTGAAAAATCTTGAATAAAGAAAATATATGTCAAAAAATTTTTAAAATATAGCAATTTTTGTCAAAAAAATGCTAAAATTCGTGATGTTTAAATCTTGAAAATGATTCCATTACTTCTAGAAACTACATAGTAACCTATTATTATACCCTCGAGGAAGTTCCTTGGCTCTTGAGGCTGGATAAACCTAAAAAACGACAAAAACTTTCAAAAACATTGAAAAAATTTGCAAAATTTATCAAAAAAATGCAAAAAATTCGCAGTGTTGAAAAGTTGAAACCATTCTATTACCACTAGAAACTATTCAATAACCTATTATCAAATCCTAGAGTGGATTTCTTGACACCTAGGGCTGCTAGGGCTGAAAAAACTTAAAAAACTGACAAAAATTTTCAAAAATCTTGAAAAAAATTGTGAAAATTAGTATAAATTTGCGTTTTTAGCTAGCGGTTGTTCGTTTTCGTTAGTAGCTAGCCACGGGTGGGGGGGGGAGGGTGCACGGGGGTGCCGATGGGGGTGGCGACAGTCGGGTGGGGGGGTGGGGGGCAACAGGGCAGTGGGGGGGCAATAGTGGGGGGGGGGGTGGGGGGTCTTCAACCTCTAAGAACCGCTGTTCACACCATAAGTATAAGACTCCAAAACTGTTTGAGCTGAAACAGAGCTAAAAGGCTCTAAGAGCACTTAATGCCCGCTGGGCGCTACCTGTTTATCCCGTTTTTGAGGACGAAAAGTCAAAAGCGTCAGACGAAAAATTGGTCAAGCGAAAAATCGCATAAAAAAAAAGACCGACAGGACTAATATAATTGCTACAAACTTCGTTTGAGAGCAATTAACTGTTCAAACGCCAACCAAAAAATCAAATCGGTCTGACAAAAACCATCAAACAAAATGACTCATAAAAAACGGAACAGGCAAAATAAATTCCAACACTATTCACCTTTCTCAAAATATAGCGTCTCTAATTTTAATGGGATCACATTTATAACGTCTTTAAAAACCTTTGATTCGTGTATCTTTTAGATATCCTTAAACTGTGGCAATGGAGTGCGCAATATCTGCCCACAAGCACAGATTGATGAGCCTCCTTGAAGCTTGATTCATTTCCTTAAAAAAGGAAAACCGTTCAAAACACGGAAAACGTAACTCTTTGATTATCAAAAAAGCGATAAACATTTAAACAATGTAAAGCAATTAGAAGCTCATTTTTAAGCATCTTCCGACAGTCCAGTTCAAGTTTTCCACACAACGTTGCAAAGCCGGAAGAATTGCTCTCGAAAGACTAGTATGAGCTCTAATCTATTGCCGCCTGCTTAAGTCGGAGGGGGAGGAGGGAGGGTAGCTGAATTTACAAAGGGGGCCTCAAATGACATTAGGGGATTATATATCACTCTAACCACTGAAGTGCAGCTAATGCAACGAATTTCGGCACCATTCTCATTTGACTTTTAGTAGTCAACAGCCACCACTTGAGTGCAGCAGCTGACACGTGTGACTGGGAAAAATTTAGATCATGCAAAATGAAAAAGGCAAGGGCAATCAATAAAAATTACGCAATCAGTTATTTTCTCAGTTGAAAAGACGATCGACTCTGACAAAAAACGTATGAGAAATTTCTCGTGCTGAACAAATCTTTCCCAAACAAAAAATCACAAAACATACCCGGCCGATTGCCGGAAAATATCCGCCGTTGATTCAAATAAGCATGATTGGGATTGAACGAAAAGAATATATTGAAAAAAAAAATTTTTGTACAAAAATATTTTTTAAGTCCGATCTATTTTGATGGCATTTCGTAGTTGAACATAACGTACTTCTGTTTCTAAGAGAGAGGCTACAGGGGCTACTATCAACACCAAAAAGCATTAGAGGTGGAAAATAAGACTTATAGGAACGACGTTCAAATAGCGGGCATCTAAAATTGGGCTTTATGGGTTTATCCCGTTTCTATTTCTGACTTCAATTTTTTATACCGACTCTGTTCATTTTGAATTGCTTTGCTTAGCAACTGATATTCAAATTCACTTTTAGCAGAATGAGAGAAGAGAGAAACTAGCCTAGAGAAGTCAAAAAGATTTCACGCAAAATGTCGAAAAAGCGGCAAAATGGTAAAGCGAAAAAAAAGTTTGACGAAGTAAAAAAAAATACGAGCGCAATAATAGCCGGCTGAGAAGATGAGGGCGGCTATTAAAAACAACCATTGAAAACAAATGTTGTTCTAAAGCGAGCGGAGGGGGAAGTTCGAGAAGGTTTTAAAAATTCAAAAACGGTCAACAAACGTTTGCAAAAAAATAATAAAGTACACCGATTTGCGAAGCTTGGTCAAATTTTGTTCGAGAGCAACTAGAGACAAACTCTAAAATATTCTGAATTAAAAACTAAACTTGGAAAGCCATCTTTGCATAACAACCCTTTCTCATAAGTTAAAATTTAGACTGTTTATCTGTGAAACACGGTTACTTCAGCTGGCTAACAAACTAAGGCAACTAAGGTGAACATAAAAACCGATGATAACAATGTTGTCTCGGTTGGCTTCGTCAGTAGCTAGCTACGGTTTAGGCAGGCTCGCTTTCGAAGGGCCGTGAGGTGAGCGCGGCGGTTGGGGGGCTCATGCGGGGGTCACAGAACGCGGGGAGCGTCCTGGTTCAGGGGTGAAACGACATGCAGGGGTAGGGATACGGGGTGAGCCGAAGAGCCCTTAATGCCTTCCGGGCGTTACATGTTAATCCCGTTTTTGAGGACGAAAAATCAAAAACGTCAGACAAAAAATCGGTCAAGCGAAAAATTGCATTAAGAAGACCACGCGCCTAATATAATTGCTAGAAACTTCGTTTGAGAGCAATTAATCACCTTCCAATTCCTAAACTACAATCAACAGCATTAACCACCATAAAGCTCAGGAAATTGCCACCTAGCAAAAAAAGTGTCTATTGAGATGATTTTGAATTGAAATCCAAATTAGCCTCACAATGTAGTATCATTAAATCGGCACAGAATAAAGGCAAGGTCACTTCCATTTTAAACTCCATCTATCAAACTCAAATTATTCTTTGAAGCAACTATTGAGAAGCTTTTAATTGGTCACAAAAATATTGAAAATGCTTGAGATATTTTCTAGTCATGTGAGCAACTTACAAAATAGCACCTCTTGTACGTTGTTCATTCGCAACACGATAGATTAACCAAATCTAACATACTTAAACCAAACTAATACAATTCTGAACTGATCAAATTACTCTTTGAAGACTTAATTAGTGCCAATTAGAGCAGTAATTTTTGCCAGAATGCATTTTTGAGTTGGCATATGGCTCTTTGTTCAAGATGTTAGACGCGGTTATTCACAGTTTGAGTTAAACACAAACACATATTGATGTTTAATCGAAGTTTGAATTAAGTGTTCGAGATCAAAATGTACAGATTAAATACAATATTACACTAAGTCGTCAAATAGTTATTATTGTAAAAAAGCTCTAAAGATTTTAAAAAGAAAATTTATGCAAAAATGATCAGAGCAGTATTTTAAACCATATACAAGCATAATGATACCCAATGCAAAAATCAGAAAGAACAATTTGGCCTTAAACAAATTTTGAGCTAGAGAATGTCAGAAAATAATTCCATACTGATTTTAAATTATCAAAATCCTCAAAATTCCTATCAGACAAGCGTATTGATTCCAGCTAAAAGCTGCAACAATAACTAAGAAACAAAAACTCGAAGCCAATATTCAGGCTACTTGAAATTGCTACAAAAATTAGCCTCACCGTATAAATATTATTGTTCAATTTGATATCTTGATATACATATCGCGTGAACTCTGAACAAGCGTGAAATTTAAAAAAATTCCAGGAAGAAGAAAACCTGTACATTTTCAAGAAAAAAAACCCTGGCCTTTTTACAATAAATAGGAAGCAGCTATTAAATTCTAATTAAGTAGCAGCAGCGCGAATACAACACGACACATTTTTTAAAAAACTCTAACAACATTTGCAGAATTTCCGATCATGTAATCATTGCGTTCAACTTCGGAAAATGTGGATCTAATCTTTTGAATGTTGAACCGCAGGTAGGTTGTTGTCATGAAACAAGATTCTGTAAGATGTTTTTATTTGTTTGTTGTTCTTCATTTGTTTGTCAGTGACTATACTATAGTTTGGAGCTGATGAGGTACACAACTTCCCTGTACACTGGCTGCATGTCTCGATCGGAAGAAGTGCTCTTTTCTTGTAGTTCTGGTAGGAAGCTCATAATCACACGGTAACACTTGTCACACTTTTTCTTCCTAAACATCACAACGAAGCACTAATATTAGTACCATAAAACTTCCTCCTTTAGTTTGGTTTTACGCTTATATTCAAATTTTTGATACCTTCTTAGATCATCATAAACGTCGCTCTTAATGCTGTTCAAATGAAATTAGAGTTTAAGATCAGGTAAATCATACAAATTGAGAAGAAAATGACCTTTGCTACTTTTCGGGGCTGACTTCAGCAGTTAGACCACCCATAAACCAGGATTATCTAGAACTATATTAAGAAGGCAGCATATAGCTCTTATGGTACTCTAATGACTTTTCGCCAAGCTTTTAGTTGCCATAGATTCAGCTTAGCAATCGCCAATTTTATTCTCATAATTAAAAATTGGTCAAGCGAAAAATTGCATGAAAAAAGACCACTTGGACTAAAATAAATGCTAGAAACTTTGTTTGAGAGCAATTAAAAATCCTCAAATCTTTTCAACCGCAAGTTGCTCCGCACAGAAATTTTGTAAAAAAAATTCTGTTTCTCCACTATACTTTGCTTATTTTTGTAGGAGCTAAATTCTTGTTTAGCCTCTTCTAAATTATGCGAAATACACTTTTGAATTCACTCTCTTCTTCATATTGGAGAACTATCAATATTACTTCTCTGACTGCTACTACTACTAAGCCGGAATATTGCCAGAATAGCTGCGAAATCGACATGCGTGCAAATACAGACAGAAACATACGTTGAAAAAGTTATAGACACCGCTCATAAAATTATATTAACATAAACCGACTACTGTCGGAATGATTGCTCTTGAACGACAGGCGAGGCAAATTAATTCAGTTGTCGTAACCTAGAACATTTTTTTCTTTATGGGTGCAAAAACAGTTGACACGCCGGGATTCGAAATATAGACCTCCCGATCCCTCACCAGAAGCACTGCCCACTCAGCTATCGGTTCCTGCTTGTTGCTATGCTGCAACCGTTTTTATTTTAGCAACAAGCTTAACTTCGGAGTGAGAACAATAGAGTTCCCTCAAAAAAGAAGAACGAAAGCGTGAAAAGGTCACTTGAGAAGTCAAAGAAGAAACAGAGAAACGCGCAAAACGGGTCAAGCAAAAAATTTTGTATTAAAAAGAGACCGAGACGTTTACAATAATTGCTATGGACTTTGTTCAAGAGCAATTAAAAACCAAATTATTAAGGCTTGTTGAAATTCACTCCGGAAAGCAGCAAAAAACATGAAACATTACAAAATCCTATCTTTATTATATTATATAAACTGCACAATATAACCTTGAACTGACATATCTTAGTAAGAGCACCTATTAAACAGCTCGCAATTAACTAGGGAGCAAAAATCTAATGAAAACAGATAGAAATTAAAAATAGGCAAAATTTCTCAAAAAAATTAAGAAAATGAAACAAAAGTTGAGGAAACACAACTCAAAATTGATACCATACAAATCAATGGACAAAAAAACACTAAAACAATCAACCTCAACCAAAGAACCCCAATTGCCATAAATTTGAAGATTGCGAAAAGGCGTTCAACAGGGCAGAACGGCAAAAAAGGCCCAAAATTTCATCTAAAAATCTAATATTTGCCTCAGATGGTAAAAAATTCCTCCAAAACACTTTTGCTAGCTAAAATAACTAAGATAAACAGTTTTGACAAAAAATTAGAGTTAAAACAAAACTGCTTTGAAAAGCCGTTCATGATCAAAAATTATCCCTCGCTTAGTAAAAACTGTCAAACTTACTTTTATCGCTCTCTTAGAAAACTGAATGAGCTACAACCACTCTCTCCTTCACTCTACTTTTGACTTTTATTCAGACGGGTGGCCTAAACACTTGTTTTCACGTCTGGCATTTGATTTTACAATATTGAAAAAAAACCTAGTCAGAAGACTCCGGAATCGACTCAGTAAGTAAAATCTAACTTACACACTAGCCAACAATTAACTGAGAAACCTTTCAAATTCATTATACTATTCAAATTGAAAGAACAAAAAAAACGAACCAGCACGTAAAAAGCAAATTATTAAAAAAATTCTTGGAAACGTGTTTGGACAGGCATTTTTTTCCCAAAGTTTCTAGAAAACCATTGTATACAACAGATTTCAATTAAGATTTAATTGAGATCAACAAATCATGGGAAAACAACAAAATATCTCGAGAAGGTCATAAGCTGAGCAAAAAAAAATCAGAGGACAAAATCTAAAAATCTAAAACATCTCTAAATTTTTTAAAGGCATACTCTTTTAGAAAAAAATGCAAAGTCCCAGAAATTGTTCTGAACACATGCGAAACAACAGTTACTTCTGGATCACTGATAACCCGCGCTACACCAAAATGTATTGGAAAACACTTAAACCATGACAGAAATGAGAACTTCAAAAAACTGCTGAGTTCATTAATTTATTTTAATGAAAATAAGTTTTTTTTATTTATCATTAATTTATTTATCAAACAATTATCATTAATTTATTTTAATGAAAATTGTTTTTACTTGCTAACAGTACTCATACCAAAACCTCAAAATACACAATTGAACAAAAAAGCATTGTTAAAGACAGATTAAAACGGGAGGAAAAATCATCAAAAACAAAAATGAAGCAAAAATAGATATTTAAATTTAGTGCATTTTATTTAACTTAACCAAATTAAAACTGATATTAACAAAATCAAAACGTCAAAAAACTCAACAAAAACCAATTTACGCTCAAAGCAATTACACCAAACACTAGAAACAAAATAGAGTTCAAAAACGGCTAAAAACCGTCTTACATCCTGTTTGAAATACACTCCAAAAATTATCGATAAAAAAGACGCTCCAAATATTCCTCTCCGAGTCGTAATAAAAATAGATCACCATAACTCCTCTTCGAGACGTAAAAAAACCAAGGACACCGCAATATAGCTCCACTCAGCTTACAGCTTAGCAGCTCTCAGACATTGCTCTCGAACGAACAGTAAGGGATTGACATCGGTAGCATCTTGCTCAAGCGTACGGACGGTAACATTACTGCGCACGCGAAAGGGGAGAAGCGAGGGAGGGGCAAAAAGTAAAAGTGGTCCGAAATTGCACTCTATACCATGGAATTCTACCTTCTCAGCTGCTTTGCTAAACTATGCACTAAAGGCCTATTAAGATTCAATAGAGATGCACAAGGACTTAATGACCTCCGGCTTCGGCAGTTTATTAAATCCATCAGGAAAAATCTCTCGCGCAGAAAAAATTTCGCAAAAAGAGCCAGAGGCCTTGATTTTCGCTTCAAAGTCCACTTGAGGGCAATTAAAACGTTTTCTATCATAGAGCTGGGTTGAATAACTCGTACCTTTCTTCTTGTGAGATATCAATGCCGTTGACATCGGATTGAACACTCTGTTTAATGAGGTTGCCAAAGAGCCTCACTCCAATCTTGAGAGCTGCCAGGCCATTGGAGACATAGGGAGGGTGTCTGGACTTGCACAATTCAATAACTGCCGGTAACATTGAGCACATCAAGTCCAAAGACCACACTGACCTGAAAAAAATATTACTGCATGCAAAATCAAATCAAATCGACGAGAGGAAATAACTTCCAACCAGTTAAATGCAAAACACATAACCGACTAAACTTCGGAAGAATTGCTCTCGAACGACTAGTGTGAGCTCTACTCAATTGCAGCCTGCTTCAGTTGGGGGGGGGGGGGGGGCTAAATGGGACTAAGAAGTTCAATAGTGGGCTTCAAATAACCACATTAGAGGTTAACATATACGACTATTAAGATTTAAAGTAAAAAATGGCACCAGTTTCGGCGCACTTTTCAATTGATTTTTAGTATTAAATTGCCGTCAATTGAGTTCAGCTGCTTGAAATTGTGATTGAGAGAGAATTTTAGATCACGCGGAACGCAAAAAGTCAAGGGCGTAAAAGTCACTCGAAAAGTCAAAATTGTCAAGCGAAAATTTTGCATAAAAAAGACACACACGATCACAATAATTGCTATGAACTTCGTTGAAGAGCAATTAAAGGCTCATTAATATTGTGTGAAAAATTAATAATTATTGAAAATATGGATCATTGCAGATTATAAAATTGGAATGCCAGAATGCTGTTATTCAAAGTTTTCAAATGATGAGAAACAAAGTTAGAGCTAAGAGTTGCCAATGATATGTTCCATAAATAAGAACTTTATATGATGACCGCCAATAATGTGAGAAAAAAAGATGATGCAAACTTACTGTTTCGAGTTGATAACCCATAGAATGTCATTGGTCACTGATTGGTCACAGAAAGCGACGGCGTCGTCTGAAGCTCTCTGAAACAGTTACACAGTTGATCACGTTTGTTATCAATCTAAACTCAATTGTCTCAGAATTACTCCCGAAAAATCACAAACTGCTGTTTTTCATATTTTTCATTATCTGTACTGCAAGACACATCAGACGGAAGCATACTGCAAACTGAGAAGCTGACAGTAGCTGGATTATCTCATAATCGCTCATACAAAAACGTTTCAGAAATTCAAGAGATAAACTAAAAATTAAGAGTTATCGAATAATAAAGATGTCCCGCACAAATTCAGAGAACTCAGACATCTCGATCAATTTTTCAACATCTGATTCCTTTTAAAATACCAAAATATTAAACCCAAAACCATAATGAGGCATGCTAGTACTAAATTTTGGAGTGCTCGGCCTCACAGAAAAAGGACCCCTTCATTCTAAAGCCTCGGCCCTTAGTCTATGCTCGTAATGCATGAATATTCTATTCTTGATTATTGTAATGCATAGTTCGAGATTAGATAGGAGGGATCCCAAATCTGTGCTGTAGACCACCCCAATTTTACTAATCGTGATTGGTCTGACTAACTTTCCATGATATGAAAGGGTCGGCTGTTGAGGACATGAGAAGTCCTCGGACGGTTTCCAGTTTGCGCATTCTGTCCGCCAGAGTGTCTCTGACTGTTTCGTGTCCTCTACAGTTCCTGGAGAACACGTGTTCCAATACACTCGCCACATCTTGTCTATCGTCCATATCCATTTGTGCATTGTTCACTTTGATCTAAACAGGAGTCGAAATATGAACAATAATTACACTGCCAATAAAAAGCGTACAAAAATGGAAACTTTAACTTCCAAGTAAAAACATGAACCGACTAACGTCGGGCGAATTGCTCTCAAACGACTGGAGCGGTTGGCGTCTTCTGTAGCTAGCTACCGTTTAGGCAGGCTAGCTTATGCTTATTGAGGGGGGAGTGAGGTGGGCGCGGCGGTGGAGGGGGGGGGGGGGGGGGTTTGATGGGGAGAGAGGTGAAAAAGGGTTGGGGTGCCAAACTGCATAAAAAAGACAACACGACTGACAAAATTGCTACAGACTTTGTTTGAGAGCAATTAAAATTTAGCATGAAAGTACATGAATGTAGCATGATAGTACATTTCAAAACTTTTGATAGCAGTACTGGGAATTCGACTTACAAAGGGGAGGACCAATGATAGCTAGAACAGTAAAAGCAGTTAATCAATAGATCTCAAAATTTGAGCAAACATAGCCGACAGATTGCTGCAAAATTGCAGCGAAATCGACCAATGATACCCTTAGGAAAATCAAATTCTTCCTTTATTCTAAAATGCAAATTAATCTGTCATGTGAAAAAAGTTTTATTATAATCTATTTCGGTTGCTGGCTATGCTATTAAATTTCAATTTAAGTCGACATCTTCAAATGAAATCACTATGTGTAGAAGTCATAGTCAGATAAGTCAAGTAGGATTAAAAAAAAATCACAACAAAATTGACTCAAACCGACAGAGTGAAAATGATGAAGCACCAAAAAAATTTAGCAGCTGAACAATGGTCGAAACAAAATCAAGAACAACGAATTAGGAAAACAAGTCCTGAACAACAACTCATAACCAAACCAAAAAAGGACATTGCAATGACTAACTTCAAAAACCAATTTAGAAGAAAAATCCGATAAAAACACTTACTTTTGATCAAAAATCAAACTTCATTTTCTTAAAGTACTTGAAAACTAATACGCCGCCAAAAACTCGTTTTTTGTTCTCCCTTTTCTGCTTCGGCGTGATCAAAATCACCACTCCAATTTTATCTCAAATATCATTTACATATTTGAACAGATCTTAAACCAAGACAGCGCCTCAATATTCAAATGACTTGAGATGCCAGAAAAAACACTTTGGAATGAGAACAAAAGAGCCTCGCTATCGCTTCGTGTTTATTGAAAAAGTGTAAACAAAACAAGCTATTATAAAATTTTACTGCCAGTTATGACAAAAAAATTGAGCGAACAAACAAAGCTCCTACGCAAAATCTATTTTTTTCTTTAAAGACTAGTGAAGACAAACGGACGAATTTCACTGAAATAATCAGACAAAAAATGAAGAACGCGTTGCTGTTAGCAAATTTGTTTGCTAGTGTGGGGAGAACTAAAGCCATATAGAAATAAAAGGACAAAAAAGTTCAATTACTAGCTTTTATCAAAAAACTATAGTAGCTTCAGAAGTAGCTATCAACCAAAAGCTTAGACATTAATGTACCCAGAAATGGTACTTATAAACTACTTGAAAAAATCCAAAAAGAAACGCAGGTGAACGAACAAGAAACCTAACATGCTATCAAAAAATCGGACAGTTGTTCAAATATCGTTTTCTGACGCAACCTAAAAACGTTAGTTAACATAGCCGGCAGATTGCCGGAATAGCTGCGAAAGAATAGACCTGCGTGCCATATAATAGAGATAGAAACAGATACAGATCTAAATTGAAAAAAAATCGACGCCGCTCAAAAAACTAAGTAAAAAACATTCAGAGATAAATTAATAAAGCTTGTTAAAATTCATTCCGCAGAAGCCTCTTATTAGGGACCTTTACTGCACAAATGAGTTCCTTTGACCTTAAACAAATTCAAACTAAACTTAAGTTTTAAAGTGCAAAAGTCATTTTATTGAGTGAGGTAAGTCACGTATGATCAAAATCTAATCACGCAAATAACCTAAAAACTTTTGATAAAGCGAGTAAGAAATGACGTCACGCGCGCAAATGCCGTTAGTGAGAGGAAGAAGTCATTCAGAAAATTTGACTTTTTCAGCTTTGCTGTGTGAACAAATGTAAAACGAAAAAAGAGCGTCAGACGACGAAACAAAAAAAACCAAGAGCACCGCAATATAGCTTCGCTCAGCTTACAGCTTCGCAGCTATAAAAAATACTCGCTTAATAATAGCTCTTGATTGCTTGAGGGTTGCTACTCCAGATTGACTTTTCGTTGAAATCGAAAATCGAAAAACATGTTAAGCGATCTTACAAAGACAGGGCCTTGATACAATTCAAATTCTTTGCATTGTAAGAAAATATGAAGACTGCTATATAGCTTCACCCAGCTTACAGCTTCAATATTAAAAAATTCTACGACATTGATCTCTCACTAAATGCACTTAGAAATTAAGTATGCCTCTTTCTGAATAGGTTTCTGGATTATTTCTGTATAGGTTACCTGACTCTAATCAAGACACTAAGAATATCTGTCGTCGATAACCGCGAAGCGGTTCTAGATGTAAGACAGAATTTTGAAACGACATTAGCAGACTAACGTAACCTTGAAAGTTTCAAAATATGTCACTGTATATATAAAATACTAGCACTCTAGAATCTGGCACTGCAGAGATATGGCATTTTAAAACTTGCACGTGTGTTTCAACGGCTCCCGAATAATTCTCACTTTTTGGTCAAACTCGGCAATCAAGGAGGAGTCAAATTCGTTTTTCTGTTGCGCTTGTTGACCAGAAATTCCTGCGTTGTTCTGTTGTCTCACAGATCCCTTCTTTTCAACCTTTCCTCCACCTGGCGGTCCACCATAATTGACTCCACCTTGTGGTCCGCCATAGCCGTTTTGGTCCGCTGACGATGGCGATCCATGTTTCCTCTCGCCCTCTTTGGGCGACACTGATCTGCAACTTGTGTGAGGTCTGTTTGGTTCTAATTTGGCATTGGAAGGTTTAGAGGCAGGCACGTTGGAAGCTCCGCTGGGGTCAGCGGGGGGTCTGAACATCTGGGAGTCTCGACTGGGTGATCTATCTGGAACATAATACTCCAAGAGTAGCTAAATGATATCGAAAATTGGAACTGGTTTTTCTCATCAAACATTCAAACATTAGGGGATGGATTTCTTTCCGCCTTCAGACAATTAAATTAGCCAAATAAACTGGATGCTTTTGCAGTGATAATGGTTCGTACGCTTGCTAGCACGTAGGAATTTCCCTTAGAATCAATACAAAATGATTGATCATAAAACCATTTATAATTGTTTACACTCTACAGGAAAGAAGAAAGCGGTTCCTAAAAATGTTTTTTGAAGACAGTTTTGACCAACAATTGAATGATTTAATAAACTCACTGCGTCGCTTAGTTCTCGTTGCTGTCAACAAAACAAAGTTAATCACCAGAAAACGGACAACTAGAGATCTTACGTAACAAAATTACGGTTATTCATAAAATACGCACAAATCCTATTTAAAAAGGCGTGTACATTATTGAAGTAGTTTACTAACATAATTTTCAGCTGTTCAATAACATATATACTGAGTGTACATTAATCTATCCTGCTTCTACTGGATATAATTGTTTTCAAAAGTTGATTTAAAAAATTAATTCACATTTTAATGGCGCTGTGATTTAGGACTGGGTTAACCACGTGATTAGGAAGAAGGGTGACCTACCTAGCTTCTGTTTTGGGTTGAATATAGCTTGGTAGTCGTCTTCATTTTCAATCTGCACTTGTGCAACTCTGTCTTCATCATCATTTCTAAATACAGACTGAATTTAAAGACACCCATATAGGTAAACATTCACTAACCAAAAATAATGAGCTTTAGTATTGGCATAAAGTGCCAATGAAGTGTAATGGAGTAATAGCACGCTCCGCAATCAATTTCGCAATTAATAAACGTTCATGGGTACCTATTGGCGTTTCGCCAATGTATGTATTATCTTAATGACATGAAATATTGAATGATCCCAAATTAAAACTCAAATGACTTGTAGAATGCTTAGTTAACAGAGGTCAGTGATATAATACTTTAATCATTTTCTTAACAGTGAAAAAATCCATAGTCACCTAAACCTGATAGGGCAACCCCTTACTTGATTGAAGCAAACAAAACAAAATATAAATTTCTCGAGCAAAACTAATTTTTGCAATTTTTGTTCAATTTTTGACGTCAGGACATGAACCCAATGAACGCACTGAATAGCACGTGCGTTGAGTTAATCTTTTTTAGAACAAAATTGGCAGAAAATATATCTTGAACTTTGACTACATCTTTTGGACCCGAACATAACCCCCCCTTTTTACGATTTATGTTGAGACTAGACAGCAGCAAGAGACTTTGTGATGATGGAGTGTTTCTTTTGGAATCGAGGAATAGAACGGACGAAATAAACTGGTGAGATCAAACCAATTCCTCCCCCTCTCCTTTTTTTTCGGTGTTTGACCGAATCGTTTTTTCTGGCTTCATCAATTTCACAGCAGTTTCTTGGTCTACGAAATTAACGGAAACAAAATGCGTTTTTGGTAAGAAGCTTCTTCATATCTTTAACGTAACAGAAGGAACAACATTGAAAAAAAATAAACACGTTAGGAAACACATAAGCATTAAGAAGAAAAAAGCACATGGTTTTTCATAAACATGACAAGAAAGAAAAAGACGGTTAATAGCAATGAAAATTCCCTGGTTTCGGATACGGATATTGTCGACATGCCTTCAATCTCCGGGAAAAAGAAAGCCGCAGAACCTGGACAGGAAAAACAAAATTCAATCATTTTGACTGAGACCATTACTTCGTCAGATCTGACACAACAAATGCAAAATTTAGCGATTGATGATTTTGATTTGCGTTTTCGAGTTTCTGCACATACAGCCCTCTTCTACCCTAATGAAAAAGACAACTTATATAAAGTAGTTGTACTCGACCATCAATCAAACAAAACACAAATACGATACGTAGACTGGGGCCGAAACTTTGACGAATGGGTATGTTGTAGATCAATTTGGGCATACTCTCAGTTTAGTAGTCAATTGTCAACAAGTAAGAAAATTCCCCGTGATATTGCAGCCCGCATTGACAAGCTAGTCTCTGCCACAAACAGCGAAGAAATGGAAGAAAGTAATACCTCTCAAAACACAGCAAATTTTGATCTAAACGCCCTCCCAGACCTTGAAACGATTTGCAAGAAGAAAATACCTACACTCCGCTTTATTCCTGTCAAGTTCCGGCTAAGATGGTCTGAATTGTTAACACCTATCATTGAGGGCTGTGCTTCTCAACCAAATTCCCCAGAAAAATGGAAGAAACTCTTTGCAATTAGCAAGTGCGTGCTGCGCGCTAGCAACAGAGGGGGAAGAAACACAAACAGCAGCAGGATCGGCTCATGTTAACTAGATTTGAGCGTTGGATGAATGGCGACTATGCTGGGCTATGGTTCGAAGCAGCCTCCATGAAACAAGCCAAGAAAACAAATCATGACTCAATGGAAACGCTTGCAGCACGTGCAAAATCTCTCTGCCTTCAAGGCCAATTTGGACGTGCAGCAAAAATCTTGTCTTGGAATGGAGTGGCCCCTGATAATAACGAAACGCTAAAAGAGTTGATGAACTTGCATCCAGCAGAAGAAGTGCCACCGAGGGTAACTGATGATTACTGTAGTTATGCTTATCAGTTTGACGAAGCGTCTGTGTTTAAACAATTGCAATCTTTCTCAAACTTCACAGCAGCCGTTCCATCCAAATTGTACCCTGAGCACCTCCTACATGCCGTAACGTGCGCAGTCCCCGGTCAGTCCAAAAAATTGATTACAAGCATCACAAAATTAGTAAATTTGGCTAGCAGAGGGCAGCTCCCCAAATTTGTTGCACCAACTTTTTGCTCTGCTTTGCTTACAGCGCTGAAAAAAACAAAAGGAGGTGTACGGCCAATCGCTGTGGGAGAAGCTCTCCGACGTCTCATAGCCAAATATATTGCGCAAGAGGCCAGTTCTGAGGCTGCTGAACTTTTTTCATCCAGACAACTTGGTGTGGCAGTTAAATGCGGTGCTGAAAGCATTGGACACGCAACAAAACAAACCTTTCAAAAGTTATTGAACAACATAAAAGCGGGCCTACTTCAAATCGACTTCAAAAATGCTTTCAATTCCATTACGAGAAGCAGTGTGTTAGATGTAGCGCGAAAATTTATTCCCTCTTTAGCCCCTTTTGCGTCTTTTTGCTATTCTCAGCATAGCAAACTCTTTTATAATGCAACTCATATTCGAAGTGAATCAGGAGTCCAGCAAGGAGACCCGCTGGGTCCCCTACTATTTTCTTTAGGATTTGGCCCATTATCAAAGAACTCGACGATAAGTTACCAAATCTTATGCAGAATTCTTGGTACCTTGATGATGGAATTATAGCAGGTACGGAAGAGGAGCTATGTGAATCATTAGAAATTTTAGCAACTCATGGCAACAAGTGAGGCCTTGAGCTCAGAAGAGACAAGTGCGAGTTGTGGTCCGCCTCGTGTTTTATTGCTGTTGATAGTAGGATAAAGAGAAACAGCCAATCAGGAATCGAAATCTTGGGCGCAGCAATCGGAACACCCACTTTTGCGTCTTGTTTATAAAAACGGGTTAAAAAACTCGAGAAGGTGTTAGACAATCTAGGCTATATAGAGGACCCTCAGTGCGCTCTTGGAATTTTGCGTAGCTGTCTAGATGCACCTAAGTTAGTGTATTCGTTGAGATGCAACACACCGTCCACTGAGAGTAACATAATACTTGAAAAATTTGACCATCTCCAACGAACAACTTTTGAAAACATATTGGGTTCTGTAATCAGCGATAATTCATGGGAGCAAGCATGCCTGCCAATAGGCAAAACAGGAGCTGGAGTTCGACGTTCTCTGAACCAATTCAAAGCAGCTTATGTTGGTTCCTTATGCCAGTCAGCAAACATAGTAGAACAAATTACTGGTGTGAACCCAACGCACGAAGTTAGTTTCACAGACCTAGTGGAGGAGTTTAGCGCTTTGGGGATAACTCATTTGACGCAACAGAAAATTCAAGAACAATTTGACAATACGGCTCTAAGCAACCTTCTTGAAGGTCAAACCTCCACCAGAGAAAAAGCTAGACTGTTATCTCTTTCCCTACCTCAATCAGGAGCTTGGTTGACGGCAGCACCTATCCCTGCTCTTGGCCTACACCTTCAACCTAACGAATTCCGAGCTGCTCTGAAATACCGCTTAGGAGTTCCACTCTATGATTCGGACAGGAGACGTCCATATTGTAAGTCAGCTATTTTGGACATATTTGGAGATCATGCCGTTTCATGTCACGGGCGCGGCGATATTATCTCTCGTCATGACAGAGTACGTGACACAATAATGACAGCATGTTCGTAGGCCAATCTGTCCCCTGTATGTGAGCAAAAACATCTGCTTGAAGGACATGTGGTTTTGCTCTAACCCTAGCAGAAGACAGAAAGATTGGGCATTACTACCAGAAGTGCAGCGATATGGGTATCCACTTCATACCTTTGGCGTTAGAAACTTTTGGCGGACTATCCAAAACAACAAGGAAAACATTGAAAAGAATAGCTCTTATCTGATAACAGAGGTTTCCAGCCCTCAGGCCTATCAGTAGCCTTCAGTCGCCTCGCTCAAGCGGTATCAATAAGTGCCATGCGTGGCTCAGCTACAATGCTGATTGCAAGAGATTCGCGACTATGAGCCAGAATTGATGGGGACTGTCGCATCCAATTGTGCCGCTATGCCCAATCAGAGGGTCAAGAAAATCCGGTTCAAGAATTCACTAACCTCAAGTGATATTGGACTCACTTCATGAGAGGGGAGGCCTTCTGTGTTTAAATGTCACCCAATAAGTGGGGACTTCAGATAATTGTACTAGTTTTTGTCCTCTTACATCAGCAGAGAAACTTCGAAATCACCGAAGGAAACGAGTTTTCTCAAAGACATCTAATTGAAAGTACAGCTGCATTCACAATTTGTTAAATCCTTCAATAACGAGTTTATATTCTTACCTGACCAAAGTGGGGAGAATATAAACGAACATTTCACGCGTGCAAATTTGAAATGGACAGTTGAATTTAGAATTATTGAACTGCTGATCTGTTGAATTAATTACCATAGTTATGATAACCAAGTTAATTACAATTCAAATATATTTCCCTAAAAAAAATTATACAGACGCATTTGCAAACACCGCATTTATAAATAAATAATTGGAAATATAACGGCATTTGATTTCAAAAAAATAAACCGACAAACGTCAAAACATAGCTGGCAGATTGCAAGAAAACAGCCGCAATAGATTCGTAGATCGGCAGTCTAAAAAAACAGTAAAAAAGACAGACCAAAAAAATTCGTCTTTTCATTGAAGGCTGACCTGTTATATTTTGATTAAAAATCTGTATAAAATACTGCTGCCTCTATTACTTGATCTCACGTAACCTTCATTTAGATTGACACACACCCATTTGACCTTATGTCTTTGAATTAAAGTAAATAGAGTCAATTTCAAAGTGAGGAAGTCATTTATGAGAGTGAGGTAAGTCAAGTGTGACCAAAAATTTAATCACGTACATGAAGGAAAAACTCGCTCCACTAAGAGCGAAAAATGACGTCACAAATGCAATTCAGTTGAAACTGCATGAACGAATGAACAAAAAGTGGCTGTGACGTTATATGGTTGTAACAAAAATCATGACGACGAAATAAAAAAACATAGCAGGACATGTCCTGAAATACAATTCAAAGAATTGATTGAAAACTTCAAAAAGTATTCTACCTGACCAGCAGATCAATCGAACAAAGCCAGCCAAAACACAAATAAAATCATCTCAAAAAATTGAGAAACTAACAAACCAACTAAACAAAAATATACTCATTACTAAAACTATTGAAGCTTTCTTCCCTTAGGCAAAAAATAATCCCTATAAAAAAACATGTTTCAAAAACAAAAATATGTTCAAGACCATTTTTTGTTTTTGAAATCGGTCTAGTATTATATCTGCATGACCTGAAAAAAGTCACTGGCCCTTGAATATCGATTAACTCAAAAATGACCGAAAACTATAAAAAATGAAATCAATTCGAAAATTTAATAAAATTTTGCTGAAAATTGGTGATAAAAGTATCTTCAGAATCATTTCTGTGTCTCTAGAGGCTATCCATTAACACAATATCAAGCATTAAAAATTTCATTGGCTCAAGATCGATAGGCAATAATTTTTAGAAAAAATCTCAAATTTCAAATAAATTTGTTCTATTAAAATGCTGAAAACCATTCAGTTGCCCCCTAGCAGCTATCTAATAACATATTATCACAGCCTGGATGAGGTTAGCTGCCTACTGAGGCAAGAAAAACTGAATATAAGACAAGTGTTTTGAAAAAACTTTAAAAAAATGGCAAATTTTATCAAAAAATTTCTAAATTTCGAAAAGCTAAATTGTTGATAACAAATCCATTGGAGCCAACAACCATGCAGTAACTTTTCATCAGACTGTGGATTAGGTTTTCTGGCACTTCAGAATGGACAAATATCAAAAATTGACACAAATTTTAGGAAACCTTGAATAAATTGCAAATTTTGTACAAAAAAATGCCAAAATTCGAGACATTAAAATGTTGAAAACCAATCCATTATTAGTACAAATCATGCAGTGCTCTATTTTCAAACCAAAACGGACATTTCCTGGCCCCTGAAGCTGGAAAAACTCAACAAATGACAAAAGTTTTCAAAAAACTTGAAATAAATTGCAAAAATTAGTATCATTTTGCATGTTTGTATTAGTAGTACCAAAACATATAGCTCATAAAATGTTCATAACAATTTATTTTGTCTCGCAAAAGGCCATCATCATTTTTCAAAAACTTCAACGTTAGACTAAAACTAAAAAATTTAAAAAAAATCACAAAAAACATGAAAAATTGCAACATTTTGAGCCCAAAAACTCCTAAGAATGACCTTTTAACCTTTAATTAAGGCCATCCTAGCAGCTGCACCACTCTAAGCACTTGAAGGACCACTGAAGCTCACTTTGGGCCTCTAACGAAACTTAATGCCTGCTGGGCTTTACCTGTTTATCCCGTTTTGAAAAATCAAAGTCATTGAAAAATGTGTGAACACATCTTAAAAAAAAACAGCGCCCCAATACAATTCAAATTCTTTGTGTAACAGCTATCGCTGTGCGGCTATTAATAAATTGCTCTCAATTTGCCGGGGGTGGCGTGTATTCAACGGAGGCTGCAGCCTATATAATTTTTGCGCGAGCAAAAATCCACCGACCAAGCAGGAGTTCAACACAAGGACCTCCAGTGCAATAGACCGAGGTATTTAGCACGCGGCTATCAGGACCTTGCATTTTAGTTAATGAAAACCAAGAAGTTAAGAACTCGAGCAGTGGAATCAAAACTTCGTTCAAAATGAAAAACCAAAATTTTATGACTTTTGAAAAGAGACCAGACCAAATTTTCAACACTAAATTGTTATCCCAAATTGAATTCTTTTCTGGCGACATTTTCTCTCTCCGCGTTAAAAAATTGCTCAAAAAATAAGCCAAAAGTATTTTAAAACAAATGAGAGAAAGCAAAAACTAAACAATACAAAATGAACTGCTCTACAGAAACAAGCATATAATTTTCTTTCCTAAATAATGTTCACCAAGAATTTACATTGGAAATATACTGGTTACTCCTTTGCTAAGCAAACGTTTGAAGTTAAAGTTGAACTCAAGTGACAACCATATAATCTACGGAAAAAAAATAAAAATTTACTTTCATCAGAAAAGTTAAATGCATTCTAGATATCCACAGAAACACGCATGTAACTTTTCCCTACATAATGTTCACCAATATATTACATTGGAAGAATACCGGTTGTTCCTTTTCTAAGGAAATGCTTGAAGTTAAAATTTGAACTTGAACGACAATGATATAATCTAGGACGAAATAGTAAATTTTTTATTAGAAAAACTTAATTAAGAAATACACATTATTTCTAGATATTAGAACACTGTCAAAAAGAAGAAGTGATAAAATTCTAAATTATAATTACCCAAGATTTAACACCACTAACGAAAACAATACAACATACATCAAACACAAATTCAATCAACCTCCATAACAGTAATTACTTGCACGCACTGGGGACATTGACAGGCATTGAAAAAGAGGTTGTAGGTTATAACACTTCCAAAAAAATTATGTGACGGGACAAGTCGCCCATATAAGGCCCGTTGAAATCTTGATTGATCATTATGAATACCAACTGTAGCTGGAAATAGAATCAGAAACAGGAATAAGCAAACACCAGATTGCCAGAAAATAGCCGCCGTTGGCCCGCTTGACGCAAATTGGTATTGAAACAGAAAAAGGAAAAATGAGAGAGAAAATTGACTAAATTTTCATAAAGTGAAGTGTTCTTATTTGAAGCGTAAATTCTACATATTCGGTTAGACTCCAAAATTACACTTAATTCAGCTTCTAAACTGAAGGCTATTAAGCATACTACTAACGCCAGTTAGCAATCGGTTTAATGAACTTTGATAACCTAATTCACTATGACTTAAACACGGGGATTTATCGTTGTATCCCGTTCATTTGACTTGGCATTTCCGTATTCACTATATTAGGTAATTCAATACGTGAAAGAATACAAAATCCATTCAGTTGAAACAGTGAGTGAAATAAGCCAGAAGTCAAGCGTGAAACCCGTGACTTATGTAAAACGGAAAACGTGACCAAAAGTTAAAGCGAGTTAAGTAGAGCGCCTAAATAATAGCCGATGAGAGGCTGACGGCGGCTATTAATCGCTTACAAAAAAGAAAATAAGCGTAAAAAAGTCACTTCAGAAGTGAATTGGAAAAAATGTTCTAACAGACAACTTATGTAAAACGAAAAACGTGATCAAAAGTTAAAGTGAACTAAAAAAACATAGCAGGACAAGTCCTGACAGAAAACTCAAAGAAATTTTATTGACTAACAAAACAACTAGACAGAGAATGTAGTATTACTTGATTGGGGAAAACCGTTTAGAAAAAAATTCCAGCAACAAAATTGAACAGTAAAAATAAAAGCGGAAATGCCGCATGCGAACAAAAAACCACTAGCGAGAAAAAAAAACTTGTTCATACACCGTTTTCTTACTCAACTATAAAATTAGAGCGAAAATATGTCACACACGCTGCAAAACCACTCGCTCTTTCGCTCAACTTCAAGTTTCGGCGTGACCAAAATCCCTAATTCAAATTGACTTCAAAAATAAAGAAAATGTGTGAACAGATCTTAAGAAAAGACAACGCCCTCAATACAATTCAAATTCTTTGAATTAAGAGAAAAGGAGAGCGCCAAAATAATAGCCATCGAAAGGCTGACGGCGGCTATTAAAAATGAGAATCAAGGAAGAAACCCGCGGGGCTGGAGCCAACACAGATGATGGGTTAAAACTTCGAAAATCGTCTTTAAATCACAATGATATACTTCCTAAACTGTTTTAGTGAAATGCATTCTTACAGACCACTGAACTAAACAGACAGTTGATGCCCTCGGGCTTTACAGTTTCAGTTTTTAAGTTCAAAAAGTCATTAAGCTTTTGTGTACGAAAAGTCAAATGGTCAGACGAAAAATCAGATAAGCATACGCGGCAGACTGCCGGAAAATAGCCGTCGTTGATTCGCATAACCAAAATTGGGATTGAAGTAAGAGAAAAAACAAAAGAAGAAAATGATTTTTGTACACAAGCAACTTTAGAGTGACAACTATTTTGACGTCATTTCGGAGCTGATCATATTCCTGGTTCGTAGTGAGACGACACAGGGACTAGTATCAATAACAATAAGCATTAGAGATGGTATGGTGACTAAGAACCAATTTCGAGAAACGGGCAGTAGTAGCCGGCTGAGAAGCTGAGGCGGCTATTAATAAGACCAACATGACCCAGATCATTGCTACAAACTTTGTCTGAGAGCAATTAAATTAACATAGCCGGCAGACTGCCGGAATAGTTGCGAAAGAATAGACCTGCGTGCCGTATAATAAAGATAGAAACATATAGATCTAAATTGAAAAAAAAATCGACGCCGCTCAAAAAGCTAGTTAAAAAACATTCAGCGATAACTTAACAAAGCTTGTTAAAATTTATTCTGCAGCAGCCTTTTATTAAGGACCTTTACTGCACATTTGAGTTCCTTTCACCTTAAACTAATCCAAAATTAAACCTAAGTTTTAAAGTGCAAAAGTCATTTTATTGAGTGAGGTAAGTCACGTATGATCAAATTCTTATCACGCGCGCAAACGCCGTTAGTGAGAGGAAGAAGTCAATCAGAAAATTTGACTTTTTCAGCTTTGCTGTCAGAACAAATGTAAAACGAAAAAGAGCGTCAGACGACAAAACAAAAAACCAAGAGCACCGCAATATAGCTCCGCTCAGCTTACAGCTTCGCAGCTATAAACGTAATCGACTAGCGTCGGGCGAATTGTTCTCAAACGACCGGCGACAGTTGGCTTCGTCAGTAGATAGCTACGAATTAGTGAGGCTAGCTTTAGATTAAATGAAGAGGCATGAGATGAGCTCAGCGGGGGGGGGGGGCTGAGGTGGCGCCAACGGAGGTAGCGGGTCCATGGCTGCACGTGGCTCTTCTTACAGCCTGAACGATGTGGAGTGGGGATTGGGGGGAGTGAGCGGGCTGATGCGGAGGGGGGGTTGTTAAGGGGGGGGGGGGTCAACTTCTACGAATCGCCTTTCATACCATAAGTATAAGTCTCCAAAACAGTTTCTTAGAATCGCCTACTTGGAGACTAGTGAGCTGAAAGGCTCTAGGAGCACCTAATGCCCGCTGGGCGCAACCTGTTTATCACGTTTTTGAGGACGAAAAGTCAAATGGGCCAGACGAAAAATCGGTCAAGTGAAAACTCGCGTAAAAAAAGACCGACAGGACTAATATAATTGGTACAAATTTCGTTTGAGAGCAACTAACGAAGTTTTGGGCGAAATTTTACACCTAAACTCTTCCCAATATATGCTGAAAATGAATATTTCTAGTTTCTTTAAGATCGCAGAAGATATTGATCAGCCAGCGTTGAATCAATAAAGAAGCCGGGCTCGAGTTCGCATTCCAATTTCATGGAGGGTTGGAACAATTACCCACCCATTATTGAACAAAAACTAAATATTACGTTACCAACTCTATAGATACTAACTCAACAGAATTCACGCTATTCTCGGGCTTCTTCTCTTTTGCGAAATTCTTCCGAGAACCAGCCGAGGAGTAGTTCTGTGGACTGAGGGGTGACTCTACTGGCTGTTGCCCTGCCGGAGTAGAGGGTTCCGCGCTCCCATTGGGCACTTGACTACCGAGTCGCTCGAAATCGACAACATGCGTAGATACATTAGTCTTGGAGAAGTTGGCCACGATCTAAAATAATACTGGCATCACAATAAATTCACAGAAAACGATTTCATTTTCTGCTTGTCTCTAATTGTGATTAAGTTTATTTTTATTTGACTCTGGGAAGAAACTGACGAGTGTTCTTGCATTCACATTGGTTTGCATTTATTTCAAACTGTTCAATACGCAGCCACGAATTACTTGTTACATTTTTCCAAAACCTAAACTTGACATACTTTACTTTTCATTAAACATAGCCGGCGGAGTGCCGATCAATAGACGCGAAACAGCCAATTGAGATCCCCCAGTTAAAAGAACAAGAGAAAAAAGGCGCGATACAAAAGTCATGTAGGCCCACAAAAATTATCCCACGACTGACCAAAAACATACAGGGATCCGTAAAAACCGTCACAAACACAAATTGAGCTACTAAGTAGTAGAGGTCTACGTAGTAGTAAAGCGACGTAGACATTCACTTAGGCACCAGCTAGCGTACCACTAATCAAACTAAACGATTTAAATCATTAGAATAATCAATTCGAAAAAAAAACAACGATGGAAACATAACGTCAGACAAGTAAATCCGATGCCATTTTCCTAAACAATTACAATCTGCAACTCGGTAACAAAAAATTGCAACTGAGTCTGCAATACAATTTACCAAACGAGACAAAACAATAAAACTTTATAAGTAAAACATAACCGACTAAACGTCGGAAGAATTGCTCTCGAACGACTAGTGTGAGCTCTACCAGCCTGCTTCAGTCGGGGGGGGGGGGGGGGGGGGAGCCTATAAGGCACTAAGAAGTTCAATAGTGGGCTTCAAATAACCACATTAGAGGTTAACATATACGACTATTAAGATTTGTAGTAAAAATGACACCAGTTTCAGCACACTTTTCATTTGACTTTTAGTATTAAATTGCCGCCAATTGAGTTCAGCTGCTTGAAATTGTGATTGAGAGAGAACTTTAGACCACGCGAAACGCAAAAAGTCAAGGGCGTAAAAGTCACTCGAAAAGTTAAAATTGTCAAGCGAAAATTTTGCATAAAAAAGAGACACGTTTACAATAATTGCTATGAACTTCGTTCAAGAGCAATTAAAAACGTGATCAAAAGGTATAGCGAGTTTTTAAAAAAGGACAGCTTCTAAATAGCCACTAAGGATGACAGCGGCTATTAATAAACATAGCCCGCAGATTTCCGGTAGAGCTGCGAAAGAATAGACTTGCGTGCCGTATAATAGAGATAGAAACAGACAGATACAGCTATAAGTTGAACAATTATCGACGCCGCTCTAAAAGCTATGTAAAAAAATAAAGCAATAAATTAATTCAGCTTGTTAAAATCCATTGCGCAGAAGCCTTTTTATCAGGGACCTTTATTAAACATATGAGTTCTATTGACCTTAAAATAAACTTGCAAAGGTCATAAAAAAGACACACACGTTTACAATAATTCCTATGAACTTCGTTCAAGAGCAATTAAACATTCCTTTAAATAAAACTGCTCTATGTAACATTAAGAGTTCTTCATAGTAACAGCACCCACAGAAAAGTTCTAAATACAAGATTGAATAAAAACGCAACCATAACCAACTAACGTCGGGCGAATTGCTCTCAAACAACCGGCGAGCGGTTAGCTTCGTCAGTAGATAACAACGGTCTAGTGCGTCTAGCATCAGATTAATTGAAGGGGCGTTAGGTGAGCACAGCCAGGGGGTGCACCGGGGGAGGCAACAGTGGGGCAATGGGGGGGGGCAACTGTGGGAGGTGGGAGGGTGATCTTCAGCCTGCACGGGGCTCCTACGGCTTGAAAAATATGCCGGATGGCAATGAGGGGGGCTGATGTTGGGGGCGGGGGATCAATTTCTATGAACCGCCCTTCACACCATAAGTTTATGTCTACAAAATAGTGACTGTGAATCGCATACTTGGAGACTAGTGAGCTGAAAGGCTCCAAGAGAATATAATGAAACTTAATTATCCCGTTTCTGCCAAATAAAAAGTCAAATGGGTCAGACGAAAAAATGGTCGAGTGAAAAATCATCTAAAAAGAGCAACATGACCAATATGATTGCTACAAACTTCGTTTGAGAGCAATTAACAATCAGTTCCTAAAAAAAGCTATTTAAGTCATTTATGATTTAACAAATGTTCATACATTTTAACTATAAATCATCTTGAATGAGGGTAATAGATGATTCCATCACGCCACATAATAGCAGCTGAAGTGCGGCATCAACAAAAGAGAGAGAGAGAGAGAGAGAGAGATAAAACGTGAACGAAAAAGAGTAAAGGAAAGAAACCCAATTGATAGAGAGAGAGCGCTAGATAATATTTCCTTGATGCGATTCGATGCTGCAACTTCTAGCATTGTTAGTAACTAAATCAATTAGAAAAAAGCTGGAAAATTCAAAATCTCAGAGAAAAATGTCCAGATTTCGGATTAAAAAAATTTTCAAAACCAGTTTTTGTCCCCAAAGATTTGTCATTTAACCCATCTGCAAGACATAAAATCTTTCGTTGGCCAGTAATGATCACTAAGTCCAGAAAAGGACCAAAATTTTCACAAACATTCAAAACAATTGCAAATTTGAACAAAATCTTGATAAAGTTCGTGGTATTATATCTCTCCCGGAGTGGGGGCAATTGTAAAACTCTAAGAACCGCATTCCACACTATAAGTATACCATGAGCTGAAAGGCCCCGGACCTTTAAGTGGGCAGTCTGACATCTTAACCACTCAGCTACAGTGGCTTTGATTTCCTTTTGCCCACAATCATTTTAACCAACAAACTTAAAATCAGAAAGACAGCAGCTTCAGATCAGAACTTCAGCACTTGAATCAAATGAAGAACTAAAGTCGAGCAAAATCGTCAAGCGAAACTTTTACAAAAAAAACATACATGCTGGTATCTAAAACCGGGCTTTATAGGCTTATCCCGTTTCTATTTTTGATTTCGAGCATTTCACGCAAAACGTTGCCGAAGCGGCAAAATGAGTCACAGCCAAATCAAAACAAATTTTCATTCGACGAAGTAATAAAACATAGCGGACAAGTCCTGCCCTACAATTCAAACTAGACCTAGTGCGGACTGTGACTGAATTGTGAAAACCATACATTTAGAAAAAAATCAATCAAAAACAGTAAAAATCGAAGCAAAAATGCCCAATGTTAACAAAAAACCACTAGCGAGAAAGCGAATTTTTGTTCATACACCGGTTTCTCACTCTACTTAGATTTTAGATTGAAAAAAATTTACGCCGCAAAACCACTCGCTTTTTTGCTTTACTTCCTGTTCCAGCGTGATAAAAATTATCACCTGAATTTGACTTCAAAAATAAAAAAAACGTGTCAACAGATCTAAAAGACAGCGCCCCATTACAACACAAATTCTTTGAATTTTAAAAAATTAGGAGGCAATATGCGGCTGAGAAGATGAGGGCTGCTGTTAAAAAAACACTCGCTTACAATAATTGCAACTTCGTTTGAGAGCAATTTATTACTCAGAATTATTTATGAATAAAAACACTCTGAAATCCTCTCTACTTTCAACTTTAGCTCAGATGATTGACCTAAACACTCGTTTTCATGTGCGGCACTGACTCATACTTCCTTTCCGGAAACTCTGGCGAGAGAAATTTTTCCGACCAAATAAACGACAACCGTAAGAGTGAAATATATCCGTAATCTGATGAAATTTTAATTTCATTGTAAAACGTCTTCACTCGGTGCGAATCGGCTTTCTAGCAAAACGCTTTCATTTATTCTCAATTGCCTTAATCGTTAACGACTGCAATTCGGACTCCAATTCCATAACATAACCGACTAACGTCGGGCGAATTGCTAAAGCTGGAGTCATTTAAATATTGATAACAATTCCATGAATCTAGAAACTATTCGACAGCTTTTCATGATGCCTGGGAGGAGGTCCCTAGGACCCTGGTGACGGAGAAAAATGATAAAAAATGTCAAAGACTCAAAAAACTTAAAAAATTGCAAATAATTTTAAAAATTGCTGATCTTAAAATCTTGAAAAACCATCCATTACATCTAGAAGCTATGCAGTAACCTAAGCTCAAACTCTAGAGGAGGTTATGTGGCTGTTGAGGTTGGCGAAACCAAGAAAATGACAAAAAAAATCAAAAATTAGAAGTTGCAAAAAAACTGCTATAATTTATGATAAAAGTTGTAACTAATCCATGGCCAAAACATTTTTCAGTAACTCATTATCAAACACTAACGGAGATTTTCTGCTCGGCTGAAAAATCTGAAAAAATGACAAATAAACTGACAATAGCGATAATAAACTGACAATAAATGTTAAAAAAAATTAAAAATTGCAAGTTTTATAAAAAAAAATGGAAAATTTGTCATATGAAAAAATTGAAACCTACTCCATGGCAAGTAAAATTGCTTCAGGAACTTATTATCAAACCCTTAAGGACGTTTTCTGGCCCCTGCGTCCGGAAAGAAGTGGATAATAAAAAATAAATGGAAAAAAAATTGGAAAAATTTGCACGTTTTGTCAAAAAAAGGCTATAATTCGTGATGTTAAAATGTTGAAACCATTCCACTGCCACTAGAAACTATGCAGTAACCTAATATAAAACCCTGGAGGAGGTTTCTTGACACCTAGGGCTGAAAAAACACAAAAAATTACAAAAATTTTCAAAAAAAAACTCAGAAAAAATTTGTGAAAATTAGTATAAAATTGCGTGTTTTTTAGCGTGTGTTTAGCGATCGGTTGTTCGTTAGTAGCCATGGGAGGCTGGGGGGGGGGGGGGTACACTGGGGGTCTGATGGTGAGGGGGCGTGCAACAGTGGGGTGGGGGGCAACAGAGGGGGTGTCGTCAACCTCTAAGAACCGCCCTTCACAACATAAGTATAAGTCTCCAAAACAGTTTGAGCTGAAACAGAGCTAAAAGGCTCTAAGAGCACTTAATGCCCGCTGGGCGCTACCTGTTTATCCCGTTTTTGATGACGAAAAGTCAAAAGCGTCAGACGAAAAATCGGTCAAGCGAAAAATCGCATAAAAAAAGACCGACAGGACTAATATAAGTGCTACAAACTTCGTTTGAGGGCAATTAAACATAATAGAGGATAAATCCTATATTCCTTTTTTGTTACAATGGTTTAACTTTCAAGTGTATTAATACTTAACATTCAAGTGTGTAAAATGAATTTCGCTTATCCATTCAAACAAATTTTCCCAAGGTCCATTTCAGACCTGGAGGCGGTCTGCAATGTTGATATTCAATTTGTTGTTCACTTGCATTCTACAGAATACCTGCTTATTACAGAACTGATACCAGCAAGAAGAGTAACATGACATGAAAATATGAAAGCAATATGAGGCCCACAACCATCAAAAGTCCAAAAATCCGACAATGACCTGATACAATTAGTGGAATGTTAGACAGCTGTTGAAACATGAGGCGGTCAGAGGACAGATCCGGAACCATTTCAGTCACTGGCATTTTTGGATGTTTGCCATCGCCTTGTTCGACTTACCAAGAAACTCCTTAGATGTTCTCCCTGTGTGATAGAAGTTTGATAATAGATGAAGTAGTTTAATTTTAAAAGGGGAGTAAATAATTTGAAGAAATTTATTAATGATTTTCTATTAAATAAGATATAAATAGCCACTACCGTTTTTTAGCGGATATGAAGAAGATATAATGTCGCATTCTCGCTGTGCGGAAAACAAATTCCATCACATTTTTCACGCCAACAGCATACACTTTCAAAAATGGCATTCAGTAATTTTAAAAATGATGTTTTAAAAACCAAAAACGCAACAGAATGAGATTTCGTGAAAGCTTAGAATAGATTTAGGATAAGGAAGAAATCCATATTACAAATTTCTAGGCGTCGAGGTGACAACATATACAATGAATTCAATCGACTGTTAAATTTTATTTAAATCTATTTTCATTTTTTTGAAATCTATTTCTAGTCGATCCTTGCATTACTCGCACGAGCTGTAAAAATACCTGGAAACTTTATCAAGGTGATTAAGGAAATCGACCTAACTATAAATCACAATTGGAAATTGTTATTTCCATATCATCACGCAACAAAAAAGCTCTTTACTATTACAGTCCCCGGGTTTCCAGGAAGGAAAACCTAGAGCAATTTCATGACCGTTCCCCCAAACTCTCCCCCCATTATATAAATCATCTATAAGGTGCGTTTTTGCACTGATTATGGCGTCCCTATACCAATAAGAGGAATAAGAAGCCATTAGTAAAAAAAATCTTTATAAAGGTGATTCAAAATATTAATAATCACATTCAACCGGAGGGACGAACCGCTCCCAACTCCAGCCCCCCATCTATATTATTATTCTTAATGGCTATGCATCAAAAGTGGTGAATTATGCCAAGTAATCCAATTCCAGGAGAGTTATTTCCAAATTTCAAAAAAAATAATTGTGTTATGTCCAAACGAAGACTAACAATTTGTTTGGATATTTGTCCGATTGCGCCCACATTGCCCCACCCTGTGACTAGAGAATCAATGTGTTGAGTGTTGGGTTCCCAAGTGTAGAGTTTGAGAGAGTTGTCAGTGGCTGAGAAGAGAAACTTCCCTTCCTGTTCAAAATGAATGCATTTGACTGGCTGTGACTCCGGCTGACTAGAGCCAATCATCTGGAATGTCTCCAAGTCCCAGAATTTAACAGTTCTGAAAACAAAAAAATATAAGAAGTAATTACAGAATAGATCCATCTCAGAGAGGAACGCATAGAGCTTCAACACTCGATTTATGAAATTGCATACTTATTAAAGCGGGGGAAAGCCTACTGAGAGAAGGAAAGCGTAGACTCCTCATAAAGGATAATTACCTTTTGGAAATCGCTGACCCCTCGAGGGGGGGAACTACATACTCAAATGGGTTTTTTGTTCAGTCAATTTTGACCGATCGATATATTCATCGTAGAGAGTTGTGCGTACCGGCGTAAGCCCGTCCAGCGTAGAATATGAAATTAGAAAAATTTTCTTGGATTTCATTTTCCAGAGCGAGTCATCCTGGTTTAAATTTTTGTGATTAGAACGATTTGCGTTATTTTATTCACATTTTCCAAAACTTTTGCTAAAAATTTTGTCAATTTTGTGATAATATGTCACAATTGTCAACAATAGTGTTGTGAATTTTATTTTTGAAGACAAAAAGTATTGTCGACTATTTTGATTTATATTTTTTGTCTAAAATTTTGGCAATAATTTCAAAATTCAGCGATTTTAAAAAAAAATTGCACGAAATTAGTCTACTTTGAATAAATTTGCCAAAAGTATACACTCAAAAACCAATAAAACAATCTATGTAAAATCCAAAGGGTATTTTTTAGCGGTTTTCCACATTAATTCATGGTTTTCTGGCTCTGATACCATCAGATTTCATTTTTTTAAAAAATTTTTAGCCTTTTGCCCATTTTGCACGTTTTGTCACATTATCACGTTATTGACAGTTCACATATCACATTATTGGCGTCCCAAAAAAGTCACAAATGAACATATTACAATCTTTAAAGATATAGATTATGGTTTTAATGCCTTCGACACCCCTTTCTCGAACAATTTTATACAGTTTGTTACTTTTGTCTCAAACTGCCGTTTTTACTTTGTCGTTTTCATCGTATGAAATTTCCTCGATAATAACAGGTCATTATTCCTGGATAACTCCTGGATAATGAGGAAAAGAGATTTAAAAAAAACACCTTTTAACTTCGTATTTTTGTTCCTCTTGTCTATTTTTTACATAGTATCGTTAATTACAGGTCAAATATGACACTACTGGCGCCGAGGTAAGGCAAAAGTGTACAAAACCTAATGTTTTTAAAGAATTCGTTATGACTTTACTGGATTCGACACGAGTTTTTCTGCAAAATAAGTTAATTTTTGATTTTTTATCTATATTTGACGTTATTTTTGTCAACGTAAGACCTATTCTGAAAAATTACATGTCTTAAGGGCTTCCTTTGCACGAATAAACTAACCTATTTAATTATTTCATTTTGTAGCTAATGGCTTTCATGACTTCGAAATAAATTGTTTTCGAAAAATACAAAAGTATTTCTTAATTGTCTAAAAGAGGTCATATTCCCCGTTAATGGCGTTTGAGGAAGGCGCAAACAAACTTATTTTAAGCGGAAAAGGATCACTTTACGGCTTCGACAGCGTTTTCTCGCAAGAATTAATTGAATTCGTTTCCTGTGCTGTTTGTGATGACAGGCCTTAATGCCCTCCTATGGCGGCATAGATGATCATAAACCTGAATGTTTTCAGCTGATATCTAATGGTTTTCGTGACATTAAAATTAATTGTTTTCGAAAAGCGAGTTTTGCGAACTTTGCTTTTTTGTCTAATTGTTACCGAACCTTATTATGGACTGGTCCAATATCTTTTCTATTGAAGTAAAGTTCTTTTGCTTAGTTTCAGTTTTATCTGGCGCTATTTTGAATTTGTTATTAAGTTTTTTTTTTTAAATGGACAATGTTTTGGATGTAAATAGTGTTTGTTGTTGTTGTTTGATTTTGTTGTTCGTCTTGACTCGCTTTCTTAATAATGGCAGATCTTATCAATCTAATTCCGAATTTTTTACTCAATTGAAATATTTGCTTTGGAGGCGATCTTTTTGTTCATACACTAATTTTTTTGAAAAATACTTGGGGGTTTTCTATCTGTTCCTCATTTGGTAGACAATTATGCCAAAAATGTGGATGATCGGGTTCGGAACATTATGTCCGAACGCACAATATCGAGCCTCCTTGTTTGTTAAAAAATTCATAACCTTCCCTACGTTGAAACTACCAGTTTATGAAATTAAAATCCTCCTCACTGGAAAAATAAAAGTTTTCAAGGCGAACGGTTTTCTCGTCCAAGGGAATTAAAAACTAGCCAAGTTCTCAAATCTCAAAACCATCTTGCAGAATGGAGAAACTCCCGTGCGAACCTCTTTGTGAAGGTGTGTCAGGCAAATTCCCCACCCATTGCCAAAATTCCAAAAAGATGAAGAAAAATTTATGCAATGCGAATATTTAGTGTCTCCGATTAACTTCCTTAAGTTATTTTTAGCTTTTAATAGGCCGATAAGGTCGCTTATTTTCATCGAGAATCGATTCCATATTCTGAACTGTTTCCTTTTCTCTCTATTCATGGACCTCCATAATTGAGAAGTTCACACTATTTTAGGTTATGAAAGTATTACTCTTCTTAAGTTATGAATAGTAATTTACAGTCCCAGCTCTTTCACGACCACTTTTTTGAGCAAAAACCTCCAATAGTTCACACATCGTAATGGAAACTTAAAATTTTCACAGTGGAAACACAATCGGAAACTTACTTGTCGACACTGCCGGTGGCGTAGAGGAAGTCATTTGGGTGGAAAACACCGCTCTTCACAGGACCAGAGTGTTCTTTGAAGTCTGCTATGAGAGAGCCTGTCTTGAGCTCTGTCAGTTTAGATGTGCCATCTTCACTTGTGGAAGCCAGCCACATACCATCGGGTGAGAAGGCCAAAGAGTTCACGCTGTTCTTGTGCCACTAAAAGAACATATTCTCTCAATTGTTTTTAAAATTCTTGAGGTGTTTGTTGCTTTCAAAAATAAACAAAAGTTATGTTCTTTATCTTTCTTCCTTCTATTGGTTTATTTTTTTTTGCTTTCAATTGACCGAATACCTTTTGAATTCCTTTTAATTTATTTTGTAAATCCCGGAAAAACTAAATTAAGATCTTTGACAAAACTAAACTCTTGGGGTTAACACATTGCGTTCAAGCACTAACCAACTTTATAATGATAAAGATTGACAGTAAGAAAAATAGATACAAGGAGTCTGTAACTTCTTTCGCAGAGAAAAAGACCATACGATTATCAGCTAACAATTATACAAAGTAGAGCAAGAGAAACCGCAAACTAACTTTGAAGTGATACAGCATCCCTTTTCTACGGAGGTCCCACAATTTTAGGGAGGAATCGGCTGCCCCTGTGGCCAACACATCTGCGTAAGGGTGGAAGGCAAATGCTCTCACAGCCGACTTGTGACAGGACATGGTCCGGATTACTGAAGCCAGCATCAATAGACGTTAAAATTTTAAAGAGCCAGTCAGATAAGTGAAATACGAGAATTAATTGAAATTGATTGTACTATATTCACAGTAGGAGTTAAAGTGATCAATTGTGAGTAGGTGGGACACACAAAAAAACCATTTATCAACATCGTATTCGCCAAAACTTCTCATTCAATTACTACCGGCAGTTAGCAGAAAAATAGAATGAGTAGAAACTTGAAATAAACCATGGTAAACACGATCACCAGAGCTGATCAACCCAAAAATAGACTTGACAAATTACAAAAGAGGAAAAAATTTACCGGAGCTAAAAGACTAAGCGATCTACTTCAAGAACAGCTTGAAGAACTAAAAAAACAAGCTAATTACGACATTCGTAAGTCCTAGACTGCAAAATTTTAAACATAACCGACTACCCTCGTAAGAATTATTCTCGAGCTACTAGTGGGAGCTCGAATCTATTGCAGCCTACTTCAGTCGCGGGAAGTAACTACGATTCAATGTGGGGGCTTCAAATGACATCATTAGAGGTTACTACATACCATTATAACTACTAAAAAACCTATAAAGTGAAAAAAAATTGAACCAAATTCGGCGCTCATTTTATTTGACACTCAGCAGTGAGCTGCCGTTACTTGAGTTCAGCTGCTAACACTTGTCAACGAGAGAGACACTAAGATCACGGAAAACGAAAAAGTAAAGAGCGTGGAAAGTTACTCGATAAGTCAAAACGTTCAAGCAAAATTTTGCATACAAAAAGAGCAATACGTTTTTAATATTTGCTTCAAAATTCGTTCGAGAGCAATCAAAAACAAAGTTCATTTAATGTTACTAAGGCTGCAAAGTGTTACAAAAAAAACAATAAGTTCTATTAGTTTCAACGCAGGCCCTGTAAACTGCTTCAAAAATGCTTAGAATTGTAGGTGTTTTGATTGGTTTCGGTGTATATGCTTACCTCTGCTTCTCAACGAGAAGATAAAAGACACTAGTATCATTACCAACAAGCATTAACCTGGTAAGCCTGGCTAATATAATAAAACTAAGTTTAAGTAACGCTCATCAAAAACTGAGCTCGTTTGGTTTTCACCGGCTTCTATTTTTAATTTCGATTTTACCCCATAAATTTGGCTTATTTTCAGTTGCACTGCTAAATAACTCTTTTAAAAGGCTGATAACGAAGAACGAGCGCAAAATGAAACAAGTCGAGACAAGTCGAAATAGCAGAAAAAGCGGCAAAAGTGTTTAGGCGCAACTAATATATATTTAATGAGGTAACAATCTCAGCTAGACACCATAAATGACTTAAGAAGCCCTAGCCAACTACTCGCTTAAACCGAAAACAAATTGCTCTATTAAAGTTGACAAACCCAACTGACTGCCGGAAAATGGCCGCAATTGAGTCGCGTTATTCCATTGACATTAAAAACATACCCGGCAGATTGCCGGAAAATAGCCGCCGTTAATTCCAATAAGCATGATTGGGATTGAAAGAATAGAAGATATTGAAAAAAAAAAGATTTTTGTACAAAAACATTTTTTAAGTCCGATTTATTTTGATGGCATTTCGTAGTTGAACATAACGTACTTCTGTTTCTAAGAGAGAGGCTACAGGGGCTACTATCAATACCAATAAGCATTAGAGATGGTAACTAAAGCTTATAGGAACGACGTTCAAATAGCGGGCATCTAAAATTGGGCTTTATGGGTTTATCCCGTTTCTACTTCTGACTTCAATTTTTTATACTGACTCTGTTCATTTTGAATTGCTTTGCTTAGCAACTGATGTTCAAATTCACTTTTAGCAGAATGAGAGAAGAGAGAAACTAGCCTAGAGAAGTCAAAAAGATTTCACGCAAAATGTCGAAAAAGCGGCAAAATGGTAAAGCGAAAAAAAGTTTGACGAAGTAAAAAAAAAAATACGAGCGCAATAATAGCCGGCTGAGAAGATGAGGCGGCTATTAACAAGGAAAAGAAAATGTAATAAAACTATGTATGTATGTATATGTTGTAATATACTTCAATTAATAGGGAAAGGTTTGGCAATTATCAATTCTAAGGGGCCAATAAACCTTTTGATGACTTGCGCCTGGGTTAAAGAGCGGCCCAAAAAATTTTTTGCGGAAATCAGCTTCAAAACTTTAGTAATAGTTAATTTCCCTTGTAGTTAGTGCCTCTATTTGTCCGTTATATGTCCAACCAAGTTTCTGCTAGAATTCAACTATCCAATCTGCGGATTTCGCAAAAAAATTGATTTAGAAGATTTAAGTATTAAAAAGAAAACATACCCGGCAGATTGCCGGAAAATAGCCGCCGTTGATTCCAATAAGCATGATTGGCATTGAAATAACAGAAGATATTGAAAAAAAATGTTTTTGTACAAAAATCTTTCTTTTTCAATATCTTCTGTTAATGTCAAAATCTTTCTAAGTCCGATTTATTTTGAAGGCATTTCGTAGTTGAACATACTCCTGTTTCTTAGAGAGAGGCTACAGGGGCTCCTATCAATAACAATAAGCATTAGAGATGGTAAATAAGACTTATAGGAACGACGTTCAAATAGCGGGCATCTAAAATTGAGCTTTATGGGTTTATCCCGTTTCTACTTCTGACTTCAATTTTTTATACTGACCCTGTTCATTTTGAATTGCTTTGCTGCGCAACTGATGTTCAAATTCACTTTTAGCAGAATGAGAGAAGAGAGAAACTAGCCTAGAGAAGTCAAAAAGATTTCACGCAAAATGTTGAAAAGGCGGCAAAATGAGGTAAAGCGAAACATTTTTTTATTCGACGAAGTAAAAAAAAAAATAGGAGCGCTATAATAGCCGGCTGAATAGATGAGGGCGGCTATTAACAAGCAACAAATTTTTTTTTTGGCTTTTTTGTTCATTGTGTTAGTTTTGTCACTAACAACTCTTTGAATTGGTAGGTAGATCCCAAAATTGTAATGTTATTTCTGAAGACATTGAGGGAGAAATTTTAGCAAATCTTTTCTTTTTTGAGCTAACTTCAAGCTTTCTGCTATCAGTTGTTTTTGCCCGCGTCTGATGGCTTTTTGCCTTTTACATCTCAAACAAGTCTTTCTTAAATACATTTTCTGCACTTGCTCTCTCAGCGGAATCACCAAATTAAGTAAATAAACAAAAATTTTGCTTGCAAAGTAATATCAACAAACAGGTGAGCAAAATAATAGCTACCTGAGATGCTTAGCTAATTCATAATCTTCTACAAAAATGGAGAAAATTGAAACGTGATTAATGGCAGACCAGAAAATAGCTTGTAGCAGTCAGACGTGAAGTGTCAAAAAGCAATGACCAAGTATACTGATAAACCAAGCAAAAACTCTAACGTCTACGAAATGCTGTGATGTCTTAGCTAAACTTAGTCTAAGCTAGACTTCAGTATTGTATCAATAAGTTGCCCATTAAAACCCTCCAATAGAGTGCAAAACCCAAATTTACTTGAAATTAATTGAACATTGTAGTGACATTGTAGTCAATTTTAGAGTGAGAAAGTAATTTTAAGATTGAGGTAAGTCCAATCAAATCAAAAAATAGTCACGCGAAGGAAAAGATTCACTTCAACAAGAGAGAAAAACGATTCACTTCAACAAGAGAGAAAAACGAAGAGAAAAACAGTGCTCCGAAAACGCAGGTAACTTGAACTGAGCGTGATTTGTTGAAAATCCACGACAAGTCGAACAAAAGCTGAACTGCTCGAATAAACATCTAATTAAATTTTTTTTTCAAGTTCCCACTCAAACAATTTTACGCACAATACAGTTAGTTTCAATTCAGTTTATAAGAATTACCACGTGTTAAACAACCAACAAGAAATCACAAGCCAAGACAAGAAAACCAAGAAAAACGATTAACCAGCTAAAACGTTAATCATGGTTTTAGAATTGATCGTTTGATAACATCTATGTTTCTTCCACAACTTAAATTTGTCTCAACTCAGTTTTGTTCAACAGTAAACGGAAATCGTGTCTACGCGCTACATTGACTTTTGCATCCTAATTTATAAAAACTAAACTCACTTAAAAAATGGACATAACTCCTCTTCCAGTCGTTCAAAATAAGGAAGCACAGGGCAGACTGACGGAAAAAACCACCAGTGATTCCCAGGACCCCCATTCGAATTGAACAAACCGGCCAAAAATCTTTGCGCTATTTTGATTAGATTTCGTAGCGAGGCTCCTGTTTCTCAATGAGAGGACACAGGGGCTAGTATCAATACCCATAAACATTAAACCTGGTAAATAAGACCAATTAGATTGTTCAAACAGGGGAAATCTAGAAATAGGCTTCATGGGTTTCACCCCGTTCTGTTTTTGATGTCAGTTTTCATTAATTTTAGAATGCTCTACTGAGCAGCTGCGATTTAAAGCATTTTAAGCAGAATTAGAGAAGATCAAAATTAGCCGGAGAAAGTCAAAAGTTTTCAGGCAATCGAGCGCTAAAATAACCGGCCGAGAAGCTGATGGTGGCTATAAACAATGGAACCCAAATAGAACAGCTGTTATCCTCTCTTATGAAAAGAACAGAAAAAAATACAAGCAAAAGAAACAACAATTTTGGCGAAATCACGAAACTAAAAACCTCAAATTTGCGCCATTTTGGACGTCTCAAACTGCTCTATCTATTTGAAAACTTAACACTAAATTGAACAAAATTGAAAAGAAATAGAAAAAGCTGGACTTTTGAAAATTGGGGCACGCACAAATTCATGGTCCCGTTAATATGCACAAAAAATTGCTAAATTTTGCTTTCAAAAGACACGTACTGAAGAGTTGAAAGTATAGTTGCAACACATTTGAGCTTAGTAATTCTTTCAGCCAGACCGATTAAAAGACATTACAAACCATTAATAAAAACTTGACCACTCCAACAATAGCATTAATTTTTGGAAAAAAAACTGGAATAGGATGCATTAGCCCTACTTTTGGCAGCTTGGAGATCCCACATCTTCATGATTCCAGCCTGAGATCCAGCCAAGAGTAACTCGTCACTGGTGTTGAAGTTGACGGAGGTGATCGGGGATGTCTGCCCTGTTAGATTCTGAAGAAAATCAACAGCGTGATTTTTTTTTTCAAAATTTCTAGCATGATTCTGTTTAGAAAATTGGGTCCACGTTTTTTCGTTTTTTTTTTAAAAAAAAATTAATGTGTCTCCAGTCAAAGCAGAATGATCTCGTTTTGTGGAGCTAAGCTGCTTCTGGTAAATATTAATCTTCTTCTCTCTCTTTTATTCACTTAATTTGATGATAAAATATGAACTTACAGTTATATCCATTCATTCTTTGGGAATAATGCTTTAAAAAGCTACGGTCAATCTTCATAATGCCTATAATCCATCACTGACATAATGTAATCAAACAGATGATGAGTAAAAATTTGTACTTCCATCAAAATCTGAACTTCGTAATAAATTAAATTGAAAAAGAAATCGTACCATAATTCTGTGTGGTTTGTTGACAGACCAAATATTGACGGAGTTGTCGACACTACCAGTGGCCATGATCTTGGCCGTCTTCTGTCCTAGACAGAGACACGACACATCCTCTTTATGCGCCGTGAAATCCTCTGAAATACAAAAACAGATCTACTTATTTTCACCCCAACTTGTTTACCACCTCCATTGTAACTTCTTTTCTCTTAATCCACAAATAACTCAACCAGCAATCTGTGCACCACAAAAATTCATTCCCCAAACGATACTTATCCCAAATTTTGTATTATAAATGTACCAATTATTTGGGAAATGAAATTGGCGTGAAGTTCTAGAGTGGTGAAATAATAATGTTTAAATGATAATAGTTGAAACTAGCACGATTGAAAAGGCGGGATGGGATATAAACAAAAACATAGCCCAATGATTGCCAGCAAAAACAATCTCCATCTAGACGTGCAGCGGAAAAAATTTCTTTGAAAAAAGAAATTGAAGAACCGAAAGGTGTTTTAAAAGCATGTTCACTTCACTTTGCGTTGAGTGTTACTTGCTCAGGCTTTAAAAACTCCACGAATCAAAGTGAGCAAAAATTTGAAAAAATACAGAAAATCATTTGCAATCAAAACAATCACGCAAATGAAAACGGAAAAATTGACGTACTCGAAAAAATAACATCACAACATAACCGACTAAAGTCGGAGGAATTGCTCTCGAACGACTAGTGAGAGCTCTAATCAGATGCAACCTGCTTCAGTCGGGGGAGAGGTTAGCCTAAATGGGACCTAACATCTCACTAGGGGTATTCAAACAACCTCATTAGAGGTTAATATATACCACTGTTAAGATTTAAAGTGAAAAAAATGACACCAATTTCGGCGCACTTATCATTTGACTCTTATTAAATTGCCGCCAAGTGCGTTCCGCTGGTTGAAATTGCGATTGAGAGAAAATCTTTGATCACGCAAAACGCAAAAAGTCAAGGGCGTAAAAGTCACTCGAAAAAGTCAAAAAACGGTCCAGCAAAAATTTGCATAAAAAACAGCCAGTAGAATACCGAAAACGACTCGAAGAGCCGTGCAATAAAAACTCTTATCTATCCCTACATATTTCAGAAATATGGAAAACGAAAAAAGCAATATACAGAGAAAACTCCATTTTTACTGAAATGTGGGTAGTTAAGTAGGAAGGTGGGGGGAGGGTAGCTGGCGTGTGTGTGTGTGTGTGTGTGTGTGTGTGTGTGTGTGTGTGTGCGTGTGCGTGCGGGGGGTATGCAGGTGGGGTGGGGGTGAGGTGTCTGTGGGGAGCGGTAGGTGTGGGCGATAGTTGGGGGGCAGGGGTAGGTAAGAGTAAGAGGGCCTTATATGGGATGGAAAATTCGAAAAGAGATTTTCACCTTGAATATTACCATCAGTTCTTAATTACTATAGATTATAAACTAAGCTACTTTTGAAATCCATTGTTCGAAAACAGAAGTCAACGTTCTAAAACAGAATTTAATGTTCGGAAGCAAAAGTCAAATTTCCAAGTCATGACTTCAGCTAGGTAAGAAAACATAGCCGGTAGAATAACGGAAACGACTCGAAGCGTCGTGCATGAAACTCTTTAACCTAACTCCACCAAAATCAAACTATAAAACGTGGGAGAGATACGTAGTGGAGGTAGGTTGGGAGATAGGTTGTGGGGGGGGGGGGGTTAGTTGGCGGTAAAATGGAATCAAAATTTCTCAAATTGATCTCTTCACTTCGACTATTATCATTAGTTCCCAATTGCTATACATTAAAAACAACTATTGTTAAAGTCCAATGTCCAAACACAGAAGTAAGCAATCAAAAACGGAGGCAAATGCTCCAATAAAAAAGTCAAAATTGAAATCATGAACAAACTTGCGGCAGCTAAGAAAATCTGGAGAATCTCAGAACTCCTCTTCGAGTCGTAAAAAACTGTAGAATATCAATAATATTTTTCGAGTCGTAAAAAGACATGCACGTTTACAATAAATGCTTTTATCCGAGAGTAACTAAATATCATGAACGAATGAAAAAATTGCACAAAATGTTCAGAGTTTAGAAATTAAAAGCTTGAGTAAAAAATAACGAAAAGATGACGAGAAAATTTGATCTAAATGTTAATCTCGAAAACACTTAAAACGTAACGTTCAATACAACGATCAAACAAGAATTCATCTCAAATTTTTGTGCAAATTCACGCGCTAAAAACAGAACATCTGTAATATAATCATCAACAAAAAGACATCTGTACCGTCCAGTTCCTCAATAAAACGAAAAATCCATTTAAAAACTCGTTAAATGTTATACTACTGCCTAGTCCCATTTTGGCCGACAAGTATTCAATTTATAGACTGCTCCGAAATACAACGAACGTCACTAAAAAGTTATATGATTGTCAAAAACAACTCATATATATGTCTCTCTTGCTCTCACTGTCCCAAAAACTATTAAAATATTGCTCTCCCTCTTTTACTTTCTGCCCTTGTGTTTAGGAGATCACCCTCAAGAGACAGTTCAGAAGAACGCCTTTGGTAACTCAGCATTTAATTGGATCACATTCAATAAACCAACATGTAGAAAGGATTTGAAGAGACGAATGAATAAGCACGCTCTAACGAAACGCACAAATTTCAACTCGTGTTCAGAAAATTTTGGCAAAAAGAAACAGATATCATTCTGTGCGTGGCAGTTAAGTCGCTTGATCGAACTCAACGTGTTTAAAATAACTGAAATCGATCAAAAAGACGGGAAATAGGCGACCGATGAAAAGAATGCACACTAAAGTATGCACAAAGTTTCATCGCTGTTTTCCCTAAATATAATAAGAATTATCAAAAGCTTCGGTCAATGTCCTTTACGAAAGACGCCTGTCAAAATGTTGCTCTTAAATTGCTTGCCAAACACGTGGGGGTGGCAGTTGCGGAAATTTTAAAGCCACCATTTTAATTTTTTTGACAAAAATCGGAAATACGCGGTAAAGGGTTGCATTTTATCTTAATCTTTGTTCTTTAAAGGTTTGAATTAGAAAGTAAAAATTACAATTTTAGGTCGCCTTTTAATTCTGACTTGTAATCAGATGGCTCTTTTCTCCAAAATGGATACCAGAAATAATTTTTAAAGTTTTTCTCTTGCAAGTGAGGTAAAAAAAATTTAGTCCATCCTATATTGCCGGAAAGGAAGTACGATTTCACGCCCTCAGATAATTAACAAACCGGAAATTGTCATCAATTCAAAGACTTAAAAACAGCTTTTGATAACTCATTTTAAAAAATGACCCCCAAAAAGCTACTACAACTGGAAGTAAAATAAACCTTGCAAGGTTACCCGAAACGCCTGTCTAATTTTTCGGGGATTAATCGAAAAAGAAAAAAAGTGAACATAAACTGAAAACGACACACAAATTGCTTTCGAACGACTAACGCTGCAAAAAAAATTAGAAGGGCGCCTAACCTAGAGAAACTTTTATGGTGCAAAAAACTTCTGACTCGGGAGGGGTTCGCACCCGCGACCTCTAGAACGAGAATCGGGGACATTAAAATCTACAATACACAAGCTCTGTACTGTCATCGCTCACAATCTGGTCTTATTTTAGCAACAGACAATTTTCAAAACCGTATTTCAACAGACCGTATTCACTACATTACGTAAATCAATACGTGAAAGAAATTAAAATACATTCAGTTGAAACAAGTGAGCGAAGTACGCCAGAAGTCAAGCGTGAAAATCGTGACTTATGTAAAACGAAAAACGTTACCAAAAGGTGAAGCGAGTTAAAAAAGGAGAGCGCCTCAATAATAGCCGTTGAGAGTCCGATGGCGGCTATTAATCACTGACAAAATAGAAAATGTAAGCGTGAAAAAGTAACTTCAGAAGTGAAATAGAAAGATTGTTCTCGAAGATAACTGTCAAGCAAAAGTGTTGCTTAAAAAAGGCACACGTGTAGAAAAATCTCTTCAAACTTTGTTCGAGACCAATTAAAAATGATCAACTCACGTAGCTTCCAGGACACTGTTCCACCACCTCCCGACATTTCAATTCTCCAGTTGAGCAAACAATCTAATTGCAGCAGAAGTGTTCCCAAAATTTAGGGAAATTGTTTTATTGGAAGCACAATGATCATGATATGTATTCAGCTTGTTACATTACAATCTAGAAACAATTCACTATAGATATTACAATCAATTTCTGATATAAAATTTTTCATTTTCTCAAAATTAGATTTTATACCCGTACCTTACCTCCAGAGTAGATCAGAGCTGGAGCAGAGTAAATTCAGGGAAACTCTCAGAGCTGGATCAGAGTCTGATCAGGTCACTTTTTACGCTTGACAGAGTAGCTCCAGAGTAGAAGTATGCGGTTTTAATTGACAGAAGAACTCCCAGAGTAGCATTATTCTGGGCTATCCTTGACAGAGCTGGGCTCATAGCAGGCCTACTCTGGGACAACTCTTGACAGAGCTGGCCTACTCTGGGACAAGTCTTGACAGAGCTAGCTCAGAGCAGGCCTACTCTGGGATAACTCTTGACAGAGCTGGCCCAGAGTAGGCCTACTCTGGGACAAGTCTTGACAGAGCTAGCTCAGAGCGGGCCTACTCTGGGATAAATCTTGACAGAGCTGGCCCAGAGCAGGCCTACTCTGGGACAACTCTTGACAGATCTGGCTCAGAGCAGGCCTCCACTGGGACAATTCTTGACAGAGCTAGCTCAGAGCGGGCCTACTCTGGGACAACTCTTGACAGAGATGGATCAGAGCAGGCCTACTCTGGGACAACTCTTGACAGAGATGGCTCAGAGCAGGCCTACTCTGGGACAATTCTTGACAGAGCCAGCTCAGAGCGGGCCTACTCTGGGACAACTCTTGACAGAGATGGATCAGAGCAGGCCTATTCTGGGACAACTCTTGACAGAGCTGCCTCAGAGCAGGCCTACTCTGGGACAACTCTTGACAAAGCGTACTTAAAGGAGGCCTACAATAAGAACTAGAACTTCATTGTGATATAGTTTTTATATTTAAAGCATTTTAAGCAGAATTAGAGAAGATCAAAATTAGCCGGAGAAAGTCAAAAGTTTTCAGGCAATCGAGCGCTAAAATAACCGGCCGAGAAGCTGATGGTGGCTATAAACAATGGAACCCAAATAGAACAGCTGTTATCCTCTCTTATGAAAAGAACAGAAAAAAATACAAGCAAAAGAAACAACAATTTTGGCGAAATCACGAAACTAAAAACCTCAAATTTGCGCCATTTTGGACGTCTCAAACTGCTCTATCTATTTGAAAACTTAACACTAAATTGAACAAAATTGAAAAGAAATAGAAAAAGCTGGACTTTTGAAAATTGGGGCACGCACAAATTCATGGTCCCGTTAATATGCACAAAAAATTGCTAAATTTTGCTTTCAAAAGACACGTACTGAAGAGTTGAAAGTATAGTTGCAACACATTTGAGCTTAGTAATTCTTTCAGCCAGACCGATTAAAAGACATTACAAACCATTAATAAAAACTTGACCACTCCAACAATAGCATTAATTTTTGGAAAAAAAACTGGAATAGGATGCATTAGCCCTACTTTTGGCAGCTTGGAGATCCCACATCTTCATGATTCCAGCCTGAGATCCAGCCAAGAGTAACTCGTCACTGGTGTTGAAGTTGACGGAGGTGATCGGGGATGTCTGCCCTGTTAGATTCTGAAGAAAATCAACAGCGTGATTTTTTTTTTCAAAATTTCTAGCATGATTCTGTTTAGAAAATTGGGTCCACGTTTTTTCGTTTTTTTTTTTAAAAAAAAAATTAATGTGTCTCCAGTCAAAGCAGAATGATCTCGTTTTGTGGAGCTAAGCTGCTTCTGGTAAATATTAATCTTCTTCTCTCTCTTATTCACTTAATTTGATGATAAAATATGAACTTACAGTTATATCCATTCATTCTTTGGGAATAATGCTTTAAAAAGCTACGGTCAATTTTCATAATGCCTATAATCTATCACTGACATAATGTAATCAAACAGATGATGAGTAAAAATTTGTACTTCCATCAAAATCTGAACTTCGTAATAAATTAAATTGAAAAAGAAATCGTACCATAATTCTGTGTGGTTTGTTGACAGACCAAATATTGACGGAGTTGTCGACACTACCAGTGGCCATGATCTTGGCCGTCTTCTGTCCTAGACAGAGACACGACACATCCTCTTTATGCGCCGTGAAATCCTCTGAAATACAAAAACAGATCTACTTATTTTCACCCCAACTTGTTTACCACCTCCATTGTAACTTCTTTTCTCTTAATCCACAAATAACTCAACCAGCAATCTGTGCACCACAAAAATTCATTCCCCAAACGATACTTATCCCAAATTTTGTATTATAAATGTACCAATTATTTGGGAAATGAAATTGGCGTGAAGTTCTAGAGTGGTGAAATAATAATGTTTAAATGATAATAGTTGAAACTAGCACGATTGAAAAGGCGGGATGGGATATAAACAAAAACATAGCCCAATGATTGCCAGCAAAAACAATCTCCATCTAGACGTGCAGCGGAAAAAATTTCTTTGAAAAAAGAAATTGAAGAACCGAAAGGTGTTTTAAAAGCATGTTCACTTCACTTTGCGTTGAGTGTTACTTGCTCAGGCTTTAAAAACTCCACGAATCAAAGTGAGCAAAAATTTGAAAAAATACAGAAAATCATTTGCAATCAAAACAATCACGCAAATGAAAACGGAAAAATTGACGTACTCGAAAAAATAACATCACAACATAACCGACTAAAGTCGGAGGAATTGCTCTCGAACGACTAGTGAGAGCTCTAATCAGATGCAACCTGCTTCAGTCGGGGGAGAGGTTAGCCTAAATGGGACCTAACATCTCACTAGGGGTATTCAAACAACCTCATTAGAGGTTAATATATACCACTGTTAAGATTTAAAGTGAAAAAAATGACACCAATTTCGGCGCACTTATCATTTGACTCTTATTAAATTGCCGCCAAGTGCGTTCCGCTGGTTGAAATTGCGATTGAGAGAAAATCTTTGATCACGCAAAACGCAAAAAGTCAAGGGCGTAAAAGTCACTCGAAAAAGTCAAAAAACGGTCCAGCAAAAATTTGCATAAAAAACAGCCAGTAGAATACCGAAAACGACTCGAAGAGCCGTGCAATAAAAACTCTTATCTATCCCTACATATTTCAGAAATATGGAAAACGAAAAAAGCAATATACAGAGAAAACTCCATTTTTACTGAAATGTGGGTAGTTAAGTAGGAAGGTGGGGGGAGGGTAGCTGGCGTGTGTGTGTGTGTGTGTGTGTGTGTGTGTGTGTGTGTGTGTGTGTGTGCGTGTGCGTGCGGGGGGTATGCAGGTGGGGTGGGGGTGAGGTGTCTGTGGGGAGCGGTAGGTGTGGGCGATAGTTGGGGGGCAGGGGTAGGTAAGAGTAAGAGGGCCTTATATGGGATGGAAAATTCGAAAAGAGATTTTCACCTTGAATATTACCATCAGTTCTTAATTACTATAGATTATAAACTAAGCTACTTTTGAAATCCATTGTTCGAAAACAGAAGTCAACGTTCTAAAACAGAATTTAATGTTCGGAAGCAAAAGTCAAATTTCCAAGTCATGACTTCAGCTAGGTAAGAAAACATAGCCGGTAGAATAACGGAAACGACTCGAAGCGTCGTGCATGAAACTCTTTAACCTAACTCCACCAAAATCAAACTATAAAACGTGGGAGAGATACGTAGTGGAGGTAGGTTGGGAGATAGGTTGTGGGGGGGGGGGGTTAGTTGGCGGTAAAATGGAATCAAAATTTCTCAAATTGATCTCTTCACTTCGACTATTATCATTAGTTCCCAATTGCTATACATTAAAAACAACTATTGTTAAAGTCCAATGTCCAAACACAGAAGTAAGCAATCAAAAACGGAGGCAAATGCTCCAATAAAAAAGTCAAAATTGAAATCATGAACAAACTTGCGGCAGCTAAGAAAATCTGGAGAATCTCAGAACTCCTCTTCGAGTCGTAAAAAACTGTAGAATATCAATAATATTTTTCGAGTCGTAAAAAGACATGCACGTTTACAATAAATGCTTTTATCCGAGAGTAACTAAATATCATGAACGAATGAAAAAATTGCACAAAATGTTCAGAGTTTAGAAATTAAAAGCTTGAGTAAAAAATAACGAAAAGATGACGAGAAAATTTGATCTAAATGTTAATCTCGAAAACACTTAAAACGTAACGTTCAATACAACGATCAAACAAGAATTCATCTCAAATTTTTGTGCAAATTCACGCGCTAAAAACAGAACATCTGTAATATAATCATCAACAAAAAGACATCTGTACCGTCCAGTTCCTCAATAAAACGAAAAATCCATTTAAAAACTCGTTAAATGTTATACTACTGCCTAGTCCCATTTTGGCCGACAAGTATTCAATTTATAGACTGCTCCGAAATACAACGAACGTCACTAAAAAGTTATATGATTGTCAAAAACAACTCATATATATGTCTCTCTTGCTCTCACTGTCCCAAAAACTATTAAAATATTGCTCTCCCTCTTTTACTTTCTGCCCTTGTGTTTAGGAGATCACCCTCAAGAGACAGTTCAGAAGAACGCCTTTGGTAACTCAGCATTTAATTGGATCACATTCAATAAACCAACATGTAGAAAGGATTTGAAGAGACGAATGAATAAGCACGCTCTAACGAAACGCACAAATTTCAACTCGTGTTCAGAAAATTTTGGCAAAAAGAAACAGATATCATTCTGTGCGTGGCAGTTAAGTCGCTTGATCGAACTCAACGTGTTTAAAATAACTGAAATCGATCAAAAAGACGGGAAAAAGGCGACCGATGAAAAGAATGCACACTAAAGTATGCACAAAGTTTCATCGCTGTTTTCCCTAAATATAATAAGAATTATCAAAAGCTTCGGTCAATGTCCTTTACGAAAGACGCCTGTCAAAATGTTGCTCTTAAATTGCTTGCCAAACACGTGGGGGTGGCAGTTGCGGAAATTTTAAAGCCACCATTTTAATTTTTTTGACAAAAATCGGAAATACGCGGTAAAGGGTTGCATTTTATCTTAATCTTTGTTCTTTAAAGGTTTGAATTAGAAAGTAAAAATTACAATTTTAGGTCGCCTTTTAATTCTGACTTGTAATCAGATGGCTCTTTTCTCCAAAATGGATACCAGAAATAATTTTTAAAGTTTTTCTCTTGCAAGTGAGGTAAAAAAAATTTAGTCCATCCTATATTGCCGGAAAGGAAGTACGATTTCACGCCCTCAGATAATTAACAAACCGGAAATTGTCATCAATTCAAAGACTTAAAAACAGCTTTTGATAACTCATTTTAAAAAATGACCCCCAAAAAGCTACTACAACTGGAAGTAAAATAAACCTTGCAAGGTTACCCGAAACGCCTGTCTAATTTTTCGGGGATTAATCGAAAAAGAAAAAAAGTGAACATAAACTGAAAACGACACACAAATTGCTTTCGAACGACTAACGCTGCAAAAAAAATTAGAAGGGCGCCTAACCTAGAGAAACTTTTATGGTGCAAAAAACTTCTGACTCGGGAGGGGTTCGCACCCGCGACCTCTAGAACGAGAATCGGGGACATTAAAATCTACAATACACAAGCTCTGTACTGTCATCGCTCACAATCTGGTCTTATTTTAGCAACAGACAATTTTCAAAACCGTATTTCAACAGACCGTATTCACTACATTACGTAAATCAATACGTGAAAGAAATTAAAATACATTCAGTTGAAACAAGTGAGCGAAGTACGCCAGAAGTCAAGCGTGAAAATCGTGACTTATGTAAAACGAAAAACGTTACCAAAAGGTGAAGCGAGTTAAAAAAGGAGAGCGCCTCAATAATAGCCGTTGAGAGTCCGATGGCGGCTATTAATCACTGACAAAATAGAAAATGTAAGCGTGAAAAAGTAACTTCAGAAGTGAAATAGAAAGATTGTTCTCGAAGATAACTGTCAAGCAAAAGTGTTGCTTAAAAAAGGCACACGTGTAGAAAAATCTCTTCAAACTTTGTTCGAGACCAATTAAAAATGATCAACTCACGTAGCTTCCAGGACACTGTTCCACCACCTCCCGACATTTCAATTCTCCAGTTGAGCAAACAATCTAATTGCAGCAGAAGTGTTCCCAAAATTTAGGGAAATTGTTTTATTGGAAGCACAATGATCATGATATGTATTCAGCTTGTTACATTACAATCTAGAAACAATTCACTATCGATATTACAATCAATTTCTGATATAAAATTTTTCATTTTCTCAAAATTAGATTTTATAGCAAATCAAATCTATAACTAAGACCGCTATATCGTCAATATACTTATCACAATTATTAAATTGCAAATATCAAAATTCATTTAAACCAATGTCGCAATTATTCCGAAATTCTGCGTACCAACATGCTAAAACATGAAATGGATAAAAAACGTACGATAAAGAAAATGTATTTCAAATTTTTCCAAGATTTCGACAAAGATACTATTTGATATAATTTAGTGATGTTTTGGCGATATGGGAGCTATGTACAAATGGTCCAAAAATGAGCAACAAAGTAGTTACAGCAGCAGAGTTTCTTTTTAGCACGAACAAATCAAACGAAGCCAATAAATAACAAAATCTAACTTTTTTGCTAATATTATTTACAGCTTATGCACACAAACATTTAGAAAATTTTTTACAATCTAATCATGAGTTCACGCTTGTCGCGTCTTTAATTACTAAATTTACAAGTCGGTTACAAATAGAAGATGAATCAGTTCCTTCCAAATTGGTGTTAGTTTTCAACAGAACGTCCGCAACTGCTTTCATGTTGTCAATATCTTCGGAATTGGCGTCGAAACATGCTCTGATCTGTCGATAGATCTTGATCATAGAACTGTCGCCGATGAGATCTTCGAGTTCCATTCTTTCCTCCTCTAAATCGTCAAAGCTGCTTTCACATACATCACTTGAGGGTAGTTGTGTGTTCGGATCATTATCGGGCTCACATTCGGCTTCGTCCACTATTGACCCTTCATCTAAAAAATGTTAAAGCTCTCACTGATAAACAAGACTCTCAGCTTGGAGGCAACGCGTGCTATTTGTGAGTGGCGAATTTACAAACTTTACGTTGAATATGAGTCCGAGACGCTCGATTATGATCTGCGCTCAATATTTCAGTCGTCTACTGTATAATTTTTATACAGTTAGTTTGTAACTAAAAACATAGCTAGCAGATTGCCCGAAAAAAGCCGCAATAGCTTAGTAGATCTGCAGTCTCGAAAAGAGAGTGAAAGAAACAGACCAAAAAAGAAAATTTTATAAAATGCTGAGATTGCTACTTCTATTAGCTGCCCTCAAATAGGTTTAAATTAGAGTGACAAGCACTCACTTGACCTTATCTATTTGAATTGAAAACATAGCTGGCAGATTGCCAGAAAATAGCCGCAATAGATTCGTAGATCGGCAGTCTAAAAAAACAGTAAAAAAGACAGACCAAAAAATTCGTCTTTTCATTGAAGGCTGATCTGTCATATTTTGATTAAAAATCTGTATAAATTATTGCTGCCTCTATTAGCTGATCTCAAAAAACCTTCCTTTAGAGTGACACACACCCATTTGACCTTATCTCTTTGAATTAAAGTAAATAAAAGTCAATTTCAAATCGAAGAAGTCATTTTTGAGAGTGAGGTAAGTCAAGTGTGACCAAAGATTTAATCACGCGCATGAACAAAAAAATTCGCTCCACTAAGAGCGAAAAATGACGTCACACATGCAATTCAGTTGAAATTGCATGAACGAATGAACAAAAAGTGGCTGTGACGTCATATGGTTGTAACAAAAATCATGACGAAAAAAAAAATCAAGAGAAGGCCAATAATAGCCCCAGCTATCGCTGTGCGGCTATTAATAAAGAAAAGTCAACTTCACAAAGAGGAAGTCACTTTTGAGAGTGAGGTAAGTTAAATGTGACCAAAAATTTTATCACGCAAATGAACAAAAGATACACTCTCCACTAAGAGTGAAAAATGACGTCAATTCAGCTGAACTTGAATGAACCAATGAACACAAAGCAGATTTGAAGTGATTGTGACGTCATATAGCTGAAACAAAATAAAAAATCGGAAAATTTCCGGAAGCACTCGAAGCGTCGGAACTTCACAGGTAAAACGTTAATAACAAGTAAAATCTCAACCTCATGTCTTAAAACTTGTTTTCCGTTTGTACGTTATTGCCCCAGTTACAGAGCACGTGCCATTACATAGTAAATTATTATTTAAAAATATGGCACGTGCGTCTGGGGGATGCAAATAATATGCACCCACTAAGCTGGGGTCACAAACGGAAAAGATCCTAAATCTGTAACTCTCAACCTCGCCACTCTCAACACGAAGAAAATTTGAGCATTGCCATCATATATATCATTCAATACCAATACAAAAAACCAAACCGATTTAAAACCTAAAACATAATTTCGAGAGAAAATTATTGAAAACTTTATACCGCCAAAACAGATAATAAACATTCAGTAACGCTGAAAAAAAGCCAGAATTTTAGGGAGGGTCTAATGCTGATAGGCTCAATTTAACTGACAGGGCTACGAATTATCAAGAAAAACCACATGATACTAACCTTAAGATAAAACTCCCAATTCGTCTGTGAGACCTAAAGGCGTATTGGAAAGCATAACGCAGAAAAAATTCCTCGGAAAAAACTAACTTTTTCGAAAGAAAAACAATACTAAAACATGAGATTCAGAAACAATTATTCTAGAAAAGCGCAAAACAGTCAAGCAAAAATTTGGCATAAAAACACGGCCGGCAAATTGCCGTAAAATAGCCGCCGTTGACTCGCTTGACGCACATTGCGATTGAAACAGAAAAAGAAAACATACTCGAAGATTGCCGGAAAAAGCCACCGTTGATTCCAATAACAAGATTTGGATTGAAAGAAGAGAGAAAAAACTAATGAAAAAATTGATTTTTGTAAACAAACAATTCTAAAGTATTGAAAATGTTCGAGCCAACATACTCCTGTTTCGTAGTGAGACAAAGGGGCTAGTATCAATACCAATCAGCATTAGAGATGGTAACTAAGACCAAAGTTCGAGTTGCGGACGTCTAAAATTGGGCGTTACGGGTTTATCCCGTTTCTATTTCTATTTCTTGTCTTTTATACTGACTCGTTTCACGTCGAATTGCTTTGCTAAGCAACTGCTGTCTAAAAATACTTTTAGCAGAATGAGAAAAGAGTGAAACTAGCCTAGAGACGTCAAAAGATTTCACACAAAATGATGAACAATCTGTGATGAAGTTTCAAAGTGTTCTGATTTGGTGTGTGAATTCTGCATATTCGGATAGATTCTAAAATTACACTTAATTCAGCTTCTAACTGAAGGGAATTCAGCATAATACTAATGCCAGCTATCAAGAATTTTGATAACCTAATGCACTATGACCTAATAACCGGGCTTTATGTTTATCCAGTTTCTCCTAATTTTGCTCTTGACGGTATTCAATACATTACGTAATTCAATACGTGAAAGAAATTAAAATACATTCAATTGAAACAGTGACTGAAGTAACTCAGAAGTCAAGCGTGAAAATCGTGACTTAAAACGCAGAACGCGATCGAAAGGTAAAGCGAATTTTAAAAAATAGCAGGACAAGTCCTGACGTACAATTCAAGAAATTTCATTGACTAAACAAAAGACTAGACCTAGAAGGGATTATGAGTGAATTGGTAAAACCATTTAGAAAAACATCCGATCCAAAAAATCAAAAACCACTAAAAATCAAAGTGAAATTGTTGCACGTAAACAAAAAACAACTAGCGAGAAAGCGAATTTTTGTGCCAACACCGTTTTCTCACTCTACTTTAGAGTGACAAAAATTTCACGGCGCAAAACTATTTTGCACCACTACCTGTTTCGGTGTGACCAAAATCACTACTCAAATTTGACTTCGAAAATCATGAAAATGTGTGAACACATCTTAAAAACATAGCCAGAAGAATTCCGGAAACGACTTTAAATTGCAATCCATTTAAAAGCCATCCAACTACTAATCGGACAAAACGTGCCTCCACTAATTTCTGATTATTTTGAGACAAAATCATGAAACAGAAAACTAAACAAGAAAATCAAATCTTAAAATCTGATCCAATTTTGTCATAAATTGAGACCCCGAAACAAAGCTCTGCCAAAACTACTTCATCAAAACAACTAGTAACTATTAAATCCACTTATGAGAATTTGTTTAAAAAACTTGAAGCCAAATCATGAAAAGCTCTTACAAACAACTTGGACTAAAAAACTGGATAAAGTTAATAATTTTTTTTAATATTACAAAAACAAATAAATCCAAAAAATTCCTTTCAGCGAAAAGGTTATCCATATGCTCGCAGAACGATAGCCAAATCACACTTGGCTAAGAAACGTGTCTGAAGAACTGATATAAAACCAAAAAACCTGCAAAAAAAAGTTAACGAAAATAGTTTCAATTTTCACCATTTTTAGTCATATTTCTCAACAATAAATGCTTCATATCCACAAAACTGCAAGCATTTGTTTATCTAAAAACTGCTCGAGTCATAGGGGTCTTTTCAATACCCATTTCAGGCTGTAAAAAAATCGTCAAAAAATTGCGAAAATTAGCCCAAAATCAGCAAAAAACATGAAAAACCTCCAAATTAGCATAAAAATCATACAAATTTCCAGAAACCTTCAAACAACTACCAAAACCGGTCAAAAAATAAATTAAAATCATAACCAAAACCTCTTAGCCACAAAAATTGAAAAAAAACTGCTTCAAAATGTCGCACGTGAACAAAAAATTTCGCTCGCTTACAGAAAATTTTTCACACCTCAAACTCTCGCTCTCTAGAAAGCAGCGATATCAACAAAAAACAGCTCTTTTTCGCTCCACTCTTCATTTTGTTCAGCAACAAAATCACTCCAAATTTTTTCACGTGTTTCATTTCCGGCTTCAAAAATCACTCCAAAAAATTATTTAAAAAAAGGACTCCTCCAATACTCCTCTTCGAGTCGTAAAAAGACAGCGCCTCAATACAATTCAAATTCCTTGAATTGTAAAAACGAGAGCGCCTAAATAATCACCAATGAGAGGCTGACGACGGCTATTGGAAAGACACACACGATTACAATAATTGGTTCTCATTCGAGAAATATAGCCGGCAGATTGCCGGAAAATAGCCGCGATAGACGCTTGTGGCCTACCACGAAATGAAACAACTAAAGAAATAAGATTGACAGATCGATTACCAGCTTCTTAATAGACCACTCAACTTTTTGGGTTAGATTCGGACTGTCATTTTTATGAGACACATTTGCTCTACAAGGAAAAAGCCCTAATGGAGCTTTTTCAAAATTAATATTCGATATTAAAACTCGACTCTATTACTCAGGCATTAGGGCATATAAGTTTGGCACTACTTCGATGCACAATATTGACCATTAATTAGTAAATGTTCATAAAATTTAAAGTTCCATAAGTGAGTTCAGAAGTCATTTTTTTAGTGAGGTAAGTCACGCAATTGACCTCAAAGCAGAAATGACGTCACGAACACAAATTTTAACTGCAAAGCAGTAGAAGTCACTGAAGTCATTGAAAAAGTCAATTCCAAGAAGTCAGGGTAAGACGAAATAAAAATCTGTTAGACGATAAAACATAGCCGGCAGATTGCCGGAATAGCTGCGAAAGAATAGACCTGCGTGCCATATAATAGAGATAGAAAGAGATACAGACCCAAATTGAAAAAAAAATCGACGCCACTCAAAAAACTAGGCTAAAAAACATTCAGCGATAAATTAATAAAGCTTGTTAAAAATCATTCCACAGAAGCCTCTTATTAGGGACCTTTACTGCACATATGAGTTCCTTTGACCTTAAACAAATTCAAATTAAACTTAAGTTTTAAAGTGCAAAAGTCATTTTATTGAGTGAGGTAAGTCACGTATGATCAAAATCAAATCACGCAAATAAACTAAAAACTTTTGGCTAAAGCGAGTGAGAAATGACGTCACGCGCGCAAATGCCGTTAGTGAGAGGAAGAAGTCATTCAGAAAATTTGACTTTTTCAGCTTTGCTGTGTGAACAAATGTAAAACAAAAAAAGAGCGTCAGACGACGAAACAAAAAAACATAGCAGGACAAGTCCTGACGTACAATTCAAAGAATTTTCATTGACTAAACAGAAAACTAAATCTAGAACGGACTATGAAAGGATTCGGGAAACCATTTAGAAACAAATCAAATCCAAAAAATCGAAAAAACAGAAAAAATCAAAGTGAAATTGCCGCATGTGAACAAAAAACCACTACCGATAAGCGAATTTTTGTTCAAACACCATATTCTCACTCTTACTTTAAAATTAGAGCGAAAAAAATTCAGGCCGCAAAACCACTCGCTTTTTCGCTCCATTTCCTGTTTCGGCGTGACCAAAATCACTACTCCAATTTGACTTCAAAAATCATGAAAATGTGTGAACAGATCTTTAAAAAAACATAGCAGGACAAGTCCTGAAATACAATTCAAAGAATTGAATGAAAAACTCGGACGCACTCTACCTGATCAGCAGATCAATTGAACAATGCCAGCCAGAACACAAAAATCACCAAAGAATTGAGAAACTAAAAGAATCAAAACTAAACAAAAACAAACTCATTGCTAAAACTCTTGCAGCTTTTAAACCTACGGCAAAACTTTTCCCCTTTAAAAACACCTATTACAAAAATATGTTCAAAACCAATTTTTGTTTCTGAAATCAGTCCAGTATTATATCTGCAATACCTGAAAAATATTCATTGGCCCTTGAAGATCGATAAACTTGAAAATGACTAAAAAATTTAAGATAAAAAAAGAAATCAATTGCAAGTTATAAGAAAATGTTGCTGAAAATTGTGATATAAATATCTTCAGAATCATTTCTGTGTCTCTAGAGGCTATCCAGTAACTCAATTCCAAGCATTAAAAAATCAGTGGCTCATAGATCGATAGGCAATAAATTTTAGAAAAAATTTCAAACTTCAAAATAGAAATTCCTTCAATTAAAATGTTGAAAGCCATTCAATTGCCCCCTAGCAACTATTTAATAAAATATTGTCAAACCCTAGACGCGTTTACCTGGCAACTGAGGCAAGAAAAAATAAATAAAATACAAATATTTAAAACAAAAAAACTTAAAAAAAATTGCAAATCCTATCAAACAATTTCTAAAAGTCGAAAGGTTAAACTGTTGAAAACAAATCCAATGAAACAAAAGACCATGCAGTAACTTTTTTATCAAAACGTGGAATAGGTTTTCTTGCACTTGAGAATCGACGAATATCAAAAACTGACAAAAACTTTAGGAAACAATAAAAAAAATTGCAGATCTTATCAAAAAATGCTAAAATTCGAGACATTAAAAAGTTAAAAAGCATTTCATTGTTACTAGAAACTATGCAGTTCCCTATTAACAAACCTCAACGGAGATTGCCTGGTCCCTGAAACTGGAAAAACTGACAAAATGATGAAAATTTTCAAAAACCTGAAAAAAATGCAAATTTGTTAAAAAAAATTGCTAAAATTTGTGATATTCAAAAGTTGAAACTTATTCCATGGCAACTAAAAATTTTTCAGTAACTTATTATCCAACCCCTAATATGGTTTTCTTGCCCCTGGGACTCAAACAACTTGAAGGATGAGAATAAATATGCCAAAAAACATGAAAAATTTGCAACTTTTGTCAAAAAATGCTGAAATTCATGATGTCAAAAAGTTGAAAACCGTTCCATTACCACTAGAAACGGTGCAGTAACCTATCATCCAACCCTTTATCAAACCCTAGATGAGGTTTCGTGACACCTAGGGCTAAAGAACTCAAAAAATGACAAAAATTTTCAAAAAACCTGAAAAAAATTGCAAAAATGAGTACCATTTTGTGTGTTTGTGTTTGTAGTACCACGACATATAGCTCATAAAATTGTCATAACAAGCAATTTTGTCTCGCAAAAGGCCTTCATCAGCTTTTAAAAACTTCAAGACTAATCAAACAAAAATCTCAAAAAAAAAATCACAAAAAACACGAAAAACTGCACCATTTTGAGACGAAAAACTCCTAAAAATGACCTTTTAACATTTAATTAAAGCCATCCCAGCAGCTGCACCACTATACGCACTTGAAGGACTACTAAAGCCCACTTTGGGCCTCTAATGAAACTTAGTGCCCGCTGGGCTTTACCTGTTTATCCCGTTTCGAAAGATCAAAGTCACTGAAAAACGTGTGAACACATCTTAAAAAAAAAAACACAGCGCACCAATACAATTCAAATTCTTTGAATTGTAAAAAAGACAGCGCCCCAATACAATTCAAATTCTTTGAATTGAGAAAAACCAAGAGCACCGCAATATAGCTACGCTCAGCTTACAGCTTCGCAGCTATAAAAAATTAGGAGCGCAATAATAGCCGCCTGGAATTGCTGACGCAGCTATTAACAATTAAACAGGGTTCATTATGGTCCTATTTTTAATAGGAATGATTAAATTTTTAAATTAGAGCAAATTTCCGCTCCGTTTTGTGTACGAAACTATCTAAGAGCACCTTCCACGGAGTAATGGTTTTATGACTTCGACTCTATTAAACAGATTAATCAAATTAACAGCGAGTAAGTCTGAGGCTAACCTGAAATCCACTCCTCGTCAATTCCAGAGGTAGCCGAAAAATCTTCAGAAGTTTCATCATCCTCCTCTTTGGCTCCATTCTTCGCATCTTTCGAGGCCTCAGGATTTTGTACTGATTCTCCCTTTAATGTGTTATCACTTTTGTTTTCTGTGGGTTTTTTGTCTAGTGGATCATTATTATGAGAACTTTCAGTCGAAATTCCATTTGAGCTGCCAGGTTCGCTGTTCTGCTCTGTGGCAGAATTGATATTGTTTTCAGGATTTGAAACATCTAGCCACTCTGCCATGCTATGTTGCAATGAAAGTAGGTCATCTTCATCATCGCTAAAATAAACAAAATTCAAGAATTTGATCTGCTTAAAATTTTGAGTATGAACGACTCAGATTATGAAAATAACTGTTTTATTACTCCGCGAATAGTACATTTTCCAATTAATAGTAGAACATTCAATATTCCGAAGACCAGCCCATATTTCGATTGCGCCTCAAAGAGTGCATATTTTTAACATAACCGACTAACGTCCCGTGAATTGTGCCCAAAGGACTGGCTAGCAGTTGGCTTCGTCAGTAGCTAGCTAAGGTTTAGGGACGCTAGCTTTAGATTTGAGGGCGGTGGTCAAGCGTGCTGGGTTACGGGTGGAATGAGGTGGAGGGGTGTGGAGTGGGGTAAGGTTAACAACCACCCTTAACACCACGAAATTGTCCCCGTCGAAAATTTTTGGTAAATCGCATTTCTAGACACTGAGACTGGTAAGCCGTACGGCTTCAAGAGAACTTAATGACCTCCGGACTAACAAAACACTTCGTCTGAGAGCAATTGATAAATCGCGATTAAATAGTTAATTCGAAAAACTTCGTCACGCAAACAAAGCAGTCTAAAAACTGAATGAAGACAACCAAAAGACAACTTTTGGAAAATAAAGATAACTATTGCCCACATTTACACCAAAATTTGTCGACTCTTAATAGATTGCGAACTTTTATGAATCTATAAGAACAAAGACCGTATTCTGGCATGAAAAGTACAGTTCGTCGAAAATGCAATACTCATTTTACTCAATTATTTATCAAGGACTGGACTGTTCTGCCAATCAGACAAAAACACAAGACCAAAAACTTTTTCTAGTCAACTTTGTTATTTTTGTTAAATGTTTCAATTAAAACCTTGTTCGTAGAAGGTAAATTGTTCACCATGGTGTGACTTTAACTCTAAAAGAACTTCTTGAACTTAAAATTTTTTGATTGTTGGTTTGACGCTGTCTGTTTATTTTTGCTGAGCGCTTTCCAAGTAATTTTATGTTTTTAAGTTTAAAATCGTTGCCAAATACTGTGAACATATACACTGCCAAATTTTGAATAACATTAGTTTATTATTATGATTCTGTCTCGGAATTCAGTATGCTTGTTTTTTATTAACACTTACTCGGACTGGTCAGAGCTATCATCATCCTCATGTTGATGCTTGCCATCTGGTTCGTCACCTTGATCGTCGCTTTTCACTTGCGATTCTGCTTCATCCGTTCCAGTTTTCTCAGCTCCCATTTCCGTGTTGTCTTTTGTATCATTGACACCATTTTCCAACGCTTTGGCATCGGATCTCGATTCTTGTTGTTGATTCTGTTTACTCGAACCAGACTCTTGGTCATTGGTATTTATCTCATTATCTTGAGTGGAATCCTGTTGTTCACGTGGTGAGCTATTTCCACTGACAAATTCAACCGAGCTGCTTCCACTTGAAGATGGTGGATTGGTCCTGCTTCCCAGACTTTCAAGGGAGAATCTGTTCACGACTGCGGTTTTAAAATCATCCTCTCCATTTCTTTCCAGTCTCACATCTGGTTCCGAGCATGTTCGCATCAGCTACAAAATATCGAAAAGTTTATTGCTCTGAAATTACTAAAAGGGAAGAAGCAATTCCACCTGAAACTCCAAAAATTAAACTCAATCTAAAATAAACTAAATTATATCTTCAGATAAATTTTTAGATATTTATCTAAAAATTTTAGATAATAAATTTTAGATTAAACACTTATAAGATAGGAATTCATTATATTATGTATTAACTATACGATTAGAATGGCGAATATTTTTCTATCCAGAAACATAATTAAGATTTGGGCGCTTCTAATGATCTGTTGATTTAAAATTTAACTCATTGGCCTTTCCACATTTCAGGACCCGAAATTTAGTACTATTTCCCGGATTTAAAAGCTAGATAATTAAACCTTTGGTCCTGCGTGACTTTTGAGCATTTGCCAAATTCATAGTACTTTTGGTGCTCCTTATTGAGTCCTTATTGAGACGATTGCAAAAAGTTGGGGGTCAAAAAATTGACGTATTAAAATAATTTGACGCCCGATTAAATCTGCCAATTCGCAGACAAAGTTTATAAGGAACTCTAACCCAATCAAAAATGGGATAGCACAATTGAATTCAAAATAATCAATCTTATCACCAAGGGAATGTGATTTCAATCACGACCATCAGATGGCAATAACCGTTACTGAGGATTGTTTTCTAAAAACCTTTTTTCGGAAACGAATACGAAAAACAAAGTATCACAAAGTTCGCAGTTTACGTTCAGAAATATTTTAGTTAGGTAAAAAAAACTAACTGGTAGACACCATTTCGCCTCTTTATTGCTCACTCAAATGTAGTATTAACTAAACTAAACATTGAGCTTACCAAAACATTCCTGGTATCGAAGAGTCCCTGCAGCATGCCAGTGACAAGGAACGAAGTGCCGATCGTCTTCCCACTGAAACAGATCATAAATTACTGCTCTAAATTAGCTATTACAGCCAAAACGTTCAGGAGACAATCAAATAAAGGGTGAATATAATTCACTATTAATGAGGGTAATATAAATGATGACATGACACGCCACATAACAGCAGCTGAAGTGCAGCATCAACAAGAGTTGAGAGAGAGATGGAGTGTGAGATAAAACGTGAACGAGAAGGAAAGAAATCCCAGCCGACAGAGCAAGAGAGGGCTAGGAATATTTCCCATGCTGAGATTCGACTCTGAAACTTCTAGATTTCCAGCCTTAATGATAATTAAATCATATAAAAAACTGAAAAGTGCAAAATTAAAGAGGAAAGTTTTCGGATTTCACAGTGGAAAAAACGTTCAAAACAATTTTTTGTCTCTGAAGTTCTCTCATTTAACCCATCTGCCAGACCTAAAAATTTTCTTTGGCCAGTAATGATCGTTAAACCCAGAGAAGGACAAAAATATTCAAAAACTTTTAAAAAATTGTAAATTCGTGATAATAATATCTTCAGAAACATTTCGTTGTCTCATGACACTACCAGTATCCCTATTTCAAGCCTTAAAAAATTTCACCGGCTCATAAAGATCCATAAACTAATATAACAATTTTCCGAAAAATAAAAAACATAGCCGGCAGATTGAATAGACCTGCCTGCCATTTAATAGAGATAGAAACAGATACAGATCTAAATTGAAAAAAAAAATCGACGCCGCTCAAAAAACTAGGTAAAAAATCAGCGATAAATTAATAAAGCTTGCTAAAATTTGTTCCGCAGAAGCATCCTATTAATGACCTTAACTGCACATATGAGTTCCTTTGACCTTAAACAAATTCAAATTAAACTTAAGTTTTGAAGTGCAAAAGTCATTTTATTGAGTGAGGTAAGTCACGTATGATCAAAATCTAATCACGCAAATAACCTAAAAACTTTTGCTAAAGCGAGTGAGAAATGACGTCACGCGCGCAAATGCCGTTAGTGAGAGGAAGAAGTCATTAAGAAAATTTGACTTTTTCAGCTTTGCTGTGTGAACAAATGTAAAACGAAAAAAGAGCGTCAGACGACGAAACAAAAAAAAAACCAAGAGCACCGCAATATAGCTTCGCTCAGCTTACAGCTTCGCAGCTATAATAAAAAACTCGAGCCATTAAAATACTGATAACCATTCCATTAACTCTAGAAAATATGCAACAGCTTATTACTAAATCCTGGAGGAGCTCACTGGGCCCGTGGTGCCGGAGAAAAATCAAAAAATTCAAAAATATTCAAAAAATTTGTAATGAAAATATTTTTAAAATTGCTTCAATTCACGATATTAAAATCATGAAGAACATTCCATTCCATATAAAAATTATACAGTTACCTATTACAAAACCCTTAGGAGGTTCCGTGGCTCTTGAGCTTGTAGAAACGTCAAAAAAGACAAAAAACCAAAAATTTCAAAAGTTTCAAAATGCAAAGTTTATCGAAAAATTGCAAAAAACTTGTGATATTAAAAAGTTGAAAACTATACCACGGCCAACAAAAATTTTTCAGTAAATTATTATAGAATCCTTTAGATTTTCTTGTCCCTTGGTCTTGAAAAACTTGACTAATGACAATAGATGTCAAAAAAATTGAAAAAATTGCAAGTTTTGTCAAAAAAAATAATATTCCTGATGTTAAAAAGCGAAAAACCACTCCATTACCACTTATAATTATAAAGTAACTTATTGTCAAACCCTAGAGGAGTTAATTGATTCCTGGGGATGAAAAGAAGTATAAATTTGCGTGTTTTTGTTTTGATTGCCAAATCATACAGCTCTTAAAATGGTCATAAAAAATCCTTATGGCTTGCAAAAGACCTTTATCAACATTTTTCGAATTCTTTGTAGTACCAGTCTAACATTGAGACTGGTACTACAAAGAATTCGAAAAATAACGAAAAAACACGAAAAAAAATTGCAATATTTTGGTCTCAAAAACTCCAAAAAAATGACGTCTAACCTTGAATTACGGCCTCACCACTCTAAGCGCTTGAAGGACTACTGAACGCGGCTATGGGTCTCTAATGCAACTTAAAGCCCGCTAGGCGCTACCTGTTTATCCCGTTTTAAAGGACGAAAATTCAAATGGGTCAGACGAAAAATACGTAAGCGAAAAATCGCATAAATAAAGACCAACAGGACTAATATAATTGCTACAAACTTCGTTTGAGATCAATTAAATTAGCCAAACTTCCAACTCACAGGTTTGTTTCCGCTTCCCTTTGAGGTTCTGAATCCTCGCATTTCTCGGTTGTTCTCTCAGTCGCTTCAGACGCCTCGTTATCCAGCACATCTACCATGAGAACTTCTTTTTGGGAGCCAACGTTGGAATTTTCGTTCTTACTATCCACTTCAAGAGACTTGATATCATCAGAGACATCCACACTTTCGACAACCAAACTATGTGACGGAATCTGTTTGCATTCATCTTTCTCCTCTGATTTTCCAGACAGAGATTTGTTTTTCTCGACAACTGCAAAAAGTTGACTTTGATCTTCTTTGTTACCAACAGTCTTCACGCTAACTTTGCCATGTGTTTTTCGCATTATGTCCACTGAAACAAACAAATTTGCTTGAAAATTTAGGTATTGAAAAATAGAAAAGTTGTCTGATAAGAACTTGGTATGGAATCTTTAGCGAATTTTTAATCCGATTTTCAAAAAATTTTGAGCTTTTTTGTGATTTATCTACTGGCCGCAAGAAAGTCCGCCGCTTCGTCCACTTGGCGTAGAAAATAACTGCACTCACTTTGCACAACACAAATAACTAAACAACATAGCTGGCAGATTGCCAGAAAATAGCCGCAATAGATTCGTAGATCGGTAGTCTAAAAAAACAGTAAAAAGACAGACCAAAAAAATTCGTCTTTTCATTGAAGGCTGATCTGTTATATTTTGATTAAAAATCTGTATAAGTTATTGCTGCCTCTATTAGCTGATCTCAAATAACCTTCATTTAGAGTGGCACACCCCCATTTGACCTTATCTCTTTGAATTAAAGTAAATAAAAGTCAATTTCAAAGTGAGGAAGTCATTTTTGAGAGTGAGGTAAGTCAAGTGTGACCAAAAATTTAATCACGCGAATGAACAAAAAAACTCGCTCCACTAAGAGCGAAAAGTGACGTCACACATGCAATTCAGTTGAAATTGCATGAACGAATGAACAAAAAGTGGCTGTGACGTCATATGGTCGTAATAAAAATCATGACGACGAAATAAAAAAACATAGCAGGACAAGTCCTGACGTACAATTCAAAGAATTTTTATTGACTAAACAGAAAACTAGACCTAGAACGGACTATGAATGGATTGGAAAAACCATTTAGAAAAAAATCCGATCCAAAAAATCGAAAAAACAGTAAAATCAAAGTGAAATTGCCGCATGTGAACAAAAAACCACTACCGATAAAGCGAATTTTTGTTCAAACACCGTATTCTCACTCTACTTTAAAATTAGAGCAAAAAAATTTCACGCCGCAAAACCACTCGCTTTTTCGCTCCATTTCCTGTTGCGGCGTGACCAAAATCACTACTCCAATTTGACTTCAAAAATCATGAAAATGTGTGAACAGATCTTAAAGAAAAAAAAGACAGCGCCCCAATACAATTCAAATTCTTTGAATTGTAAAAAACCAAGAGAAGGCCAATAATAGCCCCAGCTATCGCTGTGCGGCTATTAATAACCGACTAACGTCGGGCGAATTGCTCTCAAACGACCGGCGAGCGGTTGGCTTCGTCAGTAGCTAGCCACGGGGGGGGGGGGGGGGGGTACACCGGGGGCTGATGGGCGCAACACTGGGTTGGGGGGTGGGGGGGGGGGCAACAGCGCGGTGGGGGGGGGGGGTGGGGTGGAGGCAACAGTGGGGCTGGGGGGTCAACAGGGGGGGGGGGTGTCTCAACCTCTAAAAACCACCCTTCACACCATAAGTATAAGTCTCCAAAACAGTTTGAGCTGAAACAGCTGAAAGGCTCTAAGAGCACTTAATGCCCGCTGAGCGCTACCTGTTTATCCCGTTTTTGAGGACGAAAAGTCAAAAGCGTCAGACGAAAAATCGGTCAAGCGAAAAATCGCATAAAAAAGAAAGACCGACAGGACTAATATAATTGCTACAAACTTCGTTTTAGAGCAATTAACTACTGCCAACCTTGATTTTTAGAACTGTTCGATTTTGATGATGGGTCTCCGTTATCATCTTCAAGTTTCTCTTCCGATTTTTTCACCTCCTTGGACGAACTTCCCTCGTCAATGGGAGTAATTGGCACCTTTGAAAAAGTTCCCATCTGTCTTTCCCTCCATTTAGCTCGACTAGAACTCCGTCTTGCTAAATTAACTTCACTGTTATCTTCTGTTTGGTGGTTAGATTTCTCAACTTTACTCTCAGCATCAATCGACCCTAATTCTTTGGAACCGGAAGTGCTGGGTTCCAGCGATGTCGCCGGTGACGCAACATGAGAAGTTCCAGCAAATATTGGCAAATTTGAAAATGTCATTTTGTTGTCGGGCGTCCAAGCCTTCTTTGCAGGTTGGCCGTTGTTAGCTGCATTTGTTTGATCTGTAGTGTCTGGCGAATCCAGGCAGTCAATGGCTTCAACGTCTTCCAATACTGGCAGTTTAGAGTACGTCACTTTGCCACCTTTTGGTGTGGACCATCTGAAAAAAGTCTACAATTAGAGAAACAACTCTTTCCGCTAATGCTATCGGAAGCAAATAAATTATTCTGTTATCTTCTCTATTGAGGATTTCATACCTGATCTTCACAAAATCACAAACTTTTACTTCACACAGGTTGAATAAAGCTATGCATAAATGCTATTTTTACACCCTTACAATGTAATCTTTTATTGTAGGGGCTGACCCCGGTTCCTACTGGCCTTTACAGTAATTATTTATGCAGCAACGTCCACTAGTCTGTTCAGACATGCGTTTTGAAAAAATGTTTACGTCGAGAGGAAACGGCTGCAACCATGGTGCGATCACGGGACGATGCTTATCTCATTTCAAAAAATAAGGTCCAAAAGGGGCAAGCGATCCACGTCTATTTTGGAACTTTCGTAGCTCACCTCCGAGCAACCGGAGCGTCCTCTCCTTCATTTTGATCAGACTTCCCTGGGAAAATCGTCACCTCAGGCTTCAACTCCACGTTTGAAAAAGTGAAGTCATTCGGGGGAGCATTCCATTTCGACTTCTGATCTTTAATCTCTTTACTGGATGTTGGCGTATCTTTTTCAGGCATCATTTTCTCATTTAGCCTCTTCAATATTTCGCTCTTTTCCCTCTGTTGATTTTGATCACCTGATGGCGGAACAGCTGGGGTCTGGGGCGCAGAGACAACATGCAATGCAGCTGTAAGCGAGGGAGCGGGTCCAGCAATAACTGGTTCCACAGGTCGAGCCGGATTCCGAGGAGTATTGGCACTGTTTACACGCACAGGTAAAGGTCGAGCTGGCAATCTGAAACATCCCAAAATTTAGCCTAAACGCACAAAAAGGATGCAGCTAAAACCAGCCGATTATGAAAAACAAAAACATACCCGGCAGATTGCCGGAAAATAGCCGCCGTTGATTCCAATAAGCATGATTGGGATTGAAATAACAGAAGATATTGAAAAAAAAAGATTTTTGTACAAAAACATTTTTTTAAGTCCGATTTATTTTGATGGCATTTCGTAGTTGAACATACTTATGTTTCTTAGAGAGAGGCTACAGGGGCTACTATCATTAACAATAAGCATTAGAGAGAGGTAACTAATACTTATAGGACCGACGTTCAAATAGCGGGCATCTAAAATTGGGCTTTATGGGTTTATCCCGGTTCTATTTCTGACTTCAATTTTTTATACTGACTCTGTTCATTTTGAATTGCTTTGCTGAGCAGCTGCTGTTTAAAAGGACTTTGAGCAGAATGAGAGAAGAGAGAAACTAGCCTAGAGAAGTCAAAAAGATTTCACGCAAAATGTTGAAAAGGCGGCAAAATGAGGTAAAGCGAAACATTTTTTTATTCGACGAAGTAAAAAAAAAAAATAGGAGCGCTATAATAGCCGGCTGAGAAGATGAGGGCGGCTATTAAAAATATATATCTACTCGAATAACCGAAACCGTATTCCCGAATAACCGAACTCCGAAACCGTATTCCCTCAAGCAATGTGCAGATTGATAGCTGAAGAGATTTTGGTCGACAAATTTAAACCGAGGCACTTGTTTAACATGCAATTTATTATTTCAGTACGAATAAAAAAACATAACCGACTAACGTCGGAAGAATTGCTCCTTAACAACTAGTGGGAGCTCGAATCTATTGCAGCTTCGGTCGGGCAGGGGGAGTAACTAAATTCAATAGGCGCGGCTTCAAATAACGTCATTAGAGGTTATTATGTACCACTATAATTATAGCCGACAGATCGCCGAATATCTGCGAAATAGACTTACGTGTCGCATAATAGAGATGGAAATAGATACAGATAGAAGTTGAAAAAGATATCAAAGCTATGTAGACAACATTCAGCGATAAAATGATGAAGCTTGTTAACATTCATTCCATAGAAGCCTTTTTATTAGGGACTTTTATTGGATACGAGTTCCGTTGACCTTAAATTAACTCAAATTGAAACTCAGTGAGGTATGTCACCTATGATCATACTCTAATCAGGCCAATAACTTCAACACTTTTGCTAGAAACAGAAAAAAATAATGACGTCCCGCGCGCAAACGCCGTCAGAGAGAGGAAAAACTCATTCAGAAAATTTAACTTTTTCAGCTATGCGGCGTGAACAAATGCAAAACGAAAAAACAGCGTCAGTGGAAAAAGCAAAAATTATAACAGGACAAGTCCTGACAATTCAAAGAGTTTTCTTTGTCTAAACAAAAAAACAAGATCTAGATTGGACTATGAATGGATTGCGGAAACATTCATAAAGAATCAGATCCCAAAAATTGAAAAAACAGTAAAATCAATGTCATAAATCCGCGTGCGAACAAGAGAGTGAGTGTGAACAGGTCTTTTAATAGACAGCGCCCCAATACAATTCAAATTTTTGAAATGTTAAAAAGAACATTACCGAAAAACGTTGGGCAAAAGGCTCTCAAACGCCCGGCGAGCAGTTGTCGTCTTCAGTAGCTAGTCACGCCTACTTAGGTTAATTGAAGGGGCGTGAGGTGAGCGCAGCGGTTGGGGGCTGAGGCTACAGTGTGTGTGTGTGTGTGTGGGGGGGGGGTGCAACAGCAGGCGGGCAACGATGGGGGATTTTTGGCTGCACGGGGCCTCTACCGATTGAACGATGTGCAGGGGAGGGGATTGGGGGAGGGGAGGGGTGAAGTGAGAGGGGGCCTGATGGGGGGGGGGGGGGTGTGTTTTGTTGGGTCAACCTCTAAGAACCGCCCTCATACCAGAAGTATAAGTCTCCAAAACAGTCTGTGAATCGTATGCTTGGAGACAAGTGAGCTGAAAGGCTCTAAAAGCACTTAATGCCTACTGGGCGCTGCCTGTTTATTCCATTTTTGAGGACGAAAAAGTCAAATGGGTCAGACGAAAAATCGGTCAAGCAAAAAATCGAATAAAAACATAACCGACTAAACGTCGGAAGAATTGCTCTCGAACGACTAGTGGGAACTCTAATCAATTGCAGCCTGCTTCAGTCGGGGTGAGAGGGGCTGCCTAAATGGGACTAAGAAGTTCAATCATCCATTGAGTCTATGCAGCGAAGAGCCGCCATTGATACTAACGGTCTGTGTGGTTGATGCGCAGGTGCTTTGTGGATTTCATCCGGGAGGTTCTGCACTTCCATCTTGTCAATGTCGTGTTTGCCTTGCTCGAGCTAAAGGCAAAATTAATCATTAATATATTAGTTACAACAAATAACATGATAGAAAAGGGTCAGATAGATTTAAACTGATTCAGAACAAAGTAAAATAACTAAAATGAAGCACTAAGACTTGGGTAATACATCATGCAAATACCTTGAATGTGTTCTGAAACAACAGAATACTTTATTTTAAGAAGCAAACTTAACAAACATAGCCAGCATATTACAACAAAGCCGGCAACTTGCCGGAAAATGGCCGCCGTTGACCCACTCAATGCACATTGGGATTGAAACCAAAAACATACCCGGCAGATTGCCGGAAAATAGCCGCCGTTGATTCCAATAAGCATGATTGCGATTGAAAGAATAGAAGATGTTGAAAAAAAAAGATTTTTGTACAAAAACATTTTTTAAGTCCGATTTATTTTGATAGCATTTCGTAGTTGAACATAACGTACTTCTGTTTCTTAGAGAGAGGCTACAGGGGCCACTGTCAATACCAATAAGCATTAGAGACGGTAACTAAGACTTATAGGAACGACGTTCGAATAGCGGGCATCTAAAATTGGGCTTTATAGGTTTATCCCCTTTCTACTTCTGACTTCAATTTTTTATATTGACTCTGTTCATTTTGAATTGCTTTGCTGAGCAACTGATGTTCAAAATCACTTTTAGCAGAATGAGAGAAGAGATAAACTAGCCTAGAGAAGTCAAAAAGATATCACGCAAAATGTTGAAAAAGCGGCAGAATGAGGTAAAGCAAAACATTTTTTTATTCGACGAAGTAAAAAAGGAGCGCTATAATAGCCGACTGAGAAGATGAGGTCGGCTATTAAAAATATAAGAGATAAAATTGTCATAATTTTTCTAAGGGTCAAATTTTTTTTTATTTGGTGCGCAAAATCTGCATATTTAGTTAGCTTCTAAAATTACTCTTAACTCAGCTTTAAAACTGAACGCTTTTAAACATAATACTAATGCCAGCTAGCAATCGCTTTAATGATATTTGATAACCCAATGCTGTATGACCGGGCTTTATATGCTTATCCTGTTTCTTTTGATCTCTTAATTTTGCTCTTTTGACTTTGACCGCATTCACCACATTGCGTAATACAATGCGTGAAAGAATTTAAAATCCATTCAGTGGAAACAGTTAGTGAAGTAAGTCAGAAGTCAAACGTCAAAATCGTGACTTAAATAAAAACGAAACACGTGATAAACAGATAAAGCAAATTTAAAAAAGTAGAGCTCATAAATAATTGCTGTTGAGAGGCTTACGGCGGCTATTAAACATAGCTGTCAAACTGCTGGAAAATAGCAGCCGTTGACGCCAATAGGGATTGAAATAAAAAAGAAAAAGCATAGATAGAAATTGATCAAATTTGTTCCTAAATTTCAAAACGTTTTCTAATTCGGTGCGCAGTTTAATTAGATTCTAAAACTGCTTAATTAAGCTTCAAACTGAAACCTATTGAGATTTATACTGATGTCAGTTAGCAATCGCTCTAATGAACTTCGATAACCTAATGCACTATGACCAGTCTTTTTCGGTTTATCCCGTTTCTTTTGATTTTGCCCTTTGACATTGACCGTATTCTCTACATTGCGTAATTCAAGGCGTGAAAGAATTTAAAATTAGTTGAAACCGAGATTGAGAAAAGTCACCAGTCAAACGTGAAAATAGTGACTTATGTAAAACCAAAAATGGGATCAAATGGTGAAGCGGATTAAAAAAACCTAGCAGGACAAGTCGTGACCTACAATTGAAAGACTTTTCATTGACTAAACAAAAAAACTAGACCTCGAATGAACAATAAATAGATCGAAAAATCCAATTTGAAAAAAAAATATATAAAATATTGAAAACATAGCCGGCAGATTGCCGGAATAGCCGCAAAAGAATAGACCTGCGTGCCATATAATAGAGATAGAAACAGATACAGATCTAAATTGAAAAAAAATCGACGCCGCTCAAAAAACTAGGCTAAAAAACATTCAGCGATAAATTAAAAAAGCTTGTTAAAACTCATTCTACAGAAGCCTCTTATTAGGGACCTTTACTGCACATATGAGTTCCTTTGACCTTGAACAAATTCAAATTAAACTTAAGTTTTAAAGTGCAAAAGTCATTTTATTGAGTGAGGTAAGTCACGTATGATCAAAATCTAATCACGCAAATAACCTAAAAACTCTCGCTTAAGCGAGTGAGAAATGACGTCACGCGCTCAAATGCCGTTAGTGAGAGGGAGAAGTCATTCAGAAAATTTGACTTTTCAGCTTTGAGGTGTGAACAAATGTAAAACGAAAAAAGAGCGTCAGACGACGAAACAAAAAAAACCAAGAGCACCGCAATATAGCTACGCTACGCTCAGCTTACAGCTTCGCAGCTATGAAAACAGCGAAAATCATTGTCAAAATGCCGCACGTGAACAAAAAAATCACAATCGAGAAATCAATCTAATTTTAGTCAAACACCGTACCGTTTTCTTACTGGCCTTGAAAATTTGTGTGAAAAAGATTTCACGCCGCAAACCACTCGCTTTTTCACTCCATTGCTTGTTTCGGCGTGACAAAAATTATCACTACAATTTGACTTTAAGAGTCATGAAAATGTGTGAACCGATCCTAGAAAAAAGACAGCGCCCCAATACAATTCAAATTCTGTGAATTGTAAAAAAAAAAGAGCACCTAAATAATAGCCGGTGCGAGGCTTACGGTGGCAATTAAACAATTTTTTGACGGCTGCGAATTGTTCTCAAACAACTGCCGAGCAGTTGGCCCTTACCGACGTTATCTGTTTATCCCGTTTTAAAGGACAAAAAGTCAAAAGAGTTCAACTAAAAATCGACGGAGCTATAAATCGCATTCAAAAAGACCACAGAAGTAATATAATTGCTTAAGTTCCATTAAGTACCATTCATAAATTTCTCATAAGGAATACAGTCCTATTATACTTTAGGACTGTATTCCGAACAACTTTAAGTTCAAAGTATTGCCTAATTTTTCCCAGCGACTTTTGCAAAATTCAGACAATTTAAAATTATAGCCCGCAGATTGCAGGACAATTGCCACGAAATAGACTGTTAAGGTCCCATTATTAAAGACTGAAGACGAAATTGCGATTCTGAATTGGAGATTCTGAGTTCAATTGCAACAAGTTTGTCTGAGAGCAGATAAAAACCGACTGTTGGTCAATATGACTACTAGAGGGCATTCGTTATCATTTGCAAAAACTCTACTTATCAGTGATTAAAACTTACCCTCTTCTTTTCCATGGCATAAGCCTCTTCCCGCTTCCGTTGTAACTGCTGTCTTAACTTATTGGCCCTCTCTTCAGCTTGTTCTTTCACCTGGTCCATCTTCTTTTTTCTATCCTCAACTAGATCCTGAAACATACAAGAGACCGTTTTAATATTTGAATACACAACATCAACTAATGCTTCAACTTTGTTATTTTCTGCTGTCAGGGTTAAAAATTTTCAATTTTCCTTAATTAGTATTTTGTTCAGTATTTTTGAAGTTTGATTGCGCAGCCCAGAAAGATTAATGACAGGACTAGCTTGCTAACAACTGAACACTAACCACCCCCATTTTGTTCACAACGTTAGCTATTGACATGTTAGATTATATTATTATACTACTACTACTACTATTCAAGCATATCGAGTTATAAAGGCATTGAAGCGAGGCCGGTAGGCGACAGAGTAAAATTATTAATTACCAGAGTCAAAAAGCTGCACTCTAATGTGCCTAATTTACATGCGAACATGATACTGATTCCCAATTTCATGTCCGATCCTTAAATTGATAGGACAGAATTTTGGTGGTACTGCTAGATCAAGGATACAATAATCAAGTGGTTTTGCAAATTAACTTGATATGACGTTATGGATTAACGTCAAAATTTATTTTTATCAAGATTATCCAATATAAATTAACCGTAACTATGATAAAAACAATTTGAATCTACCTTGTAACTACTTACAACTGCCCAGTTTCCAGGCTTCGGAGCTGGTTTCACAGCTGGGTCTCCTCCACCCCCAGCTATGTTTTTCTTGTCATGGTAATTCTGCATCCTAATCTTCCTTAGTTTCTCAAGATAGTCTATGTCCTCTTGTCTCTGCTTTGCTGCTTCAGCATCTAAAAATAAATTGAACATAGCTGGCTGATTGCTAGAAAATAGCCGCAACAGCTTTGTAGATCTGCAGCCTCAAAACGAAAGGAGAAAAGAGGCCAAAAAACAATATTATTCTTTTCATTAAAGGTCGAGATTAAAAGTTGTTAAATTTTGATTAGGAATCTGCATTACTTATTGCTGCTTCTAAAAGCTGCTTTTAAAAACCTTCAATTAAAATGATATACGCCTACTTGACTTTATCTCTTTGAATTAAAGTGAAGAAAAGTGAATTTCAGAGTGAGGAAGTCATTTTTGAGTGAACTCAGTCGCGTGTGACCAAAAATTTCATCATGCGAATGAAAAAACATTTGCTCCACTAAGAGTGAAAAATGACGTCACGCATGCAACTCAATTGAAATTGCAACGAATGAACAAACAGCAGATTTAAAGAGGTTGTGACGTCATACGGTCGTAAAAAATATTGACGACGAAATAAAACAAAGCCGGACGAATTCTGGAAACAACTCGAAGAGTCGTCTTCGTGAAACAAGTAACTTTTAAAACTAGTTCCCAGTAAGGTGACTATTTAAAACAAAAAATCAGTCAAAAAGGAGGATAGCCCATAAAACCAACTGAAAAATAACATTACACCTATATATAAAACAAGCCAAATTTTTTGAAAGCAATTGAAAACATCAAAGTACGCTAGCAGCAAATATCAAGCAATACTAGACTCGCAAAATTTCATTTTGGAAGAAAAATATGACTGCAAAAAAAACGGCCAAAAGTTATTAAAAATTTTTATCATTTACCGTAAGTTCACTCAATCGAAATACTATTTTACAATATAAGAACAGTAATCACTTGGTAGCTAAATAAACTGTGTCGCTTTTACTATAAACATTAGTTGTCGCTTTATATCACAATGAACGCGATAAAACTAAACTATGACCTAAAATTTAATAGAATCGAAATTAATCATGAAAAAGACTAGACACAAAACCATATCCAAGCACAAAAATTTAATTGTTATCAAAACCAAGCCTTAAGAGCATTTGCAGACGAAGTGTTGTTCAAAATTTGGAAAAGTGAAGCTAGCAAAATCTCAGTTCCAAATGTTAAATAAAACCAATTGCATACAAAAATAACTTTTAAAAAACTAAAAACAAATTATAAGTTCAGTTCTTTAATTTTCAATTGAATAAAGTCAGGGCGAATAAAACTATAGGTTTTAGAACAGTGTTAGAAAGCGCATGCTAGAATGTGGAGAATACAGACATTTTGAAAAAGATTAAAAAAAAAACAATTCGCAATTTCTGAAAAATCAAAAATTTAATTGTAATTAACTTAATAATATGCATTTTTTGTTATTAAGCAACCGCGGTTTAAAAACATTACATAGCCATCTTCTTGTCTCAGTAAGAAGTGAAACAACAGTAAAACAAATTTTATTAAAAAAACGTTCAAAATATGGTTAAAATTATAACTGAATTTGAAAAAGTTATCGCCACAAACAATTCAATTAGCAACGAAACGAAATCAAAAACACCGATGGAGCACCGAAAATCATTTTATGGTAAATAAACGCAACGTACAAACAAAAAACTCAGAAAACTGACAAGACTGCCAAAATCGGATTACTATGTGTACAATTTTATAAAACAAAAACACCTCACGTCAAAAAAGGCGTCCAAATCAGGAATTATCAAAAAATACGTTGAACTTACCAATTTGGTGTAAAAAGTCCGCTCACAGAGCCAAAAATGAAGAAATCAATGAGAAAAGCCAAAAATTGTCAAAGCAAATGAGAAATGTGGGCCAATTTTGCACTTGAAATGCAGTATTAAGCTCTCAGAAACATTGATTTCGATTTCAGATGGTTGCATATTCATGCAGCATCAATCAAAATTCACTTCTACAAAAAACAAAGTCATAAAAAAAGTTGAGCCAAATGGATGAAAATACGGCTAAAAACAGTCATCTATGTGCGCCAATCTCTCAAAAACTGTTTTCAAAGACAAAAAGTCATTCACTGAACGCAGCACAAGAACAAAAAACTTCTCTCGCTCAGAAAAAGATAGTTCACACGTCAATTTACCTCAGTTTCACTGTTAGGTCAAAACGCCGCCTGAACAAAAAGTAATTATTGTTAAGAAACGTTAAGAAAACCAATACTCCTCTTCGAGTCCTAAAAAACCAAGAGAAGGCCAATAATAGCCTCAGCTATCGCCTCGCGGCTATTGATAAAAACAGCGGTTCAGAATTTATATTCTTATATATGGATCCTCTTCCTTTTCCCGTGAACAGTCTCATGGGTCTACGTTACCAAATCCTCCTCTTCCCCTCCATGTAAGCTGAGGCTTTGTGGGCGTGAAACATTAACCCCCGCCTCCCTCGTACTAGCAATTTTCACATTTTAAATTGCAATACAACACCAGGAGAATTTTAACTGGGCGTGGGTGTCCTAAGCAGCACTGGGTCAAAAAAATATATATATCCCATGAACTTACCGAAAAAATAATACTCGTCATTTCAAGGATTTGATCACTGTCAAAAATATTTGCTAAAAACTGATCTTTTGGTAGCTGGATCGATCATTGCAGAGTTTAGTTTAATTAATCTTCATACAGAATTGATGCACAGGGGAACATAAACAACTTCAAAAAAGTGCAGTCCGCTCAAAAACTCAGTTGATCTCAATCGAAAACTCGAACGACAGATAGGACAACTTAAATTAGAGGGTGTCTAGCATTCATTTTATTATGGTTGCAAAAAACGACCTGATAGCGGTTCAAACCCGAGACATCCCAGATAACAGTCTGAGACCTTAACCACTCAGCCACACGATCTTTGCTAACTCATCGCTCCCTATAGCCTTCATTTTAGTGACAAATTATATTTCAGAATGAGAGAAAATTAGATCACGCAAAATGAAGTCAAGCGTGAAAGGTCACTTGAGAGCAAAGAAAGTTCCACAATAAAAGCACAAAAAAGGTCAAGCTAAATTTTGGGGAGCGTTCACTAAATAGAAGTCCTTTTATAGTATTTTAAATATTAGTGTTAAATTCGCAGAGTGAGGACAGGGGAAATCACTTTCAATGGGTGTAACACATAACATCAACCATATGAAAGCAGTTAAAGAGCGCCATCAGATGAACAAAATTGCTGTTTTAGGTTTACGGCATGGAGAAAAGTAAAACGAAGAAACATCAGACGACGAAACAAAAACTAAGAGCACCGCAATATAGCTACGCTTAGCTTACAGCTATAAAAAAGACACACACGTTTACAATAATTGCTATGAACTGCGTTCAAGAGCAATTAAAAAAAGCTGACTTTTTTTACATGTGAACTCCATAGTATTATGTAAATTATGGCTATCAGCACATGACTATCATAGATAGAATAAAAGCTAGCCTACTACATTCAAGTTCGGTCCTTTACCTTTTCGCTCCTTTTCGATGTTAGCTTTTTGTCTCTTCTGCTCTAACATCTGCTGCTGTGCGGCCCATTGCCCATTTCCAAAGGGAGTGGCTGCAGGGGTACTGGGCTTTCTGATCACACCCCGTCCAAAAATACCCAAATCAGCTCTGCCTCTAGCTTTGTTAGCCTCATATTGTCTCCGATTTTGTAGGAATTCCTGCCTCAGTCGATCCCGTTCATTGGCTGCACTGTTGAGCACCCTGAAATGTTTTAACTGTTTGAAGATTGACTTCCCATAGACCTCAAGCGCGATAGCAGTTAGAAACGATCGATCCATAAAACCGCGAATGGCAATGAACATTAAGTAAAAGTACAATTGTGGAAAAACCTAGCAGTCCTTAGTCAACAAAATTAAAATTAAAAGTCTTTAAACAAAAAGTCTTAAGTGGGGGGGGGGGGGTGTTAAGCGGGAGGGGGGAGGGAGGGGTGTGATAATCTAAGAACCTCCAGTCACACCAAGAATATATGTCTCCACAACAGCTAAGTTTAGTTGAATTGCATGCTTAGAGTATAGTAAGAAGAATCGCATTAAAAAAGACCACAGGACTACTATAATTGCAGCAAATTTCGTTTGAGAGCAATGAACTCAAGTCCCTCATTTAAAAATCTTTTAAAAGCTGTAAGTTTTTGAACAAAAAGTCGCTCAAAACGACCATTTATATCCCAAAAAGATAGGTCACATCTTTGAGAGGAGTAACAAGTTAAATGAAACTCAAATCCTTCATTTAAAAAACTGAAAAAAACTTTCAGACAAAGAACTGTTTTAGACAAAAAAGTCGATGAAAAAGACAATTTTTTTTCATCCCAAAAAGATGTCAAATCTTCTCGAGAGCAATAACAATTTTTATCAAAACAAGTGACATCAACTCGCTGAAATGTCTAACCTGTCAGCCGCGTCTCTCGCAGCGGCAGCTTCGTTGTTCTCTTTTATAATCCTTGCTACCAAATTCTGATCTTTCGCATCACCGCCACCCCGAACCATTGGATCCTGTTTCCACCTGTCCTCTTGTGGCGCACCTGCTGCCGGCGATGATGGTTCCCTTTTGACGCTAACCGGATCGTTCGGCTTGTGAATGACACGCTTTATAGCTCCACCGTCAGGCCAGTCTTGATTTCTGAAAGCAGAACGGAAACTCAAAAATTGCGACGTCGCATTGCCTACTAGTTTAATTTTTCTAGTACTTAATAATTTCACGTTTTTAACAAATGAAAATATACAGAAAATTTATCGCATTAAAACCATGTAATATTCAATAATGGTATCTGTAATCTAACTAATAAGCTTTTAACATTTAGCTCTCGGAATAACTCCAAGAATGTTAACCGGTTGAACAATTTTTCTTCAACTTTTTAATTAACACGATCACTGTTCGGGTTCTTCGCCTAATCGACATTTTTTATGTTCACAAACTTTCACTCGATTTCTTAATACTATTTGAAGTCAACGGCCATTAACTTTTTTTTTCAATTAACTTCTTTCAATTAAATTCAATTAACTTTAAGCTACTCAATCTTGAGTTTTTACTCTAAATTCACAATAGAAGGGGAAAAGGGATGCTGTTTGGTATACACCCTTTAACTTTCGTTAAATTCAATTAAAATCTAATTAAACTTGAAGCTAGTTAATCTTGAGCTTTTACTTAAAAATTCACGATAGAAGGCAAAGAAAGGAAGCTATTTGACCGACTATACGCAATTCATATTACTCACGTGTCTGGAATCGCTCTTCGCTTTCTCATATCTGCCAAGTACTCTTCGTAATGGTCCCTCACTCGATCAACAGGCTGAAATAACACCAGATGACAAACATAGATGACTTAAAAGATAGCACAATAACGCCCAAAACTCAAAAACTGCTCTTCACAACATGAATTTGTCTACTTAGCATAATCGTTGAATCGCATACATAGAACAATTGAAGCTCATAGATAACTACTTAGCAATGTAATTCCCCCGGACTTTACCCATTTATGCCGTTTTCAGGACTATAAGTCACGAAATTTTTTAGTCAGGCTAAAAAGCTGTTACACAAAAAAATTTAAGAGTAAAACAAAATGGCTACAAACTTTGTTTGAGAGCATTTACAGTTTTGCTGAAATTGATGTACACAATGATTAAAATGTGTTTCGATTATAACAGCCTTGTTATTAAATCAGCTTCAGCAAAAATATCCCCATCGGCTACATAAAACTTCAACAACGGGTCGATAAAAAAACGGACAAAAATGCCAATGAAAGCTTCAACTTTTTCTTTATCTCATTTAAAATCAGCAAATCAGGAGACAAGATAAACATACCCGGCAGATTGCCGGAAAATAGCCGCCGTTGATTCCAATAAGCATGATTGGGATTGAACGAATAGAAGATATTGAAAAAAAAAGATTTTTGTACAAAAATATTTTTTAAGTCCGATTTATTTTGATGGCATTTCGTAGTTGAACATACTTCTGTTTCTTAGAGAGAGGCTACAGGGGCTACTATCAACACCAATAAGCATTAGAGGTGGTAACTAAGACTTATAGGAACGACGTTCAAATAGCGGGCATCTAAAATTGGGCTTTATGGGTTTATCCCGTTTCTATTTCTGACTTCAATTTTTTATACCGACTCTGTTCATTTTGAATTGCTTTGCTTAGCAACTGATGTTCAAATTCACTTTTAGCAGAATGAGAGAAGAGAGAAACTCGCCTAGAGAAGTCAAAAAGATTTCACGCAAAATGTCGAAAAAGCGGCAAAATGGTAAAGCGAAAAAAAGTTTGACGAAGTAAAAAAAAATACGAGCGCTATAATAGCCGGCTGAGAAGATGAGGGCGGCTATTAATAAATGAATAGAATCCGATGACGAGAAGGTGTGAACAGATGCAGGATCAACTAATCAATGCACTATTACTGATAGTACTGCAGGTGAAATTCAGCGAAGCAGGATTATCAGCCTACAGGTCAGAACCGAAAAAGCTCCCAGAAAGCGGATGCCGATGTTTGGAAAATCTTGATTTTTTTGGTACACCGAAAAAGTTGTGCAATCAATGCAACAATCAACAATGTCCAACGAATTGCTAAATAACTGCCGAGAGGTTGGCTTTGGCAGTTGCAAGCTTAAGCTCAGTGAGGCTGCACACTGATACGTGTGCAAAAGTGATTTTTTTAAGGACAAAACCGCACTGATTTAGTGCTCTCAGGCTTTACCAGAGGTCATCCTGCTTCTTAAATGGATAGAAAGAAAACTTGGTCAGATAAAAAAGTTGGTCAGATGAAAAATTAAAAACAGGCCGGCCAGCTAGACTAAAATCATTGACGAAACGTTTTTGAGAGCTATTAACGACAGATAATTCTCAGGATTGTTACAGCCAATTTCAATCTTCCTTTTGAAGCAGACCACTGTTTTTGAAATTATGTTGATGCTATGAAAAAAACATAGCCGGCAGATTGCAGGAAAATAGCCCCAGTTGACGCGCTTGATGCACATGAGAATTGAAACAGAAAAAAGAGAATAGGCAAACTGACCGACTTTTTTCTGTTCTTTTCAGTGTCAAAAAGTGTTCTAATTTGGCGTGCAGCTTCAGTTAGATTCTAAAATTTTATTTAATTCAGCTTCTAAACTGAAAGCTACTAGGCTTAACATCAATTTCAGCAAGCAAACACTAAAGAACTTTGATAATCTAATGCTCAATGACTAAATGACCGGGGTTAATCCCGTCTCTTTTGAATTTGTTCTTTTGACTTTGACAGAATTCACCACATTGTGTAACTCAATGCGTAAAAGAATTTAAAATCCTTTCAACTGAAACAGCGAGTGAAGTAAGTCAGAAGTCAAATGTGAAAAACATAAATTACGTAAAACGAAACACGTGATCAATAGTTAAAGCGAATTTAAAAGAAACTTAGCAGGACAAGTCCTGACGAAAAATTCAAAGAATTTTCATTGATTAAACAAAAAACTAAACCTACAAGGACTGTTAATGGACTGAGAAAACCATTTAGAAGAAAAATCAGATGAAAACATTTAAAAAACAGTAAAAATCAATGTCAAAATGCCGCATGTGAACAAACAAACACTAGTGAGAAAGCAAAATTTTATTCAAACACCACCTTCTCACTTTACTTGAAACTTCGAAAGAAAAAAATTACGACGCAAAACCGCTCGCTTTTTCGCTCCACTTCCTGTTTTAGCGAGACTACTCCAAACATCACTGCAATTTGACTCCAAAAATCATGAAAATGTGTGAACCGATCTTAAAAAAGACAGCGTCCCAATACAATTCAAATTCTTTGAATTGTAAAAAAAAGGAGAGCACCTAAATATTAGCCGCTGGGAGGCTGAGGGCTGCTATTAAAAAACATACCCGGCAGATTGCCGGAAAATAGCCGCCGTTGATTCCCATAACTATTGGGATTGAAAGCAAAGAAAATATCAACAAAAATAGACATTTGCACAATAACATTTTTAAGTGCGATTTATTTTGATGTCATTCCTTAGTTGAACATACTCCCTTCTCTCAGTGAGAGGCTACAGGGTCTAGTATCAATACCAATAAGCATTACAGATAGTAACTAAAACTTATGAGAACAAAGTTCAAGTACCGGGCATCTAAAAATGGGCTTTGTGGGTTTATCCCGTCTCTATTTCTGACTTTGATTTTTTTATACTGACTCTCTTCATTTTTAATTGTTTTGCTGAGCAGCTGCTGTTTAAAAGGACTTTGAGCAGAATGAAAGAAGAGTGAAACTAGCCTAGAGAAGTCAAAAAAGATTTCACGCAAAATGTCAAAAAGCGGCAAAAGGGGTAAAGCGAAAAAAAGTTCGACGAAGTAAAAAAAACATAGCAGGACAATTCCAGACGTACAATTCAAAGAATTTTCATTGCTAAACAGAAAACTAGACCTAGAATGGACTATAAATGGATTGGGAAAACCATTTAGAAAAAAAATCCGATCCAAAAAATCGAAATAGTAAAAAAGAAAAGTGAAATTGCCGCACGTGAACAAAAAACCACTAGCGAGAAAGCGAATTTTTGTTCAAACACCGTTCTATCACTCTACTTTAAATTTAGAGCGAAAAAATTTCACGCCGCAAAACCACTCGCTTCTATGAGAATGTGTGAACAGATCTTAAAAAACATAGCCGGCAGTTTGCCGGAATAGCTGCGAAAAAATAGACCTGTGTGCCATATAATAGAGATAGAAACAGATACAGATCTAAATTGAAAAAAAAAATCGACGCCGCTCAATAAAACTAGGCTAAAAAACATTCAGCGACAATTTAATAAAGCTTGCTAAAATTCTATCCACAGAAGCCTCCTATAAGGGACCTTTACTGCATATATGAGTTCCTTTGACCTTAAACAAATTCAAATCAAACTTAAGTTTTAAAATTGCAAAAGTCATTTTATTGAGTGAGGTAAGTCACGTATGATCAAACTCTAATCACGCAAATAACCTAAAAACTTTTGCTAAAGCGAGTGAGAAATGACGTCACGCGCGCAAATGCCGTTAGGGAGAGGAAGAAGTCATTCAGAAAATTCGACTTTTTCAGCTTTGCTGTGTGAACAAATGTAAAACGAAAAAAGGGCGTCAGACGACGAAACAAAAAAACAAAGCATGTCAAGTCCTGAAATACAATCCAAGTAAATGAATGAAAGGCAGACCTAACGAACCTGACCAGCAGATCAATTGAACAATCCCAGCCAACAAGACAAAATCTCAAAAGTTGAGAAACTAAAAAAAATCAAACAAACTAACCAAAAAAACGATCATTGCTAAAACCCTTGAAGTTTGTAGCTTGAAGGCCATATATGACACAATTCAAAATACTCATTAACTCACGCAGAAACCTTGAAAGAGATGAATCTACCACTGAAGTAGATAAACTGGACAAATATGACAAATGCATCAAGAAACTGAGAAGAGAAATTTTAAAGAAAATTTCCAGAAATAGGGCTATAAAAAAGGTCAAAACGTTTTTTTGACTCTAGAGTTCTGTTTTGTAAACCGTCTACTTTATTTAAAAAGTTTCGTGTAAAGATAGTTAAACTCAGAGAAACACAAAAAAATCCAAAAATTTGAAAACAATCGAAAATTTTAAATTGCAAGCTTTATCTAAAAAATTCCCTAATAATGCAAAATTTAAAAAATGGAAACTATTTTATTGCCCCTAGAAACTATGTAGTAACATACTAGCAAACCCCATAGGAGCTTCCCTGGCCACTGAATAAAAATTTCAAAATTTAAAGAAAAAAATTGCAACTTTATCAAAAAAAATTGGTAAAAGATATTAAAATGTTGAATAACATTGAATACCATGGCCAAAAATATTTTCAGTAAACTGTTAGCAAACTCTAGATGAGGCTTCTAGAAGATGAAAACTTGAATAATGACAATAAATTTCAGAAAATTTAAAAAACAAGTTTGATTTAAAAAAATTGGTAAAATTCATGAAGTTAAAATGTTTAAAACCACTTCATTACCACTAAAAACTATGCAATAACCTATTATTAAATCCCAGAGGAGCTTTTTTGACATCAAAGTCTGAAACAACTCAACAAATGACAAAAATTTTCAAACAATTTGAAAAAATTAGTATAAATTACCGTGTTTATGTTTGGGGTAGCAATAGATATAGCGCTTAAAGTGGCCGTAAAAAGCAATCACGTCTTTCAAAGGACTTTTATCAACTTTAATAAACCTCAATTTCAGACTGGTCTAACAAAAAATCCAAAAAATGACAAAAAAAAGCTAAAAAAAAATACATTATTTTAGGCTCAAAAACTCCCAAAAATGACCTTTTAACCTTGAATTACGGCCTTCCCAGTAGCGTCACCACTCTGAGTACTTGAAGGACTATTAAAAGCGGGCCTCTAATGAAACTTGATGCCCGCTGAGCTTTACCTGTTTATCCCGTTTTGAAAGCTCAAAGTCATGAAAACAGGTGTGAAAACATCTTACAAAAATAAAAAAAGACAGAGCACCAATACAATCCACTTCTTGGATTGTAAAAACGAAGAGCACCGCAATACAGCTACGCTCAGCTTACAGCTTCGCAGCTATAAAAAGACAGCGCCCCAATACAATTCAAATTCTTTGAATTGTAAAAAATAGGAGCGCTATAATAGCCGGCTGAGAAGATGAGGGCGGCTATTATACAAACAACCAACTTATAATGCAGAAATTGTCCTTAATGGACCTCCAAATCATGAGACTATACATCCTCAGCAGTTTTGGTGAAACGTACACATATAGCCAGTGGAAACTAGTAGAGCTCTAAGAGCACAGAACGCAAACTTCATGTTCTCCGCCTTTACCAGTTCATCTCGTTTTTGAGGACGAAAAGTTAAATGGTCAGACGGAAAATCAATCAATCAAGAGACCAACAGGAGCCCAAAAAATGCAAACCACGCAGGTCTGGAGCTGAGGGAATGTGACCAATATTGATTTACAATGCACGATAAAGGAAACTACGCAGAAAATTTAACAGAGAGGCATCCATCATCTCCTTCACGTTGATCCAAACAACTCTGAAGTATGAAGAAAGAGCGGCTACTTGTAACGCTTGTGCTCTGATTTTGAAACCCCCAACATCAGCAAGGAGAAACTCCGCAGAAAGAGAACCAACAATTCCGAGAACAATACTTATTTGCCCAGTTGGCCAAATACTTCCGCTCTGGAACCCCTCAAAAATATTTTTTTAATATAAATTTTACTCGTGCTGAAAAACAGTTTGTCAATGCTTGTCATCGACAGCTATCTGACTTCATCTAGAAAATTGCAATTCATACGGTCACAAACTGCTGACCAAACATCTTTTTTCGAAAACTACCTGAAAAATCATACTTGACATGCTATTACGAACAACTCTAGTTATATTCATTCTCATTATTGTATAGCATACAAGCTTACGATAATAGTTTGTTCAATCGTACATTTACGCGTAGCATATACACATCTTTACGGTCAAGTAATAAAAATTATAAAAGCAACAAAGCCGTAGATCACAAATCAATGAGATTAATTAGCTAATCACAATTACCTTCTCTTCAGGCGTGGAAGATTCGTCGTCATTGGCACTCAGTAAATCCTTCCAGCTGTTTTCCCTGGCCTCTTTCATTCTGGACGCCTGTAAAAAGAAATTAACTAAAAACTTAGCTATTGCACGTATTTTTCTCGTGTGTGCTTTTACGTGACAAAGACATATCTATGTTTATACTCGCAAAATGCAGCAAAACTTTTCCAAACTTAACGAGTAAAAAAAGACGTCATGTTTATTCTAGTATTAATTAATGTCGAAATCTCAGAATTTCGGACCCCCCGTTTTGAAATTTCTGAACGCTTTTAATCTATGCACATCTAAAAAGCGGCATGATCCAAACTAACATTTCTACAATGGTTCACACAAATAGACAGTTACGGCTCTCAAAATTTAAAATCAGCTTAACAGCCTGAATATTGAGCTCAAAATTCAAAATTGTGTGGCATTCAAGACGAACTCGCCTTAGCTTTTGAATTGATTTCCTTCTCTTTATCCGAAAGACGTTTTTTATTCTCCGCCTCCAGTGCCTTCCGTTTGTCTTCTGCTCGTTGCAGAGCGCTCGGCCTCAAAATTTCTCCTTGTTTTCTAAAAACAATCACAAGTTCAGACAAACGAGTTGATTTCGAACGAATTGCTCTCAAATGACTGGCGTTGGTAGTGACAAGCGTACCGACCAGATAAGCTGCAAGCAGCAAACTTTGTTTAAAGAGCAATTACCACTAAAGGGAATTCAAAAGGAGAAGCAGTTACTTACCTTGGAACATTGACATTGCGTTTGACCAGAGGCTTTCCATATATTGCTGCAGGATCATACTTTGGATTAACAACGGGAGGATCTGAAACATTGACATACACAAGAAAACCAATAAGAAAGTACCAGTAAAGCTTCAACTTCAAAGATACATTGCTTCTATCTATGCACCGATAATATGGTATCAGTAAGTACAAAAAAAGATTTTGGATTCAATGCAAACCCCACTCATTTTCATAGTTCTTATTCAGGACCCCTTCAAACTAGACTTTCTCAAACACCCAATCCCTCCCCTCCTTGCCAACAAAGACAGATTTTTCATCAGCCTAAGAAAAATAATCATAAGTTCTTCTCTCACTAATAGCAATTGTTTATTTATTGGTATTAGCCACTAAAATTTATATAGTGTCAAAAATATCAATTATTGATGATTAAATTTTAAGGGGTGCGGGGTGGGGTCGGGGCAATCAGCGCCTATTGCTTTAATACATTTTCATGTTAAAAAACACTAACTGGATCCGGCAGAAGACGGCCGAGATGGTGCTTTGGCTGCCGACTGAGGCCTGGAAGGTGGTTCCGCAAGTTTTGGCGCTGGCGATGCGGGTGAAGCTGCAATTGGTTTAGCTCCCATGATATTCTCTTTATGCAAAATAGTATGAGCAAACTCTTTGTTAAACAATTCGGGCGGGAGCCACTTTTCAACTCTTGTGGTCAGAAATGGCATGCGTAGTATTGTGTTCACAGCAGGTCTATCACGGGGTGATTTTTTGAACATTGCAGCCACAAGGTTTTTCATGTGGATAGAAAACCTAAACGATAACTCAACTTTTTTCAATATTTTCTATTTCTGCCTATGGTACGAAACGCTTTGAAATTGTAACAGCAAAAAAATCCAGCACAGGAAACTAAAGCCAGAGCAAATTATTCTGCTTTTTTTTTATTTTTGCTAAATCCTGCTTGGCGTATATAATTTTATCTAGATACAGGGTTACCTTTTGCTTCTTGTTAATTATAATAGATTTATAGGGTTATCAATTTTCATCAGCTTTATAAACTATTTGTGTATCAGTTGAATCAAAACAGCTCCTTTTTGTTTCACTATCAATCAGAAACTTCGAGCTCGAGCCAAATAATCAATTCTATCCTCAGCATCGAAATCTTTAATTTCTTGAAAGCTCAAAAACGGCCGCTTCCTTTTGCCAATTAGTTCTAAATTGCAAACAGATTAGTTCTAAATTCCCCAGTGTTTAGAATTTATACTGCTTCTTTCAAATACGATAGAGAAACCGGACTCAAAATACAAACATAACCCACTAACGTCAGGCGAATTGCTCTCAAACGATCGGCGAGCGGTTGGCTTCGTTTTAGTGACCACGATTTAGCTAGCCACGATTTAGTGACCTCAGGGCGCTACCTCTTTATCCCGTTTCTGAATACGAAAGTCAAATGAGTCAGACGAAAAATCGGCCAAGCAAAAAATTGCATAAAAGACAAACACGAATATAATATTTGCTACAAATTGCTTTTGAGAGCAATTAACAACGGTTTCCTAAAAGTGCCTGTTAGATCAATTATGATTAAAAAAAAAACATTTCAACAACAACTCATTGATAATGAGGATCAGAGATGGTGACATTACGCCACATAACAGAAGCTGAAGTGCGGAATTAACAAAAGAGAGAGAGAGAGAGAGAGAGAGAGAGAGAGTGAGAGAGATAAAACGTGAACGAGAAAGAGAAGGAAAGGAACCCCAACCGAAAGAGAGAGAAGGAGACAGGAAAATATTCCATGACTGGATTCGACACTGCAATTTCTAGTTTTCTAACCTTGTTAATACATAAATCATATAGAAAAAACTGAAGGCAAATTTTAAAAGTTTTAGACTTCGCAATAAAAATCAAAACCATTTTTTGTTTCGAAAGTTCTGTCAAGTAACCCATCTCCAAGACTTGAAAATTTTCGTTGTCCAGTAATGGTCGTTAAATTCAGAAAAGGATAAAATATTGAAAAATATTGAAAAATTTTAACAAATCTTGCTAAAACTCAAGACATTAATATCTTAAGAACCATTTCATTGTGTCAAGAGACTATCTAGTATCCCTGTTTCAAGCCTAAAATAGTTTCACTGGCTCAGAGATCCATACGCTTGGAACATAGAAATTTTCCATAAAGTTGAAAAGTTTAATTTTTATCCAAATATTACTAAAACTGGAGTCACAAAAAATGTTGATCACAATCTCATTAACTCTAGAAACTATGCAGCAGCTTATTATCAATCATTGGAGGAGGTCCCAGGGCCTCTTTTGCCGGAAAAAAATCAAAAACATGAATAAACTGCAATTAAAAAAATGCTTAAATTCGTGATATTAAAATCTTGAAGAACAATCCATTACATCTGCAAACTATGCAGTAACGTATTATCAAAACCTAGAGGAAATTCCGTGGTTCTTGAGGCTAGAGAAACCTAAAAAATGACAAAAAATTTCGAATCCTGACAAGGACAAGGACAAGAACAAGGACAAGGACAAGGACAAGAACAAGGACAAGAACAAGGACAAGAACAAGGACAAGAACAAGGACAAGAACAAGGACAAGAACAAGGACAAGAACAAGGACAAGGACAAGGCTTAAACTTGTGATATTAAAAAGTTGGAAAATTAATCCATGACCATTAAAAATTTTCCAGTAATTATTATCAAACTCCAACGGAGGCTTTTTTGACCCCTGAGGCTCAAAAAATCTGAATGATGACTATAAATGTTAAATTGGAAAAAAAATGGCAAAAAATATCAAAATTATGCTAAAGCTCCTGATGTTAAAATTGTGCAAGACATTCCATTTAATCTATAAACTATTCAAACCCTAGAGGAGGTTCCTCGGCTCTAGGCCTGAAAAAAAACATTTTTCAAACAACAAAAAATTTCAAAAAAACTTGAAAAAAGCAAGTTTCATCAAAAAATTGCAAAAAATTTGTGACATTAAAAAGTTGAAAAACTATTCCGTGACCGTTAAAATTTTGTCAGTACCTTATTATCAAAGCCCTTAGGATGTTTTCTTACCCTTGGGTCTGGAAAGACCTGAATAAGGAAAAAATGTCAAAAAAATTGAAAAAATTGCACGTTTTGTCGAAAAATAGCTAAAATTCGTGATGTTAAAATGTTGAAACCATTCCATTACCACTAGAAACAATGCAGAAACCTATTATCAAACCCTAAAGGAGGTTCCTAGACACCTCCGGCTGATAAAACACAAAAAATGTCAAAAATTTTCAAAAAGCTTGAAAATAGTATAATTTGTTTTTTAGCAAGCGTTTGTTCAACAGTAGCTAGCCATGGGAGGGGGGGGGGGGGTCACCGGGGGCTGATTAGGGGGGCAACTGGGGTGGGGGGGCAACAGCGTGGTGGCGGGTGGGGGCAATAGGGGGGGGGGGGGTCAACAGTGGGGGTGTCTGCAACCTCTAAGAACCGCCCTTCACACCATAAGTATAAGTCTCCAAATCAGTTTGAGCTGAAACAGAGCTGAAAGGCTCTAAGAGCACTTAATGCCCGCTGGGCGCTACCTGTTTATCCCGTTTTTGAGGACGAAAAGTCAAAAGCGTCCGACGAAAAATCGGTCAAGCGAAAAATCGCATTAAAAAAAGACCGACAGAACTAATATAGTTGCTACAAACTTCGTTTCAGAGCAATTAAAAAGAAAACAATACTCACTTAGACGAAACGGGCGGATAGGTGCCTCTGATTATCTTCATTGCCAAATTTCTCACATTTCCTGCATCAAACGCGTGTTTTAACGTACACAACTCGTACAAGACACAACCCATTGCCCAAATATCACTCTTGTTGTTGTAGGGTCTGTTCTCACAGATCTCAGGTGAGAGGTAGTATGGGGTTCCAATCAGAGTCTTGGCTAGTTCGCCAGTGCTGTTTAAAACTCTGGCTATTCCAAAGTCTCCGAGCTTGACTGTTCCATCTTTGGTGAGAAAAATATTCTGAAACAAAACAGTACTGAAGCGTTAGAACAGTTTTGAACCGTATTCTGCATTGAAATTTTTTTGAAAAAGATAATGTTTCCCTAAAAATGCGCAATGCATTCAAACTTCCAAACGGACTTGATTCCAGAGATTTAAAAAGTAAAAAGTGCTAATGTTTTGGTAGCCCTGATAACCTTTAAAGATGGCACTTTTATTTACTATAAGAGTTAAAACGCCCATTTCTCGTGCCGCAATTAACTGTGCCAAAACTTAGTACTGGTACAATGCTCAAAAAAGCTACGATTTTCCTTCTTTATAAAAATCAAAACTGCGTTTCCATCGGGTCGGGATTTCTCTGTCAAGAAAAACTTGAAAACGATCGTCTTAAAAAAGGAGGATTGGTAATATAAGGCCCCACATTAAGTTCTAAACAATCTTCAACTATATTTCATGAATTGAAACAAGCTTAAAATATGTAGGTCAAACAATTAACAAATATCAGCAGATATTTAATGATAACTAAACAACTTTTACATAACTCTATAGCACGAATAGCACGTGCTTCGGATTGTATTGGCATCTTTCTTAATCGACCACCATTAGAAATTAACTTTAAAAACTACAGTTTGCATCTTTAGGACCCGTTTTAAATTCCTTACCATTTTTGTCTTCGAAGTTACATTCTGGGTTGGAGGTTGGCTCCAACTTTTAGTAGTGCTTCATTAACTGCCTTGAAGAAGAAAAACTCTGGCGTAAGACCTATTATCGCTATCGTAGGCGAAGTATTTCAGCGTCTCGTCGCCAAGTGCATCGCAAAACAAGCAGCTTCTGAGGCCGTAGACTTGTTTAGCCAACAAAATAACTTTCAAAAAACGACGATAAGAAAAAAGGGTGGCATACTCCAATGTTAATTCAAGAACGCATTTAATTCAAGCGTGCGTACAAATATCCTCAGCTCATCGAAGATTTTGATGCCTAGTATATTTTCCTTTGCCTTTTTGTTACTTTTTCCAGGAGAGTGATTTGTTCTTCAAAAACTCAACGTTTGACAGTCAGTCCGGAATGCTACAGAAAGACCATTGGGTCCACCTTTCACTGGCAATCTGGCATCTTATAAATGATTAAATGGAAACAAAATTGCCATACCTCATGCATCAAAGCTGGTATCTTGATGACGGAATTATTGCAGTTACCGAGGCCGATCTACGTGAAGCGCTGGAAATTCTTAGAGAACCAGGAGCACAGTGCGGTTTGAACTCAAAAAGTATAAAAATGAGCTATGGTCAGTCGAAATCATGAAAGAAATTGATAGTTTGATCTAGAGGAACAGTATGATTAGAACCGAAATTCTAGGCGCTGCTATAGATTGTGATGCTTTTGTTTCTTTTTTCCAAAAACGCGTTGAAAACTAAAAGAACTTCTAGACAACTTAACATATGTCAACGATCCACAAGGTGCTCCCACAAGGTGCTCATAGTATCCCTCGCCGTTGTCTTGGTGACCCCAAAATGATCTACTCTTTGTGGTGCAATTCTCCCTGAGCCGAATCAAAAAAATTCCTTCGAACAGTTTATTCGATTCAGCACTAAAACTTTGAAGGCATTGTGGGAGCTTAATTGTCAGATACTTCATGGGAACAAGCAAGCCTTCCAATTAACAAAACCAGTGTTGGAGTATGAAGATCAGCAGCTTAGGCTGCAAATGTTGGTTTATGTTTTCCAACTCTCTGTTCTAGTAGAAAACTAACAGGACATAATCCATTTAGAGACACCTCATTTGTTAGAAATTTGAAGATTAAGGCGAAACTTTGACCACACATCCCTCTAGATGGAATATTTCGATGGAATTTGATAATTCAGCTTATGATTTCTTGAAAGGAAAACAAAACTCCACAAGAAAAATGCTCCTTTTTTATATTTTCTCTACTAAAGGATCAGATGCCAGGTTATCCGCAGCCCCCATTCCCTTCTTTGGGCTACATTTATTTCCGAATGAGTTCCATGCAGCTCTTAAATTTTGACTGCATGATAATTAAAGCGCAAACGAGAGATGTCAATTCTGTAAATCTGGGACCATAGATGTAATGGCAGATTACTACCCGAGTTGCCGTTAAGGGAAGAACCGAGAGCATAAAAATGCCAGAAAATAACTTCCAAAAAACGACGATAAGAAAAAAGGGTGGCATACTCCGATGTTAATTCAAAAACGCTTTTAATTAAAGCGAGCGTTGAAATAACCTCAGCTAATCAAAAATTTCGATGCTTACTATATATTTCTTTGCCTTTTTGTTAATTCTTCCAGGATAGTTGATTTTTTCGTCGAAAAATAAAAGTTTGACAGTCAGTCCAGAGTGATATATAAAGACCATTGGTTCCACTGGCAATCTGGCATGTTATCACTGATTAAAGAGGAAAAAAATTATGCATGCAACAAACGTCATGCGTCAATGCTGGCATCTTGGTAACGGAATTTTTGCTGTAGCCGAGGCCAACCGTTTAAAGCGTTCGAACTTCTTACAGTATCAGGAGCACAGTGCGGTTTGGAACTCAAAAAAGATAAAACCGAGCTATCGTCAGTCAAAAGCATGAATGAAGTTGATAGTTTGACCAAGAGTAACGACATAGATAGACCTTAAGTTTGAGGAGCTGCTATAGGTTGTGATGCTTTTGTTTTTTTTTTGCTAAAACGCGGTAAAAAAAAGTAACTTCTAGACAACTTAACATATGTGAACAATCCACAAGGTGCTCTTGGTAGCTTTCGCTATTGGCTTGGTGACCTCAAAATGGTCTTCTTTTAGTAGTGCAATTCTCCCTGAGACGAATCAAAGAAATTCCTGCGAACCGTTGATTCGGTTCAGCGCTTAATTTTTGAGGCATTGTGGGAGCTTTATTGTCAGATACTTCATGGGAACAAGCAAACCTTCCAATCAACAAAACCGGTGTTGGAATAGGAAGTTCAAGCTGCAAATGTTGGTTATGCTTTCAAACCCTCTGTTCTGGTAGAAAAACTTACAGGCCATAATCCAATTGATGCAACTCATTTGTTAGACATCTGACTTGGAATTAGGCAAAACTATTACCACGCATCTCGCTCAAAAAGATTTAGGGAGAAACTGACGACTCGGCTAATGAAAACTTGAAACAAAAACTCCAACAAAAAAACTTAATGTCTCATTCTCTACCGAGAATCAGGTTCCTGGTTATCCGCAGCTCTCATTCCAGCTAGCTCCGTTTGCTCTTTTAATATTGACTGCGTGTTAAATTGTACGAAAACGAGATAAAATGTTTCTGTGAATCTGGGACCCAAGATGTTATGGCAGATCATGCCATGTCATGACATGGTCGCTCGTCCTGGTCGTATGAGACAATATATCAGCTTGCCCTCGAGCCGACTTGTCCACCCACTTGTGAGCAGAATAGTTTACCACTTGACAACAACTCCAGACCGGTTCACATTCTTACCTGAAAAGAATGGGGGTCCGCCAGCACCATTGGACGTTACCGTCACTTCACTCGCAACCAAGCCTTATCGCAAATGCGGTGGAGAAGAGTGGCTTCACCCTGTCAGCCGCTGCAGACATGAAGTAGGAACAGTACGCACAGCAATGTAGCGAAGGTGGAATTAAATTAATTCCATTAATCTTTGAGCCAATTGAGGGATGTATAGGAAGTTTGTAAGACCCTTAAACGTATCGCTACTCCGGCTGATAGGAGGATTTCAGCCTGCGGGGTTATCTGTAGCTTTTCGTACGTTATCTCAATCATTCTCTGTTACAGCTACCTGCCGGTCTACGATCAAGTCAATTGCGATACGCGGGATTACAGGCACTAAGAAGCGCGAGCTAACCTTAGAATCCTTGTCTCATCCGTTGTCAACCAATTAACGGTGACAATCAATATTTATTGATTTTTACGCCTCGTTCAATGAGGGGAGCTCAAAATTTTGTCTCGTATGGATGGTGAACCGGTGGCAATAAAAATTCGGGAGCGCGAACAGGAGAAATAGCTCGAAAGATTTTTCCAAAAAGGTAACGAGTGATTCCATTGACAATTCGACCAGAACGGATATGAAAAACAAATGTCGTGAACCAAGACTGTACCAATTATAATGAACTTTCTGAAAAAAGTAAAAAAAAAACAGATAACTTGGCTTAACGATTTATTTTTGATCATATTGTAGTTCCTCTTTGAGAATGCTTAGAACATTCCATATGAAGATGAAAATAATCTGATAGCTATTAATTTATTAGTATTTATTATTAATTTAATTATTTCAATAGATTATTACAAAAACATAGCAAGTAAAACATTAGAAACCACAATTTGTTTGGAAGAGTTAAATGCATCGAAGAATTTCATCAAAGCTTAGGTAGCAAAAAACCCAGCGCAAAATTTTTTAGGCCACAAAAAACACCACGGCTCAATATTCGGTTATTTAAAACATTCATACAGCCGAGCAATCATATTCAGTTTTAACTGGGGTTTTTAGTTATTATTACCAAGAAAAAAAACTGGCGGACTGCCAGAAAAAAGCCGCAAAACCTTCGTAGATCTGCAGTGTGAAAAGATAGTAAAAGAAATAAACCAAAATAGAAACTTCTCCTAAATGCTGAAATATTAAAAATATGTTTAATTATTGCTGCTTCTATTCACGGATCTCACTTTTTAATAAGATTGACACGCACTCACTTGACCTTATATCTTTGAAATAGAGTTAAAAAATGTGAATTTCAGAGTGATGAAGTCATTTTTGAGAGAGATAAGTCACGTTTGACCAAAACCTAAATCGAGCGAGAATGAACAAATCTCTACAAAAAAACGCATGCAATTCAGTTAAAATTGCGTGAACGAATGAAGAAGAAGCAGATTTGAAGTGATTGATTTGGACGTCATATGTTGTTACAAAAAATATTGATGACAGAAAAAAAACAAAGAGAAAGCCAATAATAGCCCCAGTTATCGCTGTGCGGCTATTAAAAGAACATCCATTTTTTAAACACTATTTATTGATTTTCAATATTCAAGAGCAAAACTCGACAAAAAGACGTTGTTTAGAATTCATAAGTTCTAAAAACAACAATATTAACCATTTATCTATTAAAAAATACTCCTGGAGAAAATTAGACTTCAAGGCAGTCTATTGCAGGCAGTCTATTTTTTCTTATAGTTAGATTCAAAAGACTTTAAAGCAAAGATACTCCCACTTTTTTCGAATTTGATGCAAATACTGTCTATTGAGCTTACTTGCTGTACATATTTGTTGTATTGTTCTAAGTATCAGCCAACTCGGGAGTAAAATAAATGAACGCTTTCTTATACTTCAATTTTATAGCATTCAAGTGTTTGCACTAAAACAGGCCAAAATCTTTTTTGCCTATTATTAGACCAAAACAATTGACAAAAGTTATTCAACGCACACTTTAGCCCGCTCTTTTCTTGTCAATCTACAGGGCAGCTTGGAGTTAGAAAGAACTGTTTTACCTTAAAGTAGATACTTAAAAAGGTAAGAATTGTAAATCAGGTTTTAAACTTTTATTACAATTGATCAGCTGTTCGCATTTAAAATCTTTAAAATCTTTATGGAAGCGTGAGTCCTTGTTATCTTAACCACTATTTACTTCCAGCCTTGAGTTGAGCATATTGGCTGAAAAATGTAATATTTCTCTACTGCCAAACATTTAAAACAGATTCTTTTTTTACGTTTATGATTTTACATTAGGGCTCAAAACTGATCAAAATCAATCAAAAATACTATTTTTGATATGATGAATTTTTACCGTTGACATTTTATAAAGTTTTCTCAGAACCAATTAAAATATCCACAAAGACTATATAGATCACTTAGCAAATGATTTCAGGAATAAATTAATTAAACATAGCCGGCAGATTGCCGGAATAGCTGCGAAATAGACTTGCGTGCCGTAAAATACAGATGGAAAAAGATACAGAAGTGAGTTGATAATAGTTATCGCCGCCGCCTATAAAACTTATAAGTTTATTTCAAAGGAGGTTGTTTTTGGGTGCCAAAAAAGTTTCCCTGTCGCGTCTCGAACCGGCGATCTCCGGATTAACAGCCAGTCGCCTTAACCACTCGGCTGTCGGACCATACAATCTGTTTTCTTACAATCAACCTTGTTTTAGGAACAGATTCTGTTTCTGAATAACCGCAATTTAGGTCACGCAGAAAGCGTGAAATCAAGCGCGAAAAAGCCATTTAAGCAGTGACGAGACAGAATGTTCTAGAACAAATGTAAAACGAAAATGAAGCGTCAGACGACGAAACAAAAAAAAACCAAGAGCACCGCAATATAGCTACGCTCAGCTTACAGCTTCGCAGCTATAAAAACTGATCAAAATCAATCAAAAATACTATTTTTGATATGATGAATTTTTACCGTTTACATTTTGTAAAGTTTTCTCTGAACCAATTGAAATATCCACAAAAACTATAAAGATCACTTAGCAAATGATTTCAGGAATAAATTAATTAAAAACTGATCAAAATCAAAATTACTATTTTTGATATGATGAATTTTTACCGTTGACATTTTATAAAGTTTTCTCTGAACCAATTGAAATATCCACAAAAACTATATAGATCACTTAGCAAATGATCTCAGGAATAAATTAATTAAAATCTGAACAACTTTGAAAGATACAGTAGCTTGGAAAAGCAACGAGAGAAAAAACGTTCAGGACTTTCAGCCTGAACGTCATTTTATCCTCGTAAAAAAATTGAAAATGTCTTTTGAATGATTCATTAGTTTCTCATGGGCATTTCAATGAAATCCTTTGCCCCTTTTGTATCTCTCCAGAAAAGAAACCAATCTCACGAATTGAGTAATCAAATACTACGAATTGAGGTAATATTATTAATAAAGGTAAGATTACTAATTCATGCATCTGAATCGCCGCTTTGGAACGTAAAAAGTGCAGAAAATAGAAAAAATTTACTAGTCTTATACCTCAAAATTCGCTCGAGAAAAAAATCTTGTCAGCAATTGATTCAGTTTCTCAAGAGCTCTCTAATCCCGGACCGAACTCCAAGTCTATATCAGTACTAGGCAAGTCTAAATCCAAGTCTTAGTTCGTTTCCCAGTACTGGGCAAGTCTAAATCCAAGTCTTACAAGTCTGGCAAGTCATAGCCAAGACTTGGATTACACTTGGAAGTTGATTCCCAAGTCAAAACCATTTTTTCAAAAAATTTCGAGTGAAAATTTTGAATTCAAAAAATTTTCGCAACGTGCCACGATTTTTGCATTACTTTTTATGCACTTTATCGGGGCCCGTGAAAACTGATGCCAACTGATGCCAGGGGACCCGGAAGGTCAAATGGGACCAAATTGGTCCGTTTTCAGGTGTTTTTGAGCCGTTTTCAGCCGTTTTTCAGCCATTTCGAGCCGAATTTTAGCCGAAAATCGACATATATATTTCAGATCTTGAAATGTCTGGGTATTCGAATCGAGGAAAAGTTATGAAGAAGACTGTGAGGGTTCCCATGCTGTCAAAGGGCCCAGTTTTACAAAGTTGTGGAAACCTGGTTGACAATAGTGGGAATCTGTCACGAAATATGGGTCAAAATGACGAAAATGGGCATATGACAGTACCGGTGTACAGATTGGCACAAGAGCCAACCCTGCCCTCTGTGAGTTTAGCATTGTATCAGTATCCTGGGCATACCAGGCATGCCATGGGCACGGGCATACCATGGGATATATTGGTGGCATATGGCATATTGGGTGGCATACGGGCATTTCGGCTATATTAATATGGTCAAATTACACGGTGCTCACTACCTAATTTCTCATCAACCAGCGAACCAAATTTAATGTGCCATATATAGTTTTAAAGCTTAGATAATAGCGGTCTCAATGAGCTATGTCCCGTTTAATTTGACACAAAATTGATGGAGTTATTAAAGATCTGGCGTTGTGACACCTGAAAATTTGAGGTACGCCCGATGGCGCATCGTTAATAACTTTTTATTGAGTGATTCGATCTGGATGATTTTTTGATATGAGCAAGCCTATTATCTGCTCTACCAAACAATATATGTGTGAGCTTGATTGGTATCAATTGCGTAGAGTTATTAATGATCGAGCCCGAGGTACTTTGTCTGGATATGGATCTCCCACATCAACCCCCGCCCGCCCCCACATCAAACCCCCCCCCATCACACCCCCCACGTCAAGCTCATTATGTGTGCTAACTAAACTAATAGGTCTCAACTAGTTGCGCACTAATCTCACGAAAAATCATGAACGAGCTCAAGGTAACCTAGGTCGACTGAGGTCAACTTGCCCTCTGCTCGCTGGCCGGTAATTCGCGAACCACTGATCAAAATTAAGAGTCATATATATGGTTATAAAGCTTATTTCAAGGCGGTTCTAATGAGCCATGTCTGATTCCGATTGGTTTCGTACTTTTGGTTAATATTCATGATTTCAGACTCTGTACCCCGAAAAAATGGGTCATGCCGAGTGCTCGTTCGTTAATAACTTTTTGTTGAGTGATTGTTTTTGGCTCAAAATTTGATATGTGTGAGCTCATTATGTGTGCTAACTAAATTAATAGGTCTCAAACCGTTGCGTACTAATTTTACGAAAAAAAATGAACGAGCGCAAGGTAACAAGGGTTGCCCTGGGTCAACTTGCCCTCAACTCGCAGGCCGGTCTTTCGCGAAGCACTGACTCAAATTAAGAGTAATCTATATGGTTATCAAGCTTATTTCAAGGCGGTTCGAATGCGCCATAGCTGGTTCCAGTTGGTTCAGTATTTTGGTATATATTCAATTCAGACTGTACCCCGAAAAAATGGGTCATGCCGAGTGCTCGTTCGTTAATAACTTTTTGTTGAGTGAATGTTTTTGGTTCAAAATTTGATATGAGTGAGCTCCTTATGTGTGCTAACTAAATTAATAGGTTTCAATCCGTTGCGTACTAATTTCACGAAAAAATTCATGAACGAGCTCAAGGTAACCTAGGTCGACTGAGGTCAACTTGCCCTCTTCTCGCTGGCCAGTAATTCGCGAACCACTGACTCAAGCACCCGGAAACAGTTCGTCAGAATCGATAACACATGTTCCGGTGTTCGAGACGATCACTGACTCAAGCAACCGGAAACAGTTCGTCGGAATCGATAACACATGTTCCGGTGTTCGAGACGTTAGTAGTGGAGTCCCTGAGGGCTCAATACTAGGTCCTCTCCGGTTTTGCATCTTCATCAACGACTTACCCGACGCGCTGAAGTCCTCAGACCCATTCATCTTCGCAGACGACCTGAAAATCCTCGCGATTGGAAAAGATCATTGGACCATCCAGGAAGACCTAGAGAGCATTGCAACCTAGGGTCACATCAGACAAGATGGAGCTGGCACCGGACAAATGTGCTCAGATAACATTTCCAGGGAAAAAGCAAAATTTCGATATTGTGGGTGAAGATTTGGCAAATGCAGATGCAGCAAAAGACTTGGGAATTCACATCAAAGATTACCTGAGCTGGAGTAAACATATAGAAGAGCGACTCAGGAAAGCTAACAAAGTACAGTACCTCCTCAGACGAAACGTCGCAGTACAAGTTAAAGCACTCATCAAACTTGGGCTTTACAAATCACTAATCCTACCCGTTTTGCTGTACGGCTTCACCTGCATAAACCCATCACGAAGCGAGCTACAAAACCTCGAATGCTTTCACAAGGAAGCAATGAAATGGATCACGGGAAACAAAGGAGTGAATTATATCAGTCAACTTCGGCTGCAATATTCACCCCTTGCCTATGTTTCTCCAAGTGAACGACCTACTTCTACTTGCGAAAGTCATGCATGAAAGCTCGCACTGCATCGGACTACCTGACCTCATCAGCGCCAATGGACGCACAAAGGAACTCTTTCGGCTACAAAAAAAAGAACGGGAAAAGCTAGAAGCGAATTCACCTTCCGAAACTGCAGACTCGCAAACCGATTAGAGAAAAATAGCGAATTCAGTAGAAGTTACGGTCTCAAGAAGAGACTGATAAACCTAATGTGGGAGTTTGTCAATAAACGATATTGCGATAAGAACGTCTGCACTTGGCAAACCTTTTTTGTTGAGTGAAAGTTTTTGGCTCAAAATTTAATATGAGTGAGCTCATTATGTGTGCTAACTAAATTATTAGGTTTCCGACCGTTGCGTACTAATTTCACGAAAAAATTCATGAACAAGCGCAAGGTAACATGGGTCGGCTTGGTCAACTTGCCCACTGCTCGCAGGCCGGTCTTTCGCGAACCACTGACTGAAATTGAGAGTCATGTATATGGTTATAAAGCTTAGTTCAAGCCCGTTCTAATGAGCCATGTCTGGTTCCGATTGGTTCAGTATTTTGGTAAATATTCATGATTTCAGACTCTGTACCCCAAAAAATGGGTCATGCCTAGTGCTCGTTCGTTAACAACTTTTTGTTGAGTGAATGTTTTCGGCTAAAATTTTGATATGAGTGAGCTCAAAATGTGTGCGTTCACGCATCCATTTCCTTCAAGCACTGAAGGAGGGATTGGGGATTGTGGAAAGCAATTAGTTTTATTTGAACGGAAACCGGATTTTTTCTTGATTTTCGAATTATTTTTGATTTGTCGCTAAGGTCTTTGAAAACTTTGCTTTTTGTCTTTATTTGTTGTTTTTTTCAGAGACAGGGGTCCTGTCTTAGGGATACAAGAGGTTTGAGTCAAAGAGACAAGGAGAAGGCACAAAAGATTGACGAACGCTGCTCAATCTTTTTGAAGAACAGATGGTGGTTCCTCAAATTTGAAAACAAGCCAACTACTGTTGTCAATTCAACTTTCAGTGGAGCAATTGGTTTCAATAATGAACAGCGTTTAGCAAAAAAGGCAGGTCTTTTCGATTTGTGTTACTTTTGTTGCAAAACCGAAGTCCATGATTTTTTTAAAGTTTTTCTAAACAAATTTTTTTCTTAAGGCAGGACACCATATTGACGAGCAAGACACAATGAAAAACCCAATCACTGGAACGTTCATCTGGACAGCATTGGTTAATACTGTTGGTCACAAAAGTTACTGTTTGCAAGATGAACGTAGATATCTTGCCTCCCAGAGGAACGAGTTACAGGGCAGCTCAACTTCCGTTCCAGTTAAATACTGACCCGAATTTTACGGTGCCTGACCCTTCTGCGCAGCTCCTGGGGGCCCATAGGTCCACCAGCTCACAAGTCAATAAGAGGCTTACATACATTGAAAATGACAACGCAAATAACACTTCAATTCCTAATCCCGAGTTGGGGGGTCTTGCAATGACTGATTGCTCTAAGTCGGAGATCAGCTCTGACGATTTACCCAAGATATTTGTAGAAGATGCGCTCCAAATTGACGAGGGAGATCTGAGTCAGCGCAAGGTTTGATAACTGCCATTAGTTGCTCACATCTCTTCAAACGCTATGTTTCATTTTTAGATTATTTAGACAAGCAGTCAGCCTGGCTGTTCTGCTGAAGTATCTACTTCAACTCCAGGAAACGCCAAAAAGTTAAAAAGGACCATGACGCCAGCTTGTGGAAGCTTAGAGGGCAATGAACTCTATAAGAATTTACTGGAGGCCGCGAAGCACAGCGTCACCGTCCATTCTGAGCTCAGAGATACTGTAGCCAATTTAAGCAATACAGTAAAGGATTTGAAATGAGCAATTAACTCTCTGGCTAATAGAAATTACAATGAGCTGCAATCTTACACAAATCATCAGAAAATAAAGGTAATTGTTTTGTTTTCTTTCTTTTTTCCAAGATAGCCGATTGGTTTTTACGTGTACGTTCTGTTCAGTTCAATTGATTGAAACCTTTTTTTTCTGGTTAGTTTCTTGTTTGTCTTTCGCTTCGTTGTAAGCCATACGTTTTTTTCTCTCAGAATCAACAAATTGCGCGGTTGGGTTTGACTTTGCCTCAAGCAAAGGACATTCCAGAAGGGACAGAGCCATCGCTGCTTGTTCTGAAGGGTCCAGAATTAGAATATGACTTAGCCAAAATAACCGGCAAAACCACTGCCTCAATAATGCACCAGGCTGCTAACAAAATGTGGTCCAAAGAGGAGTAAATGAGGCACACGCTGTCTCCAAAAATGAAGACAACGAGTGGAATGGTCGCAAGAACTGACTTCAGTCCAACGCGCAAAAGCCAAATGAAGGGTATTTTTTTGTTGAGCTTTTTTTGTTCAAATGCAAGGCAACCCGCTCCACAATGACTCCACGCAATTAATGCGAAAATCGTCTTCTAGTCTCGATCATTAGTTAAGTTAAAAAAGGATTTTTTATTTGCATAACTGTTCAGACTGAAGTACGACGATAACTGGCTCGCCATGTACAAGCACGCAAAGACCAGCTTCAATAACCGTGCAAATGAGCTCAAATCTGACGAGCGAAAAAATGCAGGGAGTATTGAGCCCAATGATGAGGCTGGAGTGGCAGCCAATAATTTTGCACCGGGCGACCAAGCAGGAATCGCAGTAGAAGAAAACACGAACTTGAAAGCAGTCTTGTGCAGCTTTTTAACTGTGCGGATCTAATTTTAAAGCTTCAAATCACTTGCTATCCGGAAGCGTAAACTTCCTTGAGTTCATATATTATCTAATGTTGATTTTCCCTGCCATAGACTTAAGTCTAGACTTAAGTCAGTTGCTTCAAAATTTTCTTCAATTGATCTTTTTCACGTGTTTCGCTTATTGATTTTTCATCAAATTGTTCTTAAAGATTGCGGAAATTATTTAAAAATTTAGGGACATTCTTTAACAATTTTTGTGAGGGCTGACTTGATACTATTTTCTCCAGTTCTATGTTGTCAAAAGTTGACTGGATTAGACTGTCAGTGCGATTTGTACGCTGTCAAACGAAATGTTGAAAAGTTCTATCGCAGCGCGGAATGCATAGTCAGGCCGCTTTCTGAGCGGTTATTTGATCAGAACATTTTAACAAAAGACCTCTGGAAGGAAACCTATGAAATAGTTTGCAAATCGTACGATACTTTGAAGCCGTCTTTCAAAATTGATTGCGATAGCTATGGTGGATATCGGCTAATTTACGTTGGTGATGTTGACTTGCAAGCCTCAATTGTAATCAAGGGTCCAATCGGATTTGTGAGAACCATTCCTGACGGCAAAACAGATTGTTCCGTGATGCGGTCTGAAAGGACCGATGAAAACCTCCTGCTAGTCGGTCCAAATCGGTTCGTCAATTCGGACTGCAATCCGAATTGCGAATATGACTTTTCGAGTAGCTCCGGCATTGTCCAACTCAGAACTAAAAGACGCATCGCTAAGAACTCTGAGCTTTTGGTAAAACATGGCACCGACTTTTTTGAACAAATTTATTGTAAATGTCATACGCGTGAGCAGTCTTTAATCCAAAGAGTTAATTCGGAATTTGTCGATTTCATAGATTTGTTTATCAACGAAGTTGCACAATTAGCGTTCCACGAAAAGTATGAACTTAAGGATACATTGACAGCCGTTAAACCGAAGAAGAAACGGTTGCAACAAAAGGATCGATTTGAGATGTATAATATATTAACTGAGGCCCCTGTCAGTCAATTCTCAACAGTTCCCGTTTTTTCTCAAAGTAGATACGTCCCAACAATCAGTAAAACCCCTCCAATAACCATGTGATTTCTTCGCCGGCAATTGATTCAGCGGGAGAATTGAGCGATGAAAAACAGATAAAAGACGACGGTTTTCACAATTTTTCAAGTGATCCAACTCCAAGAGCGTCGTCTCCATTATATTTTCAGCCCTTTGTTTTCTGTCTCTACAATATCCGAAAATAGTATACTTGAAGATGTTGGAGAGAACGCAGATTCAACAATGTTATAATCTGGTAGCGATGTAACGTTAAAACAAGCAAATTCTCTGCTTGAGTTATTTAGTTCTCGATTCGCTCTATCCGATGAGGCGTCTGTTTCTTTGTATTCAGTTACTCAGGCATTACTCTCCAGAGACAATCAACTGCGTTCTGGTCACTCGTTGGTGAAACACATGAAAAAAGATCTCAGCAATCAGACGAGAGCGTACCTAGCCAGTTCAAAAAGCGCTGTCATAATCCTGAATTTCAGAAATCAATTACAAAAAGTCTTGAAACGTAATCTAAGTCAAATTGTGGCATATTCACACTTCAGGCTTGAAAATTCTGATTTGGACCTTAATTCAAATGTTGCACCTGTTGTTAATCTGCGAACTGTTCCGCCATTGAAATGAATCTCGTACTCTCAACTGACGGTGTTAATATAAAGAAATCTACATACGGGAAGGAATTGTGGCGTATGGCTCCAGTGCTCCGATTTGCCGCCGATATTACGTATGTCGCGAAAGAACGTTATTTTGGCATGTCTTTTTGTGGGTTCTGGAGCGCCAAATTGGCACAAATTGTTCCTCGGTTGAGAGCCGAGCTGAATACACCGATCGAAATCGATAGTCCAGATTCTCCCAGAAAAACAGCTGTCTTCAAAGTACGACTACTGGTAGCAGATATGTGTGCCAAAGCCCATGTTTTAAACATGATGCAATTTAATGGATTCTTCGGCTGTCATTTCTGTACTGCTGAGGGCAGGACGATTGGGAAAACGCACGCGTACTAACCTTTCCAGCAGAGTGGTTCGATTCGGGAGCCGGAGCTAAATAATCAGTTTAGTCAGAGGGCTGAACTTACATCAGTTTGCGGGGCGTCAAGCGTTTTTGGCGTATAATGACGTAGTGCTTTCAGTGACATGGTTATCGGCCTCCCTCTGTCGGCGCCTGTGGATTATATGCATTGTGTTCTGCTTGGAGTTTTCCCCGAGCTGTTGAAGCTTAAAATTAGAAAAATGACAACATCTATAAAGCGAGAAGTGAATGATATTGTGAAATCACTTGCGTGTCCTCGTGAACTCATAAGCTACTCGAGGAAAATTCGCTCGTTAGATGAAATTGGACAATTTAAAGCTAATCAGTTCTTCAACTGGATGTTTTACGTTAGCCCTGTTGTTTTTCGTAAGTGCATTCCCGGCACTTTATATGAAAGTTTATTAAATCTGGTTTTTGGCATTCGGCTGCTGCTCGAGTCTAGTAAGGAAAATGACATTGTTATCCAAAAGTTTGTTGAATCAACTCTGTTCTTATATTGTTGATATTTTTGACGGAAACGAACGGTCGGAGACTATCAACGTTCACTCCTTGCGTCATCTTCCTGACCAAGTAAGAAAGTTTGGGCCGCTGTTCGCTTTTTCGGCAATGAGTTTTGAGTCTGCGAATCGAATCTTAAGTGAACTTTATAGTGGAACGCACCACGAGTGCGATGTTATGGTGGATATCGGCTAAATTACGTTGGTGATGTTGACTTGCAAGCCTCAATTGTAATCAAGGCTCCTATCGGATTTGTGAGAACCATTCCTGACGGCATAACAGATTGGTCCGTGATGCGGTCTGAAAGGACCGGTGAAAACCTCCTGCTAGTCGGTCCAAATCGGTTCGTCAATTCGGACTGCAATCCGAATTGGGAATATGACTTTTCAAGTAGCTCTGGCATTGTCCAACTCAGAACTAAAAGAAGCATCACTAAGAACTCTGAGCTTTTGGTTCCAAAATTTGGCCCCAAATTTTTTGAACGAAACTATTGTAAATGTCATACGTGTGAGCAGTCTTTAATCCAAAGAATTAAACCGGAATTTGTCGATTTCATAGATTTGTTTATCAACAAAGTTGCACAATTAGCGTTCCACGAAAAGTATGAACTTAAGGATACATTGACAGCCGTTAAACCGAAGAAGAAACGGTTGCAACAAAAGGATCGAGTTGAGATGTATAATATATTAACTGAGGCTCCTGTCAGTCAATTCTCAACCCGTTTTTTCTCAAAGTAGATACGTCCCAACAATCAGTAAAACCCCTCTAATAACCATGTGTCTTTCTTCGCCGGTAATTGATCCAGCGGGAGAATTGAGCGATGAAAAAGAGATAACAGACAACGGTTTTCACAATTTTTCAAGTAATCCAACTCTGAGAGCGTCGGCTCCATTATATTTTTAGCCCCTTGTTTTCTCTGTCTCTACAATATCCGAAAATAGTATAATTGAAGATGTTGGAGAGAACGCAGATTCAACAATGTTATACTCTGGTAGCGATGTAACGTTAAAACAAGCGAAATCTCTGCTTGAGTTATTTAGTTCTCGATTCGCTCTATCCGATGAGGCGTCTGTTTCTTTGTATTCAGTTACTCAGGCATTACTCTCCAGAGACAATCAACTGCGTTCTGGTCACTCGTTGGTGAAACACATGAAAAAAGATCTCAGCAATCAGACGAGAGCGTACCTAGCCAGTTCAAAAAGCGCTGTCATAATCCTGAATTTCAGAAATCAATTACAAAAAGTTTTGAATTGTAATCTAAGTCAAATTGTGGCGTATTCAGACTTCAGGCTTGAAAATTCTGATTTGGACCTTAATTCAAATGTTGCACCTGTTGTTAATCTGCGGAACTGTTCAGCCATTGAAATGAATATCGTACTATCAACTGACGGTGTTAAAATTAGGAAATCTACATACAGGAAGGAATTGTGGCCAGTATGGCTCCAGTGCTCCGATTTGCCGCCAATATTACGTATGTCGCGAAAGAATATTATTTTGGCATGTCTTTTTGTGGGTTCTGGAGCGCCAAAATGGCACGAAATTGTTCCTCGGTTGAGAGCCGAGCTGATTACACCGATCGAAATCGATAGTCCAGATTCTCTCAGAAAAACAGTTGTCTTCAAAGTACGACTACTGGTAGCAGATACGTAAGCCAAAGCCCATGTTTTAAACATGATGCAATTTAATGGATTCTTCGGCTGTCATTTCTGTACTACTGAGGGCAAGACAATTGGGAAAACGCATGCGTACTATCCTTTCCAGCAGAGTGGTTCGATTCGGGAGCCGGAGCTAAATAATCAGTTTAGTCAGAGGGCTGAACTTACATCAGTTTGCGGGGCGTCAAGCGTTTTTGGCGTATAAGGACGTAGTGCTTTCAGCGACATGGTTATCGGCCTGCCTCTGACGGCACCTCTGGATTATATGCATTGTGTTCTGCTTGGAGTTTTCCCCCGAGCTGTTGAAGCTTATAATTAGAAAAATGAAAACATCTATAAAGCCAGAAGTGAATGATATTGTGAAATCACTTGCGTGTCCTCGTGAACTCATCAGCTACTCGAGGAAAATTCGCTCGTTAGATGAAATTGGACAATTTAAAGCTAATGAGTTCTTCAACTGGATGTTTTACGTTAGCCCTGTTGTTTTTCGTAAGTGCATTCCCGGCACTTTATATGAAAGTTTATTGAATCTGGTTTTTGGCATTCGGCTGCTGCTCGAGTCTAGTAAGGAAAATGACATTGTTATCCGAAGTTTGTTGAATCAATTTTGTTCTAATATTGTCGATATTTTTGACGGAAACGAACGGTCGGAGACTATCAACGTCCACTCCTTGCGTCATCTTCCTGACCAAGTAAGAAGGTTTGGGCCGCTGTTTGCTTTTTCGGCAATGAGTTTTGAATCTGCGAATCGAATCTTAAGTGAAGTTTATAGTGGAACGCACTACGAGTGCGATGTTATTTGTCGTAGATTTTTGCAAAAGCAGCGCTTGTTGGACCTTCATTAAGACCGTGAACAAAACCAGTTTAGCGGACTTGTTAAGTTACTGCTACGTCGGGATGATTCACACACAACCGATTTTTCAACTTTTATGCGCGAAACAGAAAGTATGCATTATGGGCGGCTTACTTATCCAAATGCAATCTTTTTCAATCGTTTTTCAAAAAATTTTTTTTTGATTCACCGGCTTATTCTCGGGCGCCATCATCCGGTATGTGCAACAGTTTTGTACGTTATAAACAAACGACAGACGAGGAATGTTTCGGGAAAAAACTCTATGAACCGTTCAATACAAAAGTGCAAGCCAGTCTTCAGGAATACGAAATTGTTGAGGAAATAGGACCGGTGAAGGGCTTTATGTTATAAAAAGAACTGACTGTGAAGACTTAGTTGATGTCGACTCTATGACGAAAGTTTTTTGTGTTCCCTTCTCTGAAATTGAGTGCTCAGTTATAAAACTTTGTACTAGTGTTGGTCACAATTTTATTGAAATTGAAATTTTAGAAACGGATCTGATTTTTAACTTAAGCTTTATACTTTTTTAGGTTTTAAGATAATATACCATTTAAGGCTTTGATGTAGAAGTCATAAAACGTTTGAGGCTATTTTACTATTAATAGTTTCTTCATAAAACTCATGACGCTAGTTATGGGTTTTCATATGTAAATTACGTCCTGTAAATAAATGGTCTTTGTTTGAGCTTGTTTGAAGCTATTAAACCATTAAAAGATTCTTCAGAGGAGATTCATAACGCTAGTTATGGGTCTTCATCTGTAAGCTGCCTTTTGTAACTTATTACTTTTTCATTGAAGAGTCATAACGCTAGCTATGGGTTTTCATATGTAAGTTTCCTTTGCAAATAATGGCCTTTGTCTGAACACGCCTGAAGCTATTTTACTATTAAAATTTTTTTCATAGAAGTCATAACGCTAGTAATGGTTTTTCATATGTAATATACGTCCTGTAAATAAATGGTCTTTGTTTGAGCTTGCTTGAAGCTATTAAACCATTAATAGTTTCTTCAGAGGAGATTCATAACGCTAGTTATGGGTATTCATCTGTAAGTTGCCTTTCGTAATTTATTAGTATTTGTTAGAGCTTTTTGACGCTATTAGTATTAATAGTTTTCTTAGAGAAGTCATAACGCTAGTTATGGGTTTTCAAATGCAATTTTCCTTTTGTAAATAATGGCCTTTGTTTGAACACGTTTGAAGCTATTTTGCTATTAATAGTTTCTTCATAGAAGTCATAACGCTAGTTATGGCTTTTCATATGTAATTTAGGTTCTGTAATTAAATGATTTTTGTTTGAGATTATTTGAAGCTATTAAACTATTAATAGTTTCTTCAGAGGAGATTCATAACGCTAGTTGGGTTATTCATCTGTAAGCGGACTTTTGTAATTCATTAGTATTTGTTTGAGCTTATTTGAGGCAATTTTAGTAGTAAGTTTCTTCATAGAAGAGTCATATCACCAGTTGTCAGTTTTCATGTTTAAGTTGATTCTGTTACTTATTGATGTTTTGGTCAATTTAAAAACACTTTCTTCTGAGACGCGGATTGTAATTTTCGGAGATTCAAACCTCCGGGATGCGTTGCCGTTGCTTCGGCAAAATGAGAGAGTTCGTCAGTATCGGTTAGTATCATCCCGACTGAGCTTTATTGTTGTGTTGTTATGCTTCCCTAATTGGCAATGATTTCTAGCCCTTCGCATGATGCTGAAGGCGGTAGGCGCTCTGTTCCCCTTAGAACAATGATCAAAAAGTTAATGTTGTATACCCATATAGTTATAAAATGTGGGGATAATGATGTCAACATACTTACTGTTGAGGAAATTTGCCGGAATTATCAGTTTATTATCCGTGCTCTGCATCCTCGAATAATTCGCTTCAGTGGCTTTTTGCCACTAGCTGACTTCGATGAAAAGCTGCGCGAGAATAATATTTTTGTGAAAAATCTGAAAGACCGCTATAAGAGTCCAAAATAGGTAAGAACGATTTTGACATTAAAGGACGTGACAAATGTCATCTTAGATACACTCAGCATCGTCTCCAGCACTTGATGGCTCACTGTCTTAGTTTCTTGGTTGACTCATTTGGCGATATCGCCAAAATAAACTGACAATAAACTGCTTAAACAATAAAGTGCTTAAACTCGCTTTTAAGGTTATGTTACTTGTTCTAAACTTCGTTTTCCTGCCTCTCAATTTTTTTCTTTAGGCAGACAACCTGGAGCAGCAAGAAAGAGCAGGGAGAATACATATTGTTCAGACCAAACAAACTTTGAGTACCATTGGTCCAACTAAACAGACTCTGACCACCATTGGTCAGACCAAACAGACTTTGACCACCTTTGGTCAGACCAAAAACTTTGGCCACCCTTTGTCAGTCCGAACAGACGTTGGCCACCCTTGTTCAGACCAAACAAAATTTGGGCACCATTGGTCCAACTAAACAGACTCTGACCACCATTCATCAGACCAAACAAACTTTGGCCACTCATGTTCAGACCAAACAGACCTTAGCAAACCTTGGTCAAATCAAACAGACTTGGGCCACCTTTGGTCAGGCCAAACAGACTTTGTCCACCATTGTTCAGACCAAAAATACTTTGCTACCATTGGTAAGACCAAACAGACTCTCCCCATGATTGGTCAGAACAAACAGACGTTGGCCACTATTGGTCAGAACAATCAGACTTTGTCCACCATTGGTCTGACCAAAAATACTTTGGCTACCATTGGTCAGACCGAACAGACTCTCGCCACCATTGGTCAGAACAAAAATACTTTGGCTACCATTGGTCAGACCAAACAGACTCTCGCCACCATTGGTCAGAACAACAGACTTTGGCCACTCTTCGTCAGTCCAAACAAACTTTGGCCACCATTGGTCAGACCAAACAGACTCTGGCCACCATTGGTCAGACCAAACAGACTTTGGCCACCCTTGGTCAAAACAAACAGACGTTGGCCACCCTTTGTCAGACCGAACAGACGTTGGCCACCCTTGTTCAGACCAAACAAACTTTGGGCACCAATGGTCAGACCAAACAGACTCTGGCCACAATTCGTCAGACGAAACAAACTTTGGCCACTCTTGTTCAGACCAGACAGACCTTAGCAAACCTTGGTCAAATCAAACAGACTTGGGCCACCTTTGGCCAGACCATACAGACTGGTGACCCTTGGTCAGGCCAAACAGACTTTGTCCACTATTGTTCAGACCAAAAATACTTTAATACCATTGGTAACACCAAACAGACTCTCCCCATGATTGGTCAGAACAAACAGACGTTGGTCACTATTGGTCAGAACAATCAGACTTTGTCCACCATTGGTCTGACCAAAAATACTTTGACTACCATTGGTCAGACCAAACAGACTCTCGCCAACATTGGTCAGAACAAAAGGACGTTTGCCACTCTTCCTCAGTCCAAACAAACTTTGGGCACCATTGGTCAGACCAAACAGATTCTGGCCACCATTGGTCAGACCAAACAGACTGGCCACCATTCGTCAGACCAAACAAACTTTGGCCACTCTTGTTCAGACCAGACAGACCTTAGCAAACCTTGGTCAAATCAAACACACTTGGGCCACCTTTGGCCACACCATACAGACTGGTGACCCTTGGTCAGGCCAAACAGACTTTGTCCACCATTTGCCAGACCAAAAATACTTTGGCTACCATTGGTAAGACTAAACACTCTCCCATGATTGATCAGGGCAAACAGACGTTGGCCACCATTGGTAACAACAATCAGAGGTTGGCCACCCTTGTTCAGACCAAACAATTTTTGGGCACCGTTGGTCAGACCAAACAGACTCTGACCACCATTGGTCAGACCAAACAGACTTTGACCACCCTTGGTCTAACCAAACAGACGTTAGCCACCCTTTGTCAGACCGAACAGACGTTGGCCACCCTTGTTCAGACCAAACAAACTTGGGGCACCATTGGTCAGACCAAACAGACTCTGGCCACCATTCGTCAGACCAAACAAACTTTGGCCACTCTTGTTCAGACCAGACAGACCTTAGCAAAACTTGGTCAAACCAAACAGACTTGGGCCACCTTTGGCCAGACCATACAGACTGGTGAACCTTGGTCAAGCCAAACAGACTTTGTCCACCATTTGTCAGACAAAAAATACTTTGGCTACCATTGGTAAGACCAAACACTCTCCCCATGATTGGTCAGAACAAACAGACGTTGGCCACCATTGGTCACAACAATCAGACGTTGGCCACCCTTGTTCAGACCAAACAACTTTTGGGCACCGTTGGTCAGACCAAACAGACTCTGACCACCATTGGTCAGACCAAACAGACTTTGACCATCCTTGGTCTAACCAAACAGACGTTGGCCACCCTTTGTCAGACCGAACAGAAGTTGGCCACCCTCGTTCAGACCAAAAAAACACGGGGCACCATTGGTCAGACCAAACAGACTTTGGCCACCCTTGGTCAAACCAAACAGACGTTGTCCACCCTTGCTCAGACCAAACAAATTTTGTGCACCATTGGTCAGACGAAACAAACTTTGGCAACTCTTGGTCAGACCAGACAGACCTTAGCAAACCTTGGTCAAACCAAACAGACCTTAGCAAACCTTGGTCAAACCAAACAGACTTTGGAGGAGGAGGAGGAGGGGGAGGACGAGGAGGAGGAGGAGGAGGAGGAGGAGGAGGAGGAGGAGGAGGAGGAGGAGGAGGAGGAGGAGGAGGAGGAGGAGGAGGAGGAGGAGGAGGAGGAGGAGGAGGAGGAGGAAAAAGATGGGGAGAAGGAGGGGGTGAGGAGGATAGGGAGGAGGAGGAGGATGGGGAGGGGAAGGCGGGCGAGCGAGCGAGCGAGCGACCAACCGACCGAGCGATCGACCGACCAATCGAGCGAGCGACCCACCGATCGAGCGAGCGACCGAGCGAGCGAGTGGCCGACCGACCGCGCGAGCGAGCGACCGACCGATCAAGAGAGCAAGCGACCGATCGAGCGACCGAACGAGCGAGCCACTGAGCGACCGATCGAGCGAGCGACAGACCGAGCGAGCAACCGAACAATCGAGCGAGCGACTGACCGATCGAGCGAGCGAGCAACCGACCGAGCGAGCGATTGACCGACCGACCGAGCGACGGACCGACCGACCGTGCGAGCGACCGACCGACCGTGCGAGCGACCGACCGACCGATCAAGCGACCGACCGAGCGACCGACCGACCGAGCGAGCAACAGACCGCGCGAGCGACCGGCCAATCGAGCGAGCGATCGACCGACCAATCGAGCGAGCGACCCACCGATCGAGCGAGCGACCCACCGGTCGAGCGAGCGACCGACCAATCGAGCGAGCGACCCACCGATCGAGCGAGCGACCGACCGACCGAGCGAGCGAGTGGCCGACCGACCGAGCGATCGACCGACCAATCGAGCGAGCGACCCACCGATCGAGCGAGCGACCGAGCGAGCGAGTGGCCGACCGACCGCGCGAGCGAGCGACCGACCGATCAAGAGAGTAAGCGACCGATCGAGCGACCGAACGAGCGAGCCACTGAGCGACCGACCGACCGATCGAGCGAGCGACAGACCGAGCGAGCAACCGAACAATCGAGCGAGCGACTGACCGACCGACCGTGCGAGCGACCGACCGACCGTGCGAGCGACCGACCGACCGATCAAGCGACCGATCGAGCGACCGAACGAGCGAGCCACTGAGCGACCGACCGAGCGAGCGACAGACCGAGCGAGCAACCGAACAATCGAGCGAGCGACTGACCGACCGACCGAGCGACGGACCGACCGACCGTGCGAGCGACCGACCGACCGTGCGAGCGACCGACCGACCGACGAGCGAGCGACTGACCCACCGAGCGAGAATTTAGCGAATGAATTGCGATCGAATTTAGCGAAGGAAGATATTGCGATCGATATTTTTGCTAATGAAGATATTACGATCGATATTTTTACAAATGGAGAATGCGATCAAATTTAGCGAATGAAGATATTGCAGTCAATATTTTTGCGAATGACGATATTACGATCGATATTTTTACAAATGGAAATTGCGATCGAAATTAGCGAATGAAGATAATGCAATCGATATTCTGCTAAGGAAGATATTACGATCGATACTTTTACAGATGGAGATTGCGATCGAATTTAGCAAATGAAGATATTGCGATCGATATTTTTTCGAATGAAGATATTACGATCGATATTTTTACAAATGGAAATTGCGATCGAATTTAGCTAATGAAGATATTGCGATCGACATTTTTGCGAAACAAGATATTGCGATCGATATTTTTTACAAATGGAAACTGCGATCGAATTTAGCGAATGAAGATAATGCGCTCGATGTTCTTGCGAATGAAGCTATTACGATCGATATTTTACAAACCGAGATTGCGATCGAATTTAGCGAATGAAGATATTGCGATCGATAATTTTGCGAATGAATATATTACGATCGATATTTTTACAAATGGAAATTGCGATCGAATCTAGCGAATGAAGATATTGCGATTGATATTTTTGCGAAGGAAGATATTGCGATTGATATTTTTACGAATGAGGGTTGTGATCGAATTTAGCGAATGAAGACATTGGGACCGATATTTTTCACGAAGGAAGATTGCGATCAAATTTATCGATTGAAGATATTGCGATCGACATTTTTGCAAATGAAGATATTATGATCGATATTTATACGAATGGAAATTACGATCGAATTTAGCGAATGAAGATATTGCAACCGTTATTTTTGCGAATGAAGATTTTACAGTCGATATTTATACAAACGGAAATTGCGATCGAATTTAGCGAATGAAGATATTGCGATCGATATTTTTGCTAATGAAGATATTACGATCGATATTTTTGCAAATGGATATTGCAATCGAATTTAGCGAATAAAGATACTGCGATCGACATTTTTGCAAATGAAGATATTATGATCGATATTTATACGAATGGAAATTGCGACCGAATTTAGCGAATGAAGATATTGCAACCGATATTTTTGCTAATGAAGATTTTACAGTCGATATTTATACAAACGGAAATTGCGATCGAATTTAGCAAATGAAGATATTGCGATCGATATTTTTGCTAGTGAAGATATTACGATCGATATTTTTGCAAATGGATATTGCAATCGAATTTAGCGAATGAAGATACTGCGATCGATATTTTTGCGAAACAAGATAATGCGATCTATATTTTTTTTACAAATGGAAACTGCGATCGAATTTAGCGAATGAAGATATTGCGCTCGATGTTTTTGCGAATGAAGTTATTACGATCGATATTATACAAATCCTACAAATCGAAATTGCGATCGAATTTAGCGAATGAAGATATTGCGATCGATATTTTTGCGAATGAATATATTACGATCGATGCTTTTACAAATGGAAATTGCGATCGAATTTAGCGAATGAAGATATTGCGATCGATATTTTTGCGAAGGAAGAAATTGCGATCGATATTTTTACGAATGAAGGTTGTGATCGAATTCAGGGAATGAAGACATTCCGACCGATATATCTTACAAATGAAAATTGCGATCGAATTTATCGATTGAAGATATTGCGATCGATATTTTTGCGAATGAAGATATTACGATCGATATTTTTACGAATGAGGGTTGTGATCGAATTCAGCGAATGAAGACATTGCGACCGATATTTTTCACGAATGAAGATTGCGATCAAATTTATCGATTGAAGATATTGCGATCGACATTTTTGCAAATGAAGATATTAAGATCGATATTTATACGAATAGAAATTGCGATCGAATTTAGCGAATGAAGATATTGCAACCGATATTTTTGCGAATGAAGATTTTACAGTCGATATTTGTACAAACGGAAATTGCGATCGAATTTAGCGAATGAAGATATTGCGATCGATATATTTGCTAATGAAGATATTACGATCGATATTTTTGCAAATGGATATTGCAATCAAATTTAGCAAATGAAGATACTGCGATCGATATTTTTGCGAAACAAGATAATGCGATCGATATTTTTTTACAAATGGAAACTGCGATCGAATTTAGCGAATGAAGATATTGCGCTCGATATTTTTGCGTATCAAGTTATTACGATCGATATTATACAAATCCTACAAATCGAGATTGCGATCGAATTTAGCGAATAAAGATATTGCGATCGATATTTTTGCGAATGAATATATTACGATCGACGTTTTTACAAATGTAAATTGCGATCGAATTTAGCGAATGAAGATACTGCGATCGATATTTTTGCGAAGGAAGATACTGCGATCGATACTTTTAAGAATGAAGGTTAAGATCGAATTTAGGGAATGAAGACACTCCGACCGATATTTTTTTAAAAATGAAGATTGCGATCGAATTTATCGATTGAAGATATTGCGATCGATATTTTTGCGAATGAAGATATTACGATCGATATTTATACAAACGGAAATTGCGATCGAATTTAGCGAATGAAGATATTGCAATCGATATTTTTGCTAATGAAGATATTACGATCGATATTTTTACAAATGGAGATTGCAATCAAATTTAGCGAAGGAAGGAATTGCGATCAATATTTTTGCGAATGAAGATATTACGATTGATATTTTTACAAATGGAAATTGCGATCGAATTTAGCGAATGAAGATTTTGCGATTGATATTTTTGCGAATGAAGATAGTACGATCGATATTTATACAAATGGAAATTGCTATCGAATTTAGCGAATGAAGATATTGGGATCGATATTTTAGCGAATGAAGATATTGCGATCGATATTTTTGCGAAGGAAGATATTGCGATCGATATTTTTACGAATGAAGGTTGTTGTCGAATTTAGGGAATGAAGACATTCCGACCGATATTTTTTACAAATGAAGATTGCGATCGAATTTATCGATTGAAGATATTGCGATCGATATTTTTGCGAAAGAAGATATTACGATCGATATTTATACAAACGGAAATTGCGATCGAATTTAGCGAATGAAGATATTGCAATCGATATTTTTGCTAATGAAGATATTAAGATCGATATTTTTACAAATGGAGATTGCGATCAAATTTTGCAAATGAAGAAATTGCGATCGATGTTTTTGCGAATGAAGATATTACGATCGATATTTTTACAAATGGAAATTGCGATCGAATTTAGCGAATGAAGATTTTGCGATCGATATTTTTGCGAATGAAGATATTACGATCGATATTTATACAAATGGAAATTGCTATCGAATTTAGCGAATGAAGATATTGCGATCGATATTTTTGCTAATGAAGACACTACGATCGATATTTTTACAAATGGAGATTGCGATCGAATTGAGCGAGTAAAGATATTGCGATCGATATTTTTGCTAATGAAGATATTACGATCGATACTTTTACAAATGGAGATTGCGATCCAGTTTAGCGAGTGAAGATATTGCGATCGATATTTTTGCGAAAGAAGATATTGCGATCGATATTATTACAAAAGGAAATTGCGATAGAATTTAGCGAATGAAGATACTGCGATCGATATTTTTTGCTAATGAAGATATTACGATCAATATTTTTGCAAATGGATATTGCGATCGAATTTAGCGAATGAAGATTTTGCGATCGATATTTTTGCGAATGAAGATATTACCAATCGATATTTATACAAATGGAAATTGCAATCGAATTTAGCGAATGAAGATATTGCGATCGATATTTTTGCTAATCAAGACATTACGACCGATATTTTTACAAATGGAGATTGCGATCGAATTTAGCGAGTAAAGATATTGCGATCGATATTTTTGCTAATGAAGATATTACGATCGATACCTTTACAAATGGAGATTGCGATCCAGTTTAGCGAGGGAAGAAATTGCGATCGATATTCTTGCGAAAGAAGATATTGCGATCGATATTTTTACAAATGGAAATTGCAATCGAATTTAGCGAATGAAGATATTGCGATCGATATATTTGCGAACAAAATTGCGATCGATATTTTCACAAATAGAAATTGCGATCGAATTTAGCGAATAAAGATATTGCGATCGATATTTTTTGCTAATGAAGACATTACGATCGATATTTTTACAAATGGAGATTGCGATCGAATTTAGCGAGTGAAGATATTGCGATCGATATTTTTGCTAATGAAGATATTACGATTGATACTTTTACAAATGGAGATTGCGATCCAATTTACCGAGTGAAGATATTGCGATCGATATTTTTGCGAAAGAAGATATTGCGATCGATATTTTTGCAAATGGAAATTGCAATCGAATTTAGCGAATGAAGATATTGCGATCGATATCTTTGCTAATGAAGATATTACGATCGATATTTTTACAAATGGAGATTGCGATCGAATTTAGCAAGTGAAGATATTGCGATCAATATTTTTGCGAAAGATATTGCGATCGATTTTTTTACAAATGGAAATTGCGATCGAATTTAGCGAATGAAGATATTGCGATCGATATTTTTGCGAATTAAGATATTACGATCGATACTTTTACAAATGAGTATTGCGATCAAATTTAGCGAATGAAGATATTGCAATCGAGACTTTTGCGAATGAAGATATTATGATCGATATTTATACGAATGGAAATTGCGATCGAATTTAGCGAATGAAGATATTGCAACCGATATTTTTGCGAATGAAGATTTTACAGTCGATATTTATACAAATGGAAATTGCCATCGGATTTAGCGAATGAAGATATTGCGATCGATATGAATTTGGTCTTAAAAAACTAACACTTTCATGTTTTGGGTCAAAAACGAAAAAAAATCAATTCTGATGTCTGTTTCCAAATACCATGCTCATATGTTTCTTTGATGTGTTCTCGTTTTCTTTGATTTTTTTTTTTCGTTTTGACCCCAAAAATCTTAAATCATAGTCAATTTGGTCTTAAAAAACTAACACTTTCATTTTTTAGGTCAAAAACGAAAAAAAATCAATTCTGATGTCTTTAATTTCAAATACGATGCTGATATGTTTCTTTGATGTGTTCTCGTTTGCTTTGATTTTTTTTTCGTTTTGACCCCAAAAATCTTAAATCATAGTCAATTTGGTCTTAAAAAACTAACACTTTCATGTTTAGGTCAAAAACGAAAAAAAATCAATTCCGATGCCTTTATTTTCAAATACGATGCTCATATGTTTCTCTGATGTGTTCTCGTTTTCTTTGATTTTTTTCGTTTTGACCCCAAAAATCTTAAATCATAGTCAATTTGGTCTTAAAAAACTAGCACTTTCATGTTTTGGGTCAGAAACAAAAAAAATCAATTCTGATGTCTTTATTTTCAAATACGATGCTCATATGTTTCTTTGATGTGTTCTCGTTTTCTTTGATTTTTTTCGTTTTGACCCCAAAAACCTTAAATCATAGTTAATTTGGTCTTAAAAAACTAACACTTTCATGTTTTGGGTCAAAAACGAAAAAAAAATCAATTCTGATGTCTTTATTTTCAAATACGATGCTCATATGTTTCTTTCATTTTATCGGTGTTTTTGTATTTTTTTGGTCGCTTGCGGCCTATTGAGTGTTGGCGGACCCTGATTTTCTCTGAGCTTTTAGACTAAGTTGAGGCGTTTTTGACGTTTCCCCGGTTATAGGCGTTTTTTTTCGGCTATTTTTGACTTTTTTCGGCTATTTTGACGTTCCCCCGGCTATTTTGGACGTTTTTTTCGGCTATTTTTGACGTTTTTTCCGGCTATTTTTAACGTGTCACCGGCTATTTTTTACGTTTTGTTCGGCTATTTTTGACGTTTTTTTCGGCTATTTTTGACGTTTCCCGGCTATTTTTGACGTTTTTTTTGGCTATTTTTGAAGTTTTTTTCGGCTATTTTTAACGTTTTCCCGGCTATTTTTGACGTTTTTTTCGGCTATTTTTGACGTTTTTTCGGCTATTTTAAACGTTTCCCCGGCTATTTTTGACGTTTTTTTCGGCTATTCTTGACGATTTTATTCAGCTAATTTCGACGTATTTTCGGCTATTTTTGACGAATTTTCGGCTATTCTTGACGTTTCCCCAGCTATTTTTGACGTTTTTTTCAATTGTCAAGTCTATACTTGGATTTAGACCTGCCAAGTCTAAACTCAGACTTGGAATAGACTTGCCAAGTCTAAAATCAGACTTGGATTAGACTTGCCAAGTCTAAAATCAGACTTGGATTAGACTTGCCAAGTCTCAGCCCAGACTTGGATTTAGACTGCCAAGTGTAAAAAGTGACATGATCATGGTTCTGAATCAGTCATGGTTCTGAATCAGTAATGGAATAAGACTTGGATTTTGACCTGTCCAGTACTGAAATTGACTTGGCGTTAGGTCCGGGATGGTACCACATTTATCTCAAATCTATCGGCAAAAATACATATAGCAAAAAAATTGACTTAATATTAAAAAACGTTTGATTCTGTTTCCGCAAAGGGTGCAATTAATAAGGAAGTATTAAAAGAACTACATCGTTTGAGCAGACCTGACAACAGTTAAACATAAGCGACATTGGAGCTTAGGATTGCTATCATTATGGCATGCATAGGGGCAGGGGGTGAGCGGAGGATGGATCAAATCACCAGGGAGGATGAACGCCGAGGGGGGGGGGGGGGGGGTAAGGAAGGGGGAGCGAGTTGGAGGGTAGGATGATTGGAGTCAAACTCCTAGAACCGCTCCCACATCATAAATTTATGTTTCCTCAACAGTTTCGGTGAAAAGCAAGCTAACAGACTGGTAAGCCGTAAGGCTCAAGAAAACTTAATGCCCTCCGGCGCTGCCTGCTTATCCCTTTTTGAAGACGAAAAGTCATATGGGTCAGACAAAAAATCGGTCAAGCGAAAATCGCATTAAAAAAGACCACAGGACTAATGTAATTGTTACAAAAATTGAGAGCAATTAATTACTAAAAGCAAGACAACCGGCTAGCTAACGTGCAAGATTTTGAAAAATATTCATTCAAAATTAACATGAGCCGTTTTTACAAATTATGATGTAACTCCAATGGCTTCAATCCGCCATTTTCAAAACCTTATACGTCAAATGATAGTAACATCACTCACGCTAGACTTAATATCTCTGTGTAGAATCTTCCTGTCATGGCAATGTTTCAACGCCAGAGACAACATCACAAACCAATCCAGAACCTGATCCTCTTCAAAGAGTCGCCCTTTTTTAGCATTGATCTTCTGATGCAAGTCACCACCATCGCAATACTGTAATAACGTTCTCAATAGTTAATACGAGTCAACCAATTCAAATTGTCCAAAGTACCTCAAAGAATCGCTAACCTCCATGACTATGTACAGATTGCCTGAAACAACCGAACAATTCTATCAAATTGAAATTTAGTAACATTAAGTTTAATCCAACCAGTATAAGATTCCTACCATTGTCGACCCAAAATTATAAAGTTTGCTTTATAAAGTTTCTTCCACTCATTATCTCTGCGATTCCTTTTAAATTTCAGGCAAGACCTTTGAGAGTTTGGAAATCACGTCCCTCCCTCACGTGACCGTTATCAAAATTGGCAACAAAATTCAGTGACACTGCAAATCTGTCTAGATGAATGAAACATCACCTTCAGTGTCAGCGGATTGGTTGCCACTCTAACCTTTCTCTGAAACACAAACGCACATATTACTAACTGAAAAAGCAGTTTCATCAAAAATATGTAAGATTGTATGTTAACCTTCGAAGCTTTCGACATAAGAGACAATGTAGGGATGTTTGAGTCTGGCCAGGAGATCAACTTCTCTTTTCGTTTCTCTCTTCTCTTTCGGTGTCATCTGAAAACCATAGAAATTTCCAAAATAACCACAACTTCAAAAAAGCCAATATTTTCTTGAGCCAATATTTTTGAAGATTCAACAAATAGCCGAAGGAACATTAACGAAAATTAAAGTTCCGTCAAATGACTCTTCTGAAAACTTATTGAGTAGAAACGATTGCTCGATACAGCATTAGAGATTTTTTAAAAATTGGAGATTTTTTAAGCATTGGAGCTTAGTTAAAAAGAACTTTGGCAACTGATATTCTTGATCATATCAGTTGCATGGCGTAATGATATACTTTTACGAGAGCTTTTTTTCATCTCGGTTATAGCTCTAATGTCCGCAAAAGAGAACGCAAACGGTTATAACACGTTTTTCCTTTTACACGATTCTTACAAAATTATACAAATTTTTCTCATAACATTCTACGAGTTTAATTTTGTCTCAGGAATAACTTTTATTGAAAAGTACCGTTTGATGTATATGAAAATAGCCCTATACATTCATAGGTGTATATATAAAAATTCAAATACAAAGACAAAAAAATTTAAACTTCTATCGTCTTTTGCAAATTATTCCGAAGGATTGTGCCTATAAGAATTGATCAAATGTCAAAAGGGGGACGAATTGAAAAAGTGTTAGATTGCCATAAAACAGCTGCAGCCGTTGCTCTGTAGACATGTAGTATCAAAATACCAATGAAAAAAACTAGTAGAACCAGTTTTGTTTATATAAATATTGTCCACAGTAGGCTTGAACGCTTCTAAGTCAAACAGGCAACAGTCATTTTAAGAGTGATCGCGGAAAATCATGCGTGACCACAAAAAACTATTCGGTAGGACAAAAATTCAAAACAAATGAATTAGTCAAAAACGTGTATAAGTTAGGAAAAAATAATGCTTAAATCAGTTTTTCAATAATAAATCGTTTTTAATGCGACCTTGACAATCTGAAAAAAAGAGTAGGTTATCCCATTTCTTTTCCCACTCTTTCAACATTGACTGTATTGAATAAAATGGAGTGATTCGTTGAACTCCATCCAAATGACATTTCAAGTTCAAAATGTCGAATACAAGCGTAAAATTTTGACAAATGAAACGAAAAATGAAAAAAGAGCACTTAGATTGTAAAGAAGAAATGATCAATTAGAAAAAACAAAGCAGCACAACTTTTAAAATTCAACCGACACAGTTTTTTACTCAAATCTGACAACGAGAAAAAAAAATAATTTCAAAAAATGAATAATTAAAAATGATGCTAACGACGGAGAAAGTTTTAAATAACCTACCAATAAGGCCTTGAAGTCAATCAAGAGCAAAATTACGGCGTTGTTCATGAGTTTCTGTGGTAACTTTCTCTAAAAAATCTGCAAACTATAATCACTAGACGAACAAATCGTTAGGATAAAAGGATCTCTGCTACAACGAATTACTTTAACACAGCAATCTAATGTTTTTGTCATTTCTCGGCGTCAGTAGCTTTTAAAACAATACAGCTAACTGGACCAAAGGAAAAAACTAAGAATGAAAAAACCGATAAAGAGAAAAACCTTGCTGCTAAAAAAGAAAAATTAGAAAACAGATCTTCAAAAATTATTCTTCAAAAATTATTCTTATATATTCAAAAAAGAGGAAAATATCTTCTGTTTTGCAGCGTTCCAAAAATTCTTCTATTTGCAAAAAGACAAAAAAACACCAAAATATAGAACAACAAGCTACCACAACCACTACCAATTTTTTCTTACCCTTACAAAACTGATAAATTTGTTACTGTTGTTTTAATTATTTTTGGTGTTAAAGTCTGGAAAAGAAATAAAAAAGTTGCAACAGGAACAGGAATAATGGATAATGAACGAATACTAAATACTGAACAGCCTAGCCTAGTAAATGACTGCTCACAAAAAAGGCCTTGAAAACCAAACGTTGTTCAGACACAATTTTTCGATCCAAGTTAATAAATAGGAAAAAGCGCAGCTTGAAAGTACAAGCATTTCTTGACCCTTCATTACTTTGGCGTGACTGTAAATGCCATTCATTTTGACGAATCAGTTACATCGTAATTCGAGCAATAAGTACCGGAACGAATTTCAAGTCTTGATCAGTACTTCTCCAGTGAAACGCCTCTTGAATCGACAAATCAGTAATGATCACGTCTTATCTCAAGTCCTATTGTTCTTACAAAATTATACAAATTTTTCTCATAACATTCTACGAGTTTAATTTTGTCTCAGGAATAACTTTTATTGAAAAGTACCGTTTGATGTATATGAAAATAGCCCTATACATTCATAGGTGTATATATAAAAATTCAAATAAAAAGACAAAAAAATTTAAACTTCTATCGTCTTTTGCAAATTATTCCGAAGGATTGTGCCTATAAGAATTGATCAAATGTCAAAAGGGGGACGAATTGAAAAAGTGTTAGATTGCCATAAAACAGCTGCAGCCGTTGCTCTGTAGACATGTAGTATCAAAATACCAATGAAAAAAACTAGTAGAACCAGTTTTGTTTATATAAATATTGTCCACAGTAGGCTTGAACGCTTCTAAGTCAAACAGGCAACAGTCATTTTAAGAGTGATCGCGGAAAATCATGCGTGACCACAAAAAACTATTCGGTAGGACAAAAATTCAAAACAAATGAATTAGTCAAAAACGTGTATAAGTTAGGAAAAAATAATGCTTAAATCAGTTTTTCAATAATAAATCGTTTTTAATGCGACCTTGACAATCTGAAAAAAAGAGTAGGTTATCCCATTTCTTTTTCCACTCTTTCAACATTGACTGTATTGAATAAAATGGAGTGATTCGTTGAACTCCATCCAAATGACATTTCAAGTTCAAAATGTCGAATACAAGCGTAAAATTTTGACAAATGAAACGAAAAATGAAAAAAGAGCACTTAGATTGTAAAGAAGAAATGATCAATTAGAAAAAAAACAAAGCAGCACAACTTTTAAAATTCAACCGACACATTTTTTTACTCAAATCTGACGAGAAAAAAAATAATTTCAAAAAATGCATAATTAAAAATAATGCTAACGACGGAGAAAGTTTTAAATAACCTACCAATAAGGCCTTGAAGTCAATCAAGAGCAAAATTACGGCGTTGTTCATGAGTTTCTGTGGTAACTTTCTCTAAAAAATCTGCAAACTATAATCACTAGACGAACAAATCGTTAGGATAAAAGGATCTCTGCTACAACGAATTATTTTAACACAGCAATCTAATGTTGTCATTTCTCGGCGTCAGTAGCTTTTAAAACAATACAGCTAACTGGACCAAAGGAAAAAACTAAGAATGAAAAAACCGATAAAGAGAAAAACCTTGCTGCTAAAAAAGCAAAAATTAGAAAACAGATCTTCAAAAATTATTCTTCAAAAATTATTCTTATATATTCAAAAAAAAGGAAAATATCTTCTGTTTTGCAGCGTTTCAAAAATTCTTCTATTTGCAAAAAGACAAAAAAAAACACCAAAATATAGAACAACAAGCTACCGCAACCACTACCAATTTTTTCTCACCCTTACAAAACTGATAAATTTGTTACTGTTGTTTTAATTATTTTTGGTGTTAAAGTCTGGAAAAGAAATAAAAAAGTTGCAACAGGAACAGGAATAATGGATAATGAACAAATACTAAATACTGAACAGCCTAGCCTAGTAAATGACTGCTCACAAAAAAGGCCTTGAAAACCAAACGTTGTTCAGACACAATTTTTCGATCCAAGTTAATAAATAGGAAAAAGCGCAGCTTGAAAGTACAAGCATTTCTTGACCCTTCATTACTTTGGCGTGACTGTAAATGCCATTCATTTTGACGAATCAGTTACATCGTAATTCGAGCAATAAGTACCGGAACGAATTTCAAGTCTTGATCAGTACTTCTCCAGTGAAACGCCTCTTGAATCGACAAATCAGTACTGATCACGTCTTATCTCAAGTCCTATTGTGAAGACGTGTCAAAACTTGCTGAAGACTTATCAAGTCTCAGTCAAGTCTTGGCCAAGACTTGGCAAATCTTGAGCTAAGTTTTGATCAAGATTTGATACTTTTTGATTATTGGGCAGTTAGGCAAAGCAAAATTTTAAAACCAAACTACTTCAATTAATGCATTTCAAAATTAGCAAAAACTGGTTAAAAATTTCTTTTGGAGAAACTAAAATGTCCTATATATTCACCCCGAAACCAAATTACTTTTTCAATGGGCAGAAAAAGTTGCCATGACTGGTTTCTTTGGGCGATATCAGAAGTTTTTTCATTCTCATCAAGTGAACTTTTTGAAACTTATCGGGTAAACATATCTCGAAAACAGACGCCACCTTAAAAAACCTTACATACAAGCACAAACAAAAATCAAAAACAAACACGCACGCAAATTTTTGATTTAATGTGGAAATTTTGGGCGTGAAATATTTTAAAAAAATGAAATAAGTGAAATATTTTTAAAAAATTTTAATTCTTCTTCACCAGATATTAAGAGCTTTTGAACGGTACTACTTACAATTCTCAAAGCATCATAACAAAAACGGTCCCCTGGAATAAAGTTCCTTCCCAAAATTTGGCGTTGGAACAATAATTCGAGCTAAAAATTATGCTTCGATTCCAACCTCGCAACCCAATAAAAGATGCGCTGCCCAATATAAATTTCTAACCTTTTGCATTTTGATTTCTTTCAGCACCAATTTCTCCCCACTGCCATTTCTCACCAGCAGGGCTTTCCCGAATGATCCCTCTCCGATGACCTTCAAGATCTCGTAGTCTCTGATTTTGATGGCACAAAGCGCGGCCATTGTGACGTACAATTATGATGACGTCACTGTATTCTAGTGAGATCGATATTGGTTGTATTTACATCTGTGTCATATGTACAGGTAGTGTTCTCTAATGTTCAGCTACCATTCGCCATCTGTAAGAATATTTCTGTGAAACCTTGGATGTCAATCACGAATGAAATCACAATAACACGTCAGTTGTTACGGTCAAAACTTGATATTTTTTAAAATTTATATCAAACTATAGTTCATTTTATAGTGAGTATATTGCTATTCTTTCTATATCAAAAATTAATGTAAAGTTTTGATATTTTGATGAAAAAAATCCTAAGGAGACTACAGTCCAGATAAGTTTCTTAAGCTTTAAACGAACCAGAACGTTCGTAAAGATTTATCTAGTTTTTCGCTACTAATAGCAGACTTAACATCAGTGTCAAGGAAGCTACAATATTTTAGGACAAAAAACTGCTATCCAGCATTTTTTCATCAACCATTCCCCTGCTAATTCGCTATACTAGAGTCAGCGAAGAATCATTATTTTATACAGTTTTTGTGCCATGGGCTTGACCTCTTTCAGGGTCATCAGGATATATTGCAATTCTCAATTTCAGCATTTTTAAACCTTCAAAAATTTCTATTAACAATAGTTTTGCATTTTTTTTAAAAAATACTTCAGGTTCGGTTGGGTGAATATTGGGCTATTTCCAATCAAGATCACAATGCAAAATAATTTAAACCAATTAATGTAGTTTCGATCTTAAGGTTAGTCAAGCAATTCTACACAAGAAGCCTCAAAGTTACATCTGTATATCAACTTCTTTAACAAAAAGCACAGAAATAGAAAAAGGAGAATTCCACCAGCTGTGCTTCGCAAAGAAAGTGTTCCAACCTATTAAACAACATTTTTCCAAGTTGATAGAATGGAAGAGGAGAAATGGACATTGAGTAAAAAAAAAATTGAGTAAAGTCGAGTTGCTGCTACTACTCTCCTGTAATTAACTTAATCTAGTCCCCTAAGTGCAGCCTTCCCGACTCCTAGCCCGTAGTCTGATGGCCGATCAAACCCATTGTCCACTCTGCAATGGTTCCCTACGAAGGGGAGGCGTCTGGTGTCATACGTGTTATAAATATTTTCACGAGAAATGCAGTGGCCTAGCCGCTGCGAAAGAGTGGACCGAAAACTTCAGCTGCAAAAAGTGCTCGGAGGTCATCGCAGCCACCGAAACAGCAATCGCAACGCCGGCACCACACAATGATTTGACCGTTCCCGACACTGCATTCATAGATCCTGCAACATCGCACGCCCCCGAACGTTCCGTCGCCGCACCATCGGATAATTTTTGGGATAACTTCCAGCCTCATCACGCGGTAACAGTGCGCGAAATATACCGCGAGGTCGTCACATGGAAGCCCTCGTTCTTCACGCTGAGTAAGAACAAGACAGGGGAACAGTTCGCCGAAGCCCTTCACAGTGTTCTCTCCCCGATTGCCGTAGACACGGATAGATCCGATATATCTCTGACCCTCTGTATGATACTTCCGCACTTAACTCTCAGTCGAACAAAGAACACGGACGATGGATCGAACAATAAGACTATCAAGCGTAGACTGCGTGCATGGCACAGCTGCAACTTCTCAGACCTGTTCTGTGAAGCGAAAGCAATCCAAATGAGAATGAATTCAAGGAACAAAAAGCAACACTCTGACCTCAAGAAAGATGTTCAACGATTTCATGTCTCGTGGTAAGATCAGTAATGCTATTCGCGTTCTTTCGGATGAGCATAAAGGCGCCGTACTTGCACCTACCGATCTCATAGACGGTAGACCGGTCCTCGAGATTTTACGCGACAAACATCCTGAAGGGCAACCCTTGGAGCCCAACTGCATTCATAGCCAGCAACCACGCACGCTTCCCTACCACCCCGCTGTTTTCGAAAAAATCAGTGCGAGGCTTGTCCGAAGGCATGCAATGAAGACCCATGGCAGTGCCGGGCCTTCAGGTCTCGATGCCGATGACTGGCGTAGACTACTTTCTGCTTTTGGGCAGACCTCCACGAACCAGTGCAAGCTTGTTGCCAAGTTTGCTAAGAGGCTGGCCACGTCCATAATACCACCAGATGATTTAATTGCATACAATGGTTGTCGACTAGTGGCTCTGGACAAATGTCCAGGTGTGAGACCTATTGGTATTGGTGAAGTAATGCGTCGCATCACCGGACGCATAATCGTCGACTGCATCAGGCAAGATCTAACATCTCTCGGTGGAAACATGCAGCTGTGCTTGGGCCAGAAATGCGGCATAGAACATGCCATACATTCGCTTCGCCACAGTTTTGATTATCCCGAAAACGAAGCAATTCTACTAATTGATGCCAAAAAGGCATTTAATGTGCTCAATAGACGAACAGCATTAGAGAACGTGAAAGCTTTATGCCCATCATTTCATGTTGCCTTACAGAATTCCTATAGCTATCCGTCTCATCTCTACATCGGTAAGTCGACCATTCTGTCCCAGGAAGGTACGAGACAAGGTGATCCACTTGCGATGGCAATGTATGGAATTGCAATACTACCCCTAATATCAAGACTTCACAATGACTCTTTGACACAAAAATGGTATGCTGATGATGGTAGCGTCATCGGTAACTTAAAAGATGTCAGGGCACTCTTCGACAAGCTCACTCAGCTTGGTCCCAAGTACGGATATCTTGTCAATCCTCCGAAGTGTCAGTTGATAATTAAGCCAGGAGGCGAGCGCCAAGCGTCAACTGAGTTTGCAGGCACAAATGTGGAAATCACGCAGGGCACTCGAGTCCTGAGTTCAGTAATCGGTAGCTCTGAGGCCAGTAAAAATTTTCTGAAAGATGCAGAAATTAAAAACACAAAAAGTTTGGACAGACTTGGTCAATTGGCTCTCGCCTCTCCCCAGAATGCCTATGCATGTTTGACGAAGGGGGTTCAACAGAAGTTGAGCTTCCTCTCGCGTACTACACCCTCCATGGACGGGGTTCTGGACAAGGTAGAGGAGCGGCTTGGCCGAGTCATACCGAACATCGTCGGCAAAGAAATAATCCAAGAGAAAAGAACTTTTTTCTCCCTTTCAGAATGGGTGGGCTTAACATCGCCCTCCCACAAGATCTTCACAAAGAACTTGAGAAATAAGTTGAACTCTCAACTCCGTTGGCGTCATTTGATAGTGATTCATTCGAAATTCAACAATGTGAATTAGAACAAAACAAGATCAGTCTCAGACAGAAAGCAGACATGCAACGTAAACTCATCTCAAAAAATCCAGAGTCGAAAACAACCTAACAGGAATGAAGTATACCATCCAACTGGCCTCGGAGAAAGGAGCATCTAGCTGGCTTAACGCGCTTCCATTATCAAAACATGGTTTCGACCTCACGAAGACAGAGTTCCGCGATGAAATAGCACTTCGGTACACCTGGGAAGCGAAGAACACGCCAGCTATATGCCCATGCGGGAAAGAACTTAGCCTCACCCATGCCCTTCATTGCGCCAAAGGCGGGTATACGCACCTACGACGCAACGAAATCAGAGACGTGTTTGCAAACCTGATGGATGACGTCTGCCACGATGTCCAGATAGAGCCAAAACTCCAGTCGCTCGATGGAGAAATTTTCTCGAGTAATTCCACTAGTTATGATGACGCTCGACTGGACATCAAGGCAAACGGTCTGTGGGGCTCCCGCTTTAATCGCACTTCCTTCGATTAGAAGATTTTCAACCCTCACGCGAAGAGCTGCCCTAAGACCATAAAAGATGCATACAAATATGACGAGAGCATCAAGCGAAATAAGTACGAAGAGCGAATCCGCAAAACCGAACACGGCAGTTTCAACGCACTGGTTTTTGCTTGCTCGGGGGGTGCTGGGCCATCGCATCGCGCGTTATGAAACAACTCGCAATCAAGATCAGTGAAAAACGCGGAGAGCCGTACGCCGACACTATAAGCTACATCCGAACGAAAAACAGCTTCGCACTTCTGAGGAGCTGTGTTCTCTGCTTGAGGGGATGTTGCGCCCTCAAGCCTTGTGTTCTCAGTGAGACTTCGATTAGCGCCGTCGTGGAGGAGGGAAGGCTGCACTGAGTATGGCTGCTTAACTTTATTCCTTTGCTCATTCCTTGATATCCTATTTTTATTTTAATCCTTCCTTACCAGTTTCTTATGTGTGCTATTTATATACATATATATATATATATATATATATATATATATATATATATATATATATATATATTGGTGCTCTCCTCTCCACTTGTTAGTTATTTTTGTGACTGGGCCGCCTTTACACTGTCTTGAGGGGAACAGCTTGGAGTGCAGCGTCCGGCTAAGTGCTACTCATCATCCCTTATGTTTCGACCTACATCCATCGTTGCCGGATGGTGTACACGGTCCTTTTTAAGAAGGTAATTAAAAGAGAGGATGAAATGAGAGATAGAAAAGGAAAAAAAAAGTAAAATCAAGTTGGGTACCAAAAAAAGTTTGTAATTTCTCAATTCACAACGACTGGTCCTTTAGAAAACAACATTGCGAAAACAGCATGGATGCAACTTTGCAGCTAGAAAATTTTTAGCAATAACTTTAGAACGTTCTACCTGAACGTACTTTTTGAAGGATCAACTATGCTGCATGATTATATAATCAAAAGCTGATTTGAAGTCAGCGTCACGTCATATGGTTAGACTAACAACAGCCTTTGATAATCAATGAACCATACAACCTTGTAAAAAATCTGTACAAAAATCTCGAAAATCCTTGCAAATAACTTTTCCCGAATTAGTGGTGTCAAAAACAACAAAGCCAGCAGGATAAATAAACACACTACAAGGACATGTCAAGTGTTCACACTACACTACACATCCTTAGAACCTCTAAACCAAACATACACCAACTTTGCGGAAAAGCCGGTGAAAGTAAAATACAAAAATTGAGAAACAGGGCAAAACCAAAAAGTTTATGAAATAGACCTCAAATGGCAATAACTCTAAGTAATGAAAACATTAAATACAGCTGACTACTCAACTGTAGAAAGTAGATAGCATCCATTATGAAACCACGAAAGGAAAAAGTGACAAATTAACATATAAAGGCATAAATCAAATACTCGCAAAACACCAGTAGGATATAGGACAACAAAAAACAAATAAGGTGAAAACTGAAGTATCAACAGCTAATTTTTGGAAACATTGACGAAAAACTGTTAGCTAGGTGTTAAAGTCAAAGACAAAAAACGTTAAAACTGGAAAATTTGATAATTTCCGAATAAAATGTGAGGCGAAACTGATTGTTTCAATTGGTTGCTTTTTTTCAAAAAAAATTCCTTAGTATGACCCCCGATATTTTTGTCCCGATAGTTATTCGTGCACACGGACAGTTTGAGTTCTCTTAAGACCCAGCTTCCACGTTATACTGAACATGAACCCACATTTGGAATCAATCAATTTTTTGTGAATTTCGAAACCCCTTTTTCTTTAGTTAATGGGGTGAAGGTGGTCTGTACTGTGGACCAACTACAAGCTAACAAGTGGCAATCTCAATCGACAAACCACTTAGATCAGTCCAAGCCCCCCCCCCCCCAATTTTTCTGTGTTAGGTGGGAGGGCAAAAAATAATGCCCCTATAAGTGAATTAGACAATTTAGCTCTCTGCCCAATAAAGCAGTCCTAAGATTAGATTTTCAAATCAATTCAACTGAAAACATTAAAATGGAGAAATACAACTTGAGAAAAACAACAGGCAATGGTCAATTAATCAAAAGTTGCTCTACAATTCTGATCCAGGATAAGGACAACTCATTTATTCAAAGCTGCTCAATTGATTATTCACTGTAGATGAGAACTTTCCAAGATGAGGCAAGGTGTAGCGCACTGTCCAAACAGACCGACTTGTTTTAGCATTTCACTGACAAGAAGTTGATTGAAGAGTACCTGGATCAGCTAAATACATCCGAGAAGCAATTAAACGGCGAGTTACCGGAACTAAAGTCCGTATGTGCTTAACTCATTCCTACAATACGTTTTGTTCCCATAAAGTTTTGAATTAAATGGTCACAGTCGCTCGCGGACCCTATACCAGGATGCATGGAGGATTCTCACTTGTAGAGACAATTTGGCCGAAAAAAACACATCATAACGAGGATGAAATATCAACAACAGCAATACAGGAATTGTCCTCATCATCTCATAAATTGAGTGGGCAGGCTGTCTCTGTTCAGTTGGAGGCACACTCAGCGATGCCGGTTCCAGTAAGATGCAATTGGAGTATTTGCTCCACGATGTTCAATGTACAACGGAAGACCAATCAGAAATAGAGCTCACATATCTGCTCAGAAACGACAAAATTTGCCAACAATGCTTGCAGTGGCAGTTTTCACAGCTTGTATCCACGCCTTCCTTAATGTAGTCGATCTTCGACACCATTACAGAAAAACAAAGGTGGTGCCCGCCCCATTGCAGTTGGGGAAGTTCTATGGAGGCTGATTGCAAAACGTCCAGTTCTTTAGTCAAGACAAGACAGTAGGGAGTTTTTCCAACCCTATCAGTCAGAACTATCCAATGCAAATGGCGCTGAGGCTATCATATAATCGACGAAAAACTTTTAAAGACTTCTTAAAGATGCACTGGCGTCCAGCACGGTGACCCATTAGGACAAGCCCTTTCATTTGCATTAACTTTCAACAATCAACGAAAAGATGCAAAAACTGCAACTAAATACTTGTTATCTCGATGAAGTCGTTGTAGCTGGGATCAAAAATGAGTTAAATCTAACGCTGCAAGGGAAGACCTGAACATAATGGCTGTATTACAATTTACTTTTAGTTTCTCAAATTGCAGATGTCAAGATCACCTCGATCTAATATCAAGTATCTCGCATACCCGCATTAGAAATTCTACACAAAATATTCGAGAAGCCCACAATGCAAAAACAATCTAGGATTTGTTAGTCAGGTAAACCCAAGAATAAGAAAACTCCCACTTATATTGTCAATTTCAATTCCACACGCAGGAGCCTGGCTTGCAGCACCATGTATTCAAGGAAAACATTTTTTTTCAACCCAATGAAAATCGAGTAATAAAACTTCGTCTTGGCATTCCGGTTTAAATATAGAGACGAATATGCCCATAATGTAAAACCAAAATCATTGAACTGTACGGCCACCTAGCATTCACTTGGCACCGTTAAGACCGAATCCCAAGACATGATCGAACCAGGGATCGCCTGGTGCAGCTTTCTCATTTACATATCTATCACCCGTCATAGAGAAGAACTTGATCCTTGACAACAAAACCAGACCAACCGACATTTCCATTTCATAAGGGAGTCGCTCTAAATAATCAAGACCTCTGCGCTGATGAATTTTTGAGGTTCCAAAAGGAACAATTGCTTTCTAAGATAGGCTAAGATTCCATTGCTTCAGCATAATATTGGCAACACAAAGGTATGACATATCGGTTGGGGTACATAACGATACCTGGATCAATTCTACTTATAGTCTCTTGCTTCAATAATTCAATAAACCACATTCCAAAATGGGGCGGAATTCCAGAGCGCTGTTTGAACAGATTGAACATTTGCAATAGCGTTCCGCTGACTGAGAACTGATTGAAGAGTACCTGGATCAGCTATAATGATCCGAAAAGCAAACTAACGGTGAGATACCGGACTTAAAGCTCATATGCGCTTCACCCAATCTTGAAATACGTTCCGACAAAGTTTTGAATTGCATGGTCACAGTTGCTCGATGACCTTCTGCAAGGATGCATGGAGAGTTCTCAAGATTGGAACAATTGGGAAAACTTGTTAGCAGTGTCAAAACGTCCTAGGGTCTCAAAATAGAGATGAAAACATCAGCAGCAACAACAACCGATCGTAACTTTGGTGATCTATGGGTAGAGGCAGCTTCAATAAAACAAGCTAACCGGAGCAACCAATCCGATGAGCATATTGGATTCCTAGCCAGCAGAGCTAAAAACCTATGCTTGCAGGGACAATTTGGCCGAGATAAACAACATCCTAACGAAGATGAGATGTCAACAACAGCAATAAAGGAACCATTTCAATTCATCATCATGCCATCAATTCAGTGAGCAAACCGTCTCTTGTCAGTTGTAGGCATGCTCTAAACAGAGCGCTGCCGGTTCCAATGTCATGCACGTGGAGTATTCGATCCACGTTGTTCAATGTACAGCGCAAGATCAATCAAAAACAGCGCTCAAAAATCTGCGCAAAAACGAAACTTGTTAACAATGCTTGCAGAGACAGTTTCTCCACATATTGTATCCATTTTTATGTAGTTGCTCTTTGACAGCTTTACAGAAAAAAAGTGGTGTCCGCTCCATTGCAGTCTGTGAATTAATATGGAGACTGGTTGCAAAATGTCTCGTTCTAAGTCAAGACAAGATGGAAGGGAGTTGATCGAACCCTACCAGTTACGAGTACTACTAGGCGGTTCTGAGGCCATCATTCATTCCACAAAAAACTTTTTTTTAAATGCATCCTCTCCCATTTAGGCAGGAAATCTACAAATAGATTCCCAGAACGCTTTCAATTCACTTAAAAGGAGCTATCGAAAGAGGTTTAGTTTCTTTTGTTACTCACCGCACAGCCATTAATTTTAGGTGATAAAAATGTCACAAGCCGCACTTCAGTCCAGCAACGTGACCCATTAGCACCCCTTTTACTTGCATTAACTTTTTCGCCTATCACCCAATCAATCAATGAAAAGGTACTAAAACTGCTGCCAAAGACTTGATATCTCGATGACGCCATTGTAGCTGGGACAGAAAAGGAATTAAAATTAACGCTGAAAAACCTATAAAGGGAAGACCAGCATATAGTGGCTGTATAACATCATTTTCCTTTTGAGTTTCTCAAATTACAGACGTCAAGTTCACCGCAACTTAATTTCAAGTAGCTCGCATCTCGGCATTATAACATACGAGAAGCCACGATGCAAAAAAATTCCAGGATTTGTTAGCCAGGAAAACAAAAGAATACGAGAAAGCCCGCTTTTTGTCAAGGTCACATCCAAAAGCAGGAGCTTGGCTTGCAGCCACAACAAGTCCAGCACTAGTTCTTTATTTGCAAATTAATGAAAATGGAGTAAGCAAAAAAAATCCCGTCTAGGCATTCCGGTCCATAATAAGGACAGATATGCCCATATTGTAAAATCCGAACCATAGATCTGTACGGCCACAAAGCGGTCACTTGGCACCGTTGAGGAGACCGAATCGCAAGACATGATCGAATCAGGGATCGCCTTGGTGCAACCTTCTCGTCTGCAAATCCTTCACCCGTCAGAGAAGTTGATCCTTAGCACCAAAACCAGACCAGGTGACATTTTCATTTCCTCTTGCAGAGCCGGCGATACAGATGCTTTCGACGTCACCGAGACTTCACTGCTGCAGTCAACAAATCTCACTGCGCCAGAGAAGGCAGGGGTGGCGCTCTAAATAGCTGAGGAGCGAAAGTACAATGCACATAACCATAAATGCAAGGAACGAGGCATTTTTTGTAGCGATCAAATTAGAAGCTTTTGGAGGTCTGCCGTTGATTCTGAAAAATTCAAGATACTGACCGTATTATCTGAGTTGGAGTTATTGTTCGGAGGGATCATTAGTAACCTTAAAAAATGGTTGCAATCATCGTCGACAGTTATAATGAAGGGCTCTGCGTCAATGTTTGGGATGCTTAAGTCGACCAGATTTAATTACGAGTCCATATCTAGAAGAATCTAAATTTTTCCTTGTGGTGAACCATTGCTAAGTGTGCGGCAAACGAATTTTGATGTAATGACAGCTTTTCACTAACCATAATCTTTAAATCACCCACTGAATGTGAATGGAATTGGAAAACTTCCTCTGAGTTAGAGAGGAAAGTACATGAAACAACAATCCCTAAGACAAGATTCAAGCTTTTGATTTGACATCGATCAATATTTGAAGACTGCAACGAAAAAGTTGAAGAACGATTTTTGATAACCATGCAAATAAGGATAATTTACTTTACCGTTTTTTGTCCCATAGCCTTAATAATAATTTTTAGGACATAGAAATTTGTCACTGAGTTTAAAACAGTTGTACACGCAACTCATTAAATGCAAGAGTTAGGAAAAATTTTCCCCAGCACAAATTTAATGAAATGCTTTAAATTAATTAAAAACCAGATTCCTCGTTGGTCTCACCAAATTAGCAACACATTTTGCCATAAAAAACTGGATATTCCTTATTGAAACCACAAAAATTTTATTTTAAGGGTACTTTTCTTTTATCCATAACAATATTTGTTTGCAGTAATGCCTCAAAGTACTCTAAACCAAAAAAAGTATTTTTCAATTAATAGTAGAAACGCCCACAAAACTGCCTCAATTAGTAACTTCATTTCTCTAATCTTAATTTATCACTTCCGTTCCTATACAGAAACATATTCATTTTGTGAACCATTATATGGGAAAGTGGCATTAGAAATTTTCATCTTTAATCCGCAGTAATGCGAAGGAATTATATTCAACAATTTTCAATCAGGCTTTCTTAAATTTTTCCTCGTGGATACCTTGTTAACGGTTATCGCGGAAAACAATAACAAATTCGAGTACATTGACTAGAGCAAATTGAGACGCTTTGAGGCGCTTGTATACAAACGAGCTTGTGCCGTGATCGTTTGACAAGGAAGGAGACACGTCGATTATGGGTATGTTGTGTAGTATATCTTTTAGATGCATCCTAACTTTTCAACATTTTTTTCGGAACTGCTTCATTTCCCCCGGTTGATTATGACTCTCCAGGATTGATATGTTTACCCATTTATAAAACAATATATGTTACTAAGGTAATAGCTAGTGCAGTTCTTATAGGTGTTGCAAACCATTGTCAGGTCAAACCCCGGCATAGTTTATTGACACCTGGTAATAAAAACAAAAAAATTTGTTCACGGGGAAAAATGGTTCCCAATTTACAATTAATGCGTGGAATGAAGGCAAAATCTGGGTATAATCGATCCATTTATCAATTAGACTGTAGTACTATATTCACATACTCCAATAATATCAGAAAAAAACGCTGTTTTTTAAACGTTGTATTCCTCAACGTGAACATAAACTCGTTGGAACATTTACACCAAAAATTGGCACGAACATTTAGCAATTTGTTAGCAGACAAATTTACATCAATGAGAATCGGAAATGATTAAGCATTGATAAAAATTAAAAGAAACATTGATCATAGATTGCACAATGAAAATTTGGGAAAATCTAGGAAGAACGAAAATGTAAACATAATATAACTAAGACTTACCATTACAAGCGAGCGCCCCATATTAAATAAAGTGTACCATTTTGGTGCATTGTACCTTTAATTCAACAAACTTATCCCAATACAAGTAAAAACGGCCTTATAATGTTCGATATGAGGAAAAAGTAATGATCATACTAATTGATTTATACTATTTAAAAAAATACGTTATAGGAAATTATAAACATTATAATTGGTGTTACACGTAAGTGGTACTTTATAATGCCTTTGTCTCATAAAATTCCACAAATTAGCACAATAGTAAATAAAATTGATTGCTAGGGGGCGTTGGCTCGTAATGGGAAGAACGAAAATGTGAACGGAAAAGTAACAGCACGTTTCAAACGATACTAAACAAAGACAAGTATATCCTAGAGAATTATATTTTAGTGAATTATAGGAACTATCAAATCAACTACTAACAAAACCCACCCGACTAACGTCGGGAAATTGCTCTCAAATTATGGATTATTTCTCTCAAGCTGTTGCATCAGGTGCCGTGAATATTATGCAAAATAAAAATTAGCCTAATGGAATACTGGCCAAAAAGATGACCTTAAAACAATATATTTGAGAACGCAAAACTTTGAGAGTAACACGTTCGGTCTTGATAATTTTTTGGCTGAGATAGATCCATATCAAGTCCTATAGGCCACTAAAGTTTACGTACAACTATGCCAACGTTTAAGAGTGCCGAAACTGGAATTGGTTTTAAAAGTGCCGAAATTGCCAATACCAATTAATTATTAAGTGATAGCGGAATTTTATTTTCAAAGCAACCAGGGCAAGCTGATCAGCGTTTCGGTTGTGATAGATCATATCAATTCCCACGGGCCGCTGAGGCATGGCCATAGACCGCAATAATCATTGTCTGCTTCAAATTTATATCACTCCAATTATCTTGTCTTAATAAATAAAAAATCCAAAATCTGATTGGTTCAGAATTTTATCGGGTGGAAAATTGAATAAATTTTACGTCAACAATATTTCGGATACGGTTGCAACCAGTAGCACACATTGAATAGATAACTGATTAATCTATGAACTAAGCCTGAGTTATCATTGATTCATTATGAGTACTGACTAAAAACATAACCGACTAAACGTCGGACGAATTGCTCTCGTACGACTAGTGAGAGCTCTAATCAATTGCAGCCTGCTTCAGTCGGGGGAGGGAGCCTAAATGGGACTAACAAGTTCAATAGTGAGCTTCAAATAACCACATTAGAGGTTAATATTTAACACTATTAAGATTTAAAGTGAAAAATGGCACCAGTTTCGGCGCACTATTCATTTGACTTTTGGTATTATATTGCCGCAAATTGAGTTCAGCTGCTTGAAATTGTGATTGAGAGGGAATTTTAGATCACGCAAAACGCAAAAATTCAAGGGCTTAAAAGCCACTCGAAAAGTCAAAACGGTCAAGCAAAAATTTTGCATAAGACACGTTTAAAATAATTGCTTCTCTATGAGATCAATTAAACATTGTTAGAGAGCAATTAACAAAACCACTATAATAGTTAGCTTCATAAGCACGGAAAACATTTAATACAATATCTTACCTAAGTATTATAGCACAGGTAATATAAGTTTAGCACAGATAGTAGTTAGTGACATCAATAAATAACAAAGCGTCAAAATGCAGCTTTTAAAATGCACTCTTGACAGCATTGGTTACATCAGACATTTTTCAGTTTTTTCGAAAACAAACCATATCTCGATTCCTTGGAAAGCTAATGTTACATATGTTTTTTTTTCAAAATTCTCCACTTGACAAACTAGAGCTATTTGCTATGCCTTAAAATGTTATAACCCCACCTCCTGAACTGCTGCAAATCGTCAGAAGTTATTTCTCACTTGTCGTCTCCAAATTTGTGACGAGAATAACAAATGTTTACAGTATAACACTGAATTACGATATTAAAAATTAGGAAAAACATAATTTTTGCAAAATACTAAATGCTTATTCATAAAGACGTTCTCCAAGGAATCTTTAAGAATTTTTGCACGATTTTTGCATCCTGCACTGAAACTGATAATCAATGTGAACCTGACTTCGAAGAAGGCAACTATGGCAAAATTTGAGTGGCATTGCTTGATTTTACTTAATTCTAGAAGCAGCATTGATTTGGCTATGTTAGGCTAAATAATTAATGTTAGTCTCACGAAGAAAGTAGTTGATATATGTTACAAATGCCCAGAAGTTTTAAACATGATATAGGCAAAACGAAGCTTATTGCTGTCATTGATAATGAGATCTTGAAAATTTGCAGATCTTGTCAGAATGTTCTCCCATTGTCTCGCTGGAATTCTTTTGCGGTCCGGACTGCGAGCGTCGCGGATAAGCAGCTCGTTATATCAAATGACTTCCAAGGTGCGAATTCATACATCGAAAATGGTAGAGCTTCTCATTTGCAATTGCTCGATTATGTTGATCAACATCTGTCAAAGTTAGACTGTCGGACGTCAGTCGAAAAGGCGGAAAATTGACATTAGTAATATTGCTCGTTTGTGATAGTTGCTTAGGCTTAGAAGACTCGAGCTGCTCTACAAATGATTGCTCCATATCTTCTTCGTTAGAATATTCGGTAGCCTTGTAAACGTGACTTTGATCCATGTCTGCAAGAGATTCTAAAATGCGCGCAATAGAAAAATGAAGATCTTTTCCGTGATCACCCCCAGCAGTATTTTATACACCCCCGGTTGCACCATATGAGAAATTACATAGTAATGTGTTAATAAATCCCGTCAAGTTTAAGGTTGCAAGTAATATACACTCGAGGTGGGGAGGGGGGGGGGGTGGGGTGGGGCACAAAAGATTCAAAATATTTGAAAAACAACACACATTAATTTTTTCAAGATTATTTCATTAAAGATTTTCGTGTACTCAACCTTTCAATAACAAGTAGCAAAAACCTTAGAATCATTCGCACGCACCGCCTGAGTTTTGATTGTTCGACTGGTAAATTGATGGTCTACAATGTATGTTAAAAAGAGGTCACATTTACAACATAAATTACGCATGAAAATAGCAAATACCCAAGTGCATTCTCTTCGCAGGACACTCCAAATTCCCTTCTCCAAAGTTGCTGACCAGAACAGTATTATTGCCCAATCCGAAACTGCTTCTCTTTCGATTCCTCAGATATGCGCACGTGTTATATCCTGAGGCAGTCTTCTGATGCACGCCAGTATTATAAGCTTCGCCATCTCCGAAACCATGTTCGTGCGCCAACTCCAATTCTGATTCTAATTGGCGGTTAGATGAACTATTCCTGACCGTCTGTCGGGCTTTTGTCATCTCCAAATTGAATTGCGGTAAAGTTTGCTCTGGAAATGTAAAACTAGGAGTCAATCCTTGAAAAACCAGCACAGCTTGCTTCCTTACAGAGTAATGCAAATTTTTTCAAGAAAAATTGTTTCCACATAATGTTATACCTCATCAAATGACAATGTATCAAATTATAAAACTACCCTTGATTTTTTTCTTGATTTTATTTAGAGTATTTTATCATAACAATGCCCTGCCCCTCTTTCACTTCAAAAAACAAGAACCGATTTCTTTGTGGAAAAACAAGGTCATATGAAAAATGTCCCATCGGGATCTCAAATGCAACTTGTATATTTAATTTTCAATTTTATCTGATTTATATGGATTTTACATAAAATCAAAATTCTCCAAAAAAAAACAGTTTACAATTTCCATCCGTAAAACTGTCATTCATAAGAATGGTATAAACAATAGTTCAATCGGAAGACTTGACGAATACATTTTACTGTTTGTAGAATTTAATGCCTATTTCATCGATACAGTGATTTATGATGCGTTGTGCAATTTTTCATTTACAACTATTGGAACTTGAATAGTTCACTCTGCTTTACATTGGTTCGTTCACTTAAGAGTCAAACCAGGCTTTCATCAAAACTTTCAACTACTTAAAATTTGATCAAATTAGAGTAAATTAGTTAGTTTATTTTCTCATTGATATAAAAGTGTTTATTCCGTTTGCTAACAGTTGCGCTAAAAGCATACCGGATTCATATCAATATACCATCAAAATATTAAAGTATGAATAAAGAGTAATTGTAGAGAAGGCCGCCTTCTGTCCAATGATCTTCTCCTGCACTAAGAGCTAGCCCGTCAGCGTCGAAAGCCATACAGAGGTTACCCACGAGAATCAGCGAGAGAAAAGAGGACTCATATTCAAAAGTGATTAAATAAATAAAGACAAAACTTAGCTTTGCGCTGTTGCGTAACTCCATACTCTGACTACGTGCCGCGCGATCAACGCGCTGGCGTCCCGATTGTTAAGCTTTCATTGATTTGAGCCATAAGAGGTGCAGTTGTCTTAGATCACTTTACATATCATTCAAATCCCGATTCAAAATCCTCTTGTGCACCCTTTTTCATTCTTACAGAAGTTATCTTTATTTATATACGATGATTTGACGTTTGACTAATGTTAGTATTTATATATGTATATTGGAGTTGGTTGGTCTCAATTTTTCAAAGCTGAATATTTCAAAGCTTTAAGTTCTGAACTGCTTGAATCTTGCGAAGTTTAACTATATCCTCATTGTAACCGTCTCCAATTGGAAAAATTGATCAAAAATTAAACAGACTGAGACAAAAGTCTTGATATTTTTATTGAATTTATTAAACTTAGTATGGTTATCTTGCTTTTTTCTTTTTCGAACAAAGCAGAAAATCAGTTTTATCCTCATAAAATTGTCTCGCTATTATTCACCCACTGAATCTTCAGTATTTTTTCTTCAAGTTATCATTAAGATACAAACAGCTCTAACAAGATTTCAAAGATAAGTTTCAAATTTTACAAGTGTTATGAACGGCAACAAACGTCAAGACAAGGCAAACATTTTGTCAAGAAAATGAAAAACGCACTAAAACTTACGAACTTTGAAAAAAAAGACAAAATTTTAAAATTACTGCTCTGCCAGCAACTTCAGTTGATTTAATACCGCTCTGAGATAACTTTTAGAGTCCTTCAGGCCCAAACAGATAGGACTGACATTTTAAATTTAAACATAGCCGGCAGATTGCCGGAATAGCTGCGAAAGAACAGACCTGCGTGCAATATAATAGAGATAGAAACAGATACAGATCTAAATTGAAAAAAATCGACGCCGCTCAAAAAACTAGGCTAAAAAACATTCAGCGATAAATTAATAAAGCTTGTTAAAATTCATTCCGCAGACGCCTCTTATTAGGGACCTTTACTGCACAAATGAGTTCCTTTGACCTTAAACAAATTCAGACTAAACTTAAGTTTTAAAGTGCACAAGTCATTTTATTGAGTGAGGTAAGTCACGTATGATCAAAATCTAATCACGCAAATAACCTAAAAACTTTTGCTAAAGCGAGTGAGAAATGACGTCACGCGCGCAAATGCCGTTAGTGAGAGTAAGAAGTCATTCAGAAAATTTGACTTTTTCAGCTTTGCTGTGTGAACAAATGCAAAACGAAAAAAGAGCGTCAGACGACGAAACAAAAAAAAACCAAGAGCACCGCAATATAGCTACGCTCAGCTTACAGCTTCGCAGCTATAAAAATTAAATTAAGAAATGTCCGTCTCCAACGTTGGGTGAAAATTGGCTGGTCTGTGGCCCTCCCAGCACTACGTCTTCATAGAGAATTCCGTACTATCAAATCTCAAATCTATCAATAAAAACAACATATTAAACAAAAATTAGGTGAGAAAAATGTAAAACAAAGGTAGACTACCGCGCTACTGCTTTCGTGGCAGCTTTTAGCTAGTGGGACATAACTTCTCGATGATTCATGAGGCAAGGACACGGTTGAGACTACTGAAAGCACTTTTAGGCAAAAAAAAATAAAGATGGCTTCCGAACATTATTATAACTAATCTCAACGAATGAATGCATGTTCAATTCCTCCTTTTGACCCCTACATATTTGTCGATCGCCACCTAATAACTTGAGATCTGGCTTAAAACATTTTACAATAGCTCTTTGAATATTTCTTTAAACATAGCCGGCAGATTGCCGGAATAGCTGCGAAAGAATAGACCTGCGTGCCATATAATAGAGATAGAAACTGTTACAGATCTAAATTGAAAATAAAATCGACGCCGCTCAAAAAACTAGGTAAAAAAAAATAGCGATAAATTAATAAAGCTTGTTAAAATTCATTCCGCAGAAGCCTCTTATCAAGGATCTTTACTGCACATATGAATTCCTTTGACCTTAAACAAATTCAAATTAAACTTAAGTTTTAAAGTGCCAAAGTCATTTTATTGAGTGAGGTAAGTCACTTGTGATCAAAATCTAATCACGCAAAAAACTTTTGCTAAAGAGAGTGAGAAATGAAGTCACGCGCGCAAACGCCGTTAGTGAGAGGAAGAAGTCATTCAGAAAATTTGACTTTTTCAGCTTTGCTGTGTGAACAAATGTAAAACGAAAAAAGAGCGTCAGACGACGAAACAAAAAAAACATAGCCGGAAGAATCCCGGAAACGACTCGAATCGTCAAAACTTCACTTACAAAACCGTAATTGCAGCGGAAACCACTACCTTTTTTATTAAACCATTAGCTACTTCTCCAGGTCTGCTCTAAAAACTGGAGAAATTAAACCACTGTCAACAAGAGAAACAAAATGCAGTAAAATTTTATATTATTGAAAACGTTTGGTAACGTTGAAAAATCCAAAATAATTAATGTGGTCAAAAACCTGATAGTCTGAAAAGTTATCAATAGCCCCAAATTATTCATGATTCAAAGCTGAAAAAGATCGCGAAAGCAAACGGCAGATAAATCATAGAAACTAAGTTAAATCTTTTCAAAAAAGAAAACTCAAAATTAAGATTCAGAAAACTTCTATAACTACACTTCTAATCACTGCGATTAAGACAAAAAAACAACACACACCTGTTCCTTATTGTATATCAGCTAGACAACATGATTTCATACTAAATCAAAAATAAAATTGATCATAGAAAGACATAAGCAGCAGAATATTCAAAGGCAAAAAATCGGTTAAATTAATGCCAAGGCCGGCAGAAAGCTGTAGTTATTAGCCATAAGTGGAAATATTGGAAAAAGTTTGCTATCACACTCTCAGTACTACCTCATGCTGAAGGAAATTAATTGCAAACCAAAGAAATGACGAAAATCTAACAAAAAGCTGAAATCATTCATTTTTTACAACTGCAAATAATCAATATACCGAAAATAAACGTAAGTTGCAGGACAAAATTAGAATGATACTAACTAGGATGTCAGGAACATGGGCACAATGTAAGGCACACCGTAACAAACAGACATTCTTGATTTTTGAAAGTTGAAAATCAATTTAAAAAATTCAAGAAAAACGAATACATTTCATTGTTCAGCATTCCAAGACATCGAAAAGATAACTAGTCATCCGATATAAAGATCTATCCTCCTGAAGAGAACAAAAAAGTAGAAAAAAGCAGAATTCATAAATACGAAACATCGAAACATTTCGCAAAAAAAAAATGGTCAAAGAACTTTCAAATTAAGACTGCATATATGAAAAAGTTTTAACTGTTTTTTTTTCAAATTTAACGCCAAAATATGATTGAAATTTTATTGAGACGAAATTAAAGTTCATGTTACACACACAAAACTATTTCTAGCAATTACAACCAAAATAAAAACAAAAAACTGACGAAAATCGGAAAAAAACTACCAAAATCGGATCAACATATGTACAATTTTATGAAACAAAACTACATCGAGGTAGGAAGAGGCGTTGAGTATAGGAATCATCAAAGAGAAGTTGCCATATTAACTGATTTTTGCCAAAAAAGACGGTTAAAAGATCCAAAAATGAAGAAATTAATAGAAAAAAAAGCCAAAAATAAACTAAAAAATCAAGAATTATGTGCCAATTTTCAACTTGAAACGCATTTTCAGGCTCTGCAAAACACTGTGACATCCATTTCCAAGGTTGACATTTCAATATAGTATCGAATAAAATTTATTTCTACAAGAAACCAATTTAAAAGCAAAAAAATTGGGCCACTTAGACGAAAAAACGGCTAAAAACGGTTATCTATATGTGCAATTCAATCAAAAACCACTCTTTAAAGTCAAAAAGTCATTCACTAAACGCAGCGCATGATCAAAAAACTTCTCTCGCTCAGCGAAAATCTGTTCACCAAGACAGCTTTTCTCACTTTCGCTTTCAGGTCAAAATGCCGCGTGAACAAATCTACTTCCTGTAAAAAAAAACATAGCCGGAAGAATTCCGGAAACGACTCGAAGCGTAAAAACTTGACAAAAACCCTAATTGCAGCTGAAACCATTACCTTTTTGAATACACCATAAACTAATTACCCCCCCCCCCCCCCCCCTTGTCTGATCAAAAAATTGGTGAAATTTAAACCACTGTCACCAAGAGAAACAAAATGCCGCAAAATAATTATTATTGAAAACGTTTGGTAAGGATAAGCGCAAAATAATTAGGATAGTCAAAACACTGATGGTCTCAAAAAGCTGACAGGGCTATCAACTGCCCTCAAGTAATTCATGATTCTAATTTCAAAAAGATCGCTATAGCAAACGGCAGATAATAATAACTTAGAAACTAAATTAAATTTTTCACAAAATAATGCTCAAAGTTAAGAATCAGAAAACTACTACAGTTAGATTTCTCATCACTGCAATTAAGACAAAAACAACATATATTTTTTTCTTCTTGTATATATTCTAGACAACATGATTTCAAACTAATTCAAAAATTGAAATAATCATAGAAAAGCAACAGTAATATTTAAAGGCAAAAAAACGTTTAAGAACAATACCAAGGTCGGAAAAAAACAGTAAAAAGTATTAAGTGGAAATTTTGGAAAAGGCTTTCTAGTAAACTCTTAGTCCTGCCTTATGTTGAATGAAATCAATTGCAACCCAAAAATGACGAAAATCTAAGAACGCCGAAATCATTCACTTTGTTAATAACTGAAAAAATCAATATAACCAGTATATATGTAGGTGCCAGGACAGAGCTGGAATGATATAGGCTAGAATCTGAACAATATGGACACAATGTAAGGAACACCTTGACAAAGACTAATTCTTGATTTTTGAAAGTTCAAGTCAAAGTTTAAATTTTTGAAAGTTTAAAAATCAAATTTAAAAAAACAAGAAAAACTAACACCATTTCATTTTTCAGCATTCGAAAAATAGAAAAGACAATGATTCATCCGAGACAAAAATCTATCCTCCTGAACAGATCAAAAAAAGAAAAGGCAGAAATCAAACATACGAAACAATGAAACATTTTGCAAAAAGAGGTCAAAATATTTTTAGGACTGCATTCATAAAAAAAATTTAACTTTTTTTCAAAAATTTAACGCTAAAAAATTATTGACGTTTTTATTGAAACGAAATTAAAGCCTTTCATGTTGCACAAAAAGAATATTTCTAGTAATCAAAACCAAAATACAGACAAAAAACAGAAAAAAAGGTAAAAACTACCAAAATCGGTTTAGCATATGTACAATTTTATAAAACAAAATTACATCGAGGTCAAATGAGGCATTGAGCATATGAATTGTCAACGGGAAGTTGTCATATTGACTGATTTTTGACAAAAAGACGGCTAAAAGATCCAAAAATGAAGACAATAATAGGAAAAAAGCCAAAAATTAATTAAAAAATCAAGAAATTTATGCCAATTTTGAACTTGAAACGCGTTTTCAGGCTCTGCAAAACACTGTGCTATTGATTTCCAAGGTTTACATTTCAATACAGCATCGAATAAAAATCATTTCTACAAAAAACCAAATTACAAGCCAAAAAAAATGGGCCACTTAGACGAAAAAACGGCTAAAAACGGTTATCTATATGTGCCATTCAGTCAAAAACTACTTTTCAGAGTCAAAAAGTCATTCACTAAACGCCGGGCATGATCAAAAAACTTCTCTCGCTCAGAAAAATTTAGTTCACACGGCAATTTTTCTCACTTTCGCTTTTAGGTCAAAACAGCGTCTGAACGAATAGTACTTCCGGTAAAAAAAAACCTTAAGAAAACCAATTCTCCTCTTCGAGTCGTAATAAAAAATCGAGAGAAAACCAATACTCCTCTTCGAGTCGTAAAAACCAAGAGCACCGCAATATAGCTACGCTCAGCTTACAGCTTCGCAGCTAAAAATAACTCGATAAATGCCCAATTCTTACTTGTCGGGGGCATTTATTGAGAGCCATCAGCCGACATCAATTATACGGAAAAAGGAACGTCAAATGAGAAGTTGCTATAATATGGCTAGTTTAGCTATGGGTTTGCATAGATAAGTCGATTTTATGAATACGATAACTACGAAAATGCTTGAAAATAATCTCGAACCCTTCTGAATCAAAACTATGCACAAACTCAAAAAGCATTACCCGTCATAGTTGCAGTGGAATCCATATCACATCCATCGTAACAGCTTCCTCTCTCGAAATCAACGTTAGCTCTGTAGGAGTCCTGAGCGAACCTATAGCTGCTTATAAAACTTTCGGGTCTCATCATAAAACAAATCTCACTGAAAAATGAAACTAACAATACGAATTCTCCAGCACATTGCAGAGAAAGTCCAGAAAAAACGTCTACAGAACAATCGCAGTTTTTTAATGATTTTTGCACTGCGTTTGAAGAATAAATGTTCGACCCCCCTTAAGGAACCGAGGTAGCTTTCATCGGATGCTTCTGAGAAAAAAATCCACCTCATATGAACAACTGCAGTACGTGCACTTCGATGAAGGCCGAATTCTCCACGTAGAGAAGTTGTTTCTTCAACCCAAAGTTAAATCAGCATGACCGTTTTTGTCATGTTTTGTCTGTTGTATGTTTTTGTCATGTTTTTTTAAAAATCCGGGAGCAAAAATTTTAGCTGAATGAATATCGGCAGGAGCAAGAGATGCTTCAGGTACCAGCACCTAAGGCATGGACCCTTCCTGATTTTTTCTAAACTGTGCATGCTCAATAATAAATAGTTGTGATAAACTTAGCCTAATTGTTGTCATAAACTTATTAAATAGTCTCCATTTTGCACCCGGGAGGCCATTTACTGTGTTTCAACTCTCGATTGTTGTTATTTAATGAGTGATAAGAGGCCGGGCATTGGTTGGGTAGCCACAATTACTGGGGATTTCAGATTCCGGCGGAAGAATTCGTATCTGGAAGAACTCGTATCTCGGACAAAAATCTTGATTTGAATTTTTCTATCTTTTGGCGTGAGGTTTCTCCGCATGTGCTTGATATATTTATTTATCTTAGTTTAGTTATTCGAAGAACCTACTAATCTGCACGTTCTCTCTCAGTCAACATTTGGCGCGAGAGTTCTCCGCATTTGTTCGACTGATTTATTTGTGTAGATAAGAAGTAATTGTCCATTTAAACTTAAATTGATTAACAACCAAACGTTTTCCAACACTGCGTTCACCATCAGGTTTACAAATTATATGATATCATTTACAAAGTATAGAAACTTGTCTTTGGTTCTTATTCTGGTAAGGAATGAGTTAAAATAACATCGAATTTTTGAAACTTTTTACAGTTAAAATCACATTTACAACATTTTGTTAACTCTCATTACACTAAAACCAATTGAATTTTTATTCCAGAGTTTTTGAAAATCCCGGGTATAATGCTGCAGAGAAGTAATTGTCAATTAAAACTTAAATTGATTAACTAAAACGAACGTTTTCGAACAATGCGTTCATCATCATGATTAAAAAATTAAAAGAAATCATTTACAAAGTATGTAAACTTGTCTTTGACTATAATTCTAAGAAATGAGTTAAAATAACATCGATTTTTTGAAACTGTTTATAGTGAAAATCTTATTTACAACGTTTTGTTTACTTCTATTACACTAAAATCAACTGAATTTTTATTCCAGAGTTTTCGAAAATCCCTGGTTAAATGCTGCAGAGATGTAATTGTCAATTAAAAGTTAAATTGATTAACTAAAACGAATATTTTGGAACATTGCGTTCATCGTCAGGATTAAAAAATTAAATGAACTCATTTGCAAAGTATATAAACTTGTCTTTGACTATAGTTCTAAGAAATGAGTTAAAATAACATCGAATTTTTGAAACTATTTACAGTTAAAATCACATTTACAACATTTTGTTTACACTTATTACACTAAAATCAATTCATTTTTCATTCCGGATATTATGAAAATCCCGGGTATAAAACTTTTTATTCCTGAAAATTGATTTTTACTTTCATTCCTGTATGTTTTTATTTTTTACTTGTTGGGGTTAACAAATTTTGAAGTAACACGTAGCAGAAAAATTTTTGACTTTCAGAAGTTGAATTTTTTGCATTTGGCATAATACTTCAATTTCCATCCCCCCCATTGCTCATCTTGTGTATTTAATTGCGGTTTCACCTTTTTAATAAAGATCGCTTCTTTTGTCAATAGGTTTTCAACCCCCGCGACATGTATCAAGAGTCTCCTATTCAATATTATGTGCTGTACCACAACATTCAACCCCAGTGGCTGTGGAATCTTTCTTTTGATGCTCCAAAACTCTAGTTGTAGCATGTCGGCTGGCTTGACAAACATAGATGTACCTGCATGTAACTTTATATACCATATGGAATTTCAGATTCTTATCAAAAGCTGATTTCAGTGTGGGCAAGTAAGTTCTTAGCTTTTTTGTTGTGGAACCGATTTGAATATCGCACAATTTTTTCAGTCTACTTGCTAAATTTTGTGTAAAACTTTCAATTTACTATTGTACAAAATACTTCGGTTTTAGGCTCCTTATTGTTAAGATTTTTGACTTTTTGAGAGGTTCTTCTTTTTTTCTTGTTACTTTTTCCCTCGCGACTATTTAATCCAACGTCTCGTTATCAATACTGGAGGACTCCTCAGTTGTATATCGATTCTCATTCCAGATCTCTTGATTTTCTTTGAGATCTACATCAAAAGATTGCCTGTCAGTGGTCACATTAAAAATGCTATGCACAGTCCATTGAATCGCATTTTTCTTATGTTAAAACGGTGCAGAGCTACGGAAGTGTCAGCAAATTTTTGTATCTTTGTTAACGTTTATCTTTAGATCTAGAAATGCCAGGTCTCCACTACCATTTGGTGTCTCAAGAGGGAATTTTAAGTTATTGGGAATCAAAAAACTCCAGATACTGTTGTTACTTTTGTCAAGAGTTCCTTCCTTTCACTGTATTGAACGCTTTCTACCGCATGATGGAATGAGCGGGCTGCTAAAATATGAACTATCCTGTCTGTAACATTTAAAAACTTGTCCTGGACTTTAATTTTAAGAAATGATTTCCAAAAACATCGAGTTTATGAAACTATTTACAGTTTATATATTTTTTACAACATTTTATTTACACTTATTACACTAAAATCAATAGAATTTTTATTCCAGAGTTTTAGAAATTCCCGGGTACATTGCTTTCTCTTCCTGAAAAGGAATTTTTCATTGCTATCTGTTTTTATTTTTTACTTGTTTGGGTTGAATTCTTATTTTTTAATTTTTTACTTGTTGGATTTATTTATTTATTTATCTTCTTATTGTTTTGAGTTTAGATAATAGGATTAGTTTAATTCATACGTGGTGAGGTGACTTTAGTTATTAACCCCTGTGAGATGAGTGACCAGACAAACTGCAGCTTTTTCCAGCTTTCACTGTGTGGAAGAGGAGTATGGTGTCATGTGTGTGGGCCCGTACACGTCAGATGCAGTGGCCTCAAACGTTCCAAAGACTGGGTACCTTGTTTCACCTGCATCAAGTGTCTGGACAACAGCAGCACGGGCCTTACTCAGCAGTTCACCTCTTTGAGCCTCTACACAAACAGCGCTACAACCGGGCTAACCCAACAACTGGAATCCCTGATTCTCAACTTGGGAGAGGGCATGGACGTAAAAACCGACATGATCACATCTCAAACAAAGATGGGTACCAATGTCTACTATAGGTGTATTAGAACTAGATTTATTTTATCCAACCATTTACCTGAAACCACGCGTAACTCATTTGGCAATTTACTTACAGAATTTTTTAACAACGTCACCGAAGAACGGACTAATGATACTAAATGGCTCAATTTCTTATGCGCACCTAAATTGTGTCTTTAAAACCCTTAGCATAATGGGAAAAACGTTATTTTTTGAACGTTTTGAAGAAGGAGATATCAGCTTTTAGAACCAATTTGAAGTCACTCTCAGTTGCCAAATCACGTAAAAGCAATTCTAGCACCAGAGAAGTTTCCATTAACAACATTGTGCCAACTAAGTTGAATGCGTGCGATATTAGAGGAGCAAAAAAAATCAGCATCAAACAATATTATTGCACCGGAAAATGCCAAAACACTGCAATTATTAGGAGACAAGCACCCTTCAGCTGCACCACCCAATGTTCCCGCTGTTACTGGTAATGGAGATGCTTTATATGCTTCTACATCCGAGGAAGAAACTCTACGAGTCAGCGTAATTTTCACGTTGGGATCAGCAGGCGGCCCTCTGGCTTGCGTCCCCAAGTTTTGAAAGATTTGGTTAGTGACAATAACCCGGAGTTGAAACGAAAAGTTCTTGGAGCTCTAAAAAATCTTTTTATTATTTGCGTTTTGAAGGGTTGGGTTCCAGTATCCATTAGACCATTATTTGTTGGTGCAAAGTTGACAGCTCTGAACAAACAATTAGGAGACATCCGACCTATTGCAGATGGCAGCACGCTACGTAGATTGGCGGCCAAATGTGCTGGGAATTACGTCAAAGACCACGTTTCTGCAACTTACGGCCACAAACAGTTAGGTTACGGCAAGAGTCGTGGCTGTAAAGCCGCGCCACATGTAGTTCGTTTTATATCTTTCAAAGGCAATCACAGATAATCATGTTTTGATTTATATTGATTTTAAAATAGCTTTCAGTTGCTTGAACAGTGAGCAGATTTTGAAAATTACTCATCAGCACAATCACGCCTCATTCGAATACACAGAAGCAGCTTATTCCGCACCTCATATTTTTTCTATGGTGATCACATTATTACGTCAGAAACTGGTGCACAGCACGGAAACCCTGGGGAACCTCCTTTATTCTGCGATGGAATAAATCACATAGTCCAAAATGTCGCGTCTGAACTCAACATTTGGTATCTCGACAATTTGCAGGAATGTTTGAAGTAGTATTTACAGATTTAAAAATTTTGATTCAAGAAGCAAAGAAGTTTGGACTCAGAATCATTAACCCTTCAAAAAGCGAGATTGTCTTTCTCAATGACCAGTCTGTTGCTATCCGCCAACGTATCATGAACGTGTTAAACTTGGGTTGTTACGGCTTTGGAATTAGGCCAATAGAGGACTTGGTTTTTTTAGGCTCGCCAGTTGGATACCGATCGACTATTGCTCTCTTTAGAAAGAAGACAGAAAAACTTCATACATTTTCTAAAAAGTTGCAAAACGAATTGATTTGCATATTAGCTTCTTCTTGCTCAAATGTGTTTTTCATACGCCTAAGTTACTTTATTTTTTGCGCACTTCTTCATCTTTTAAGTTTTATGAAAAGCTTAAATGGTTTGATTTCACCTTATTGAATGCCTTAGAGACAGTGTGTAACATCAATCTAGATGATAGGAGCAGTAAGCAAGTATTTTTTACCTGTTGTTTGGGTGGACTCGGTTTTTCAACTTCTATCCATTTGGCCCCTTCAGCCTGTTTTGCATACAGGAGTGGAACAGAGGAGTTGTTATAGCTTATTTTGGTCAGTATTCTTCCGGAAATTTGCTATTCCGAGGCGTTAAGAGTTTGAATGGTTTATTTTGGGCTGAGTGGAGTATCAGTTGATGATAGCACAAAACAGAAAACGTGGTCCAAATGCGTATCCAAGTATCAACGTGAGTTGCTAGTCTCAGCTGCTGATAACCATAATAAAAAACGCTTACTGGCTTTTATTGGTAAAACTTCAGGCGCTTTGCTAAACGCAATACCTATGCATTCTATCGCTTATACCTATGTCTTCTATCGCTGTTTAAAAAATTAAATTTTTTGCTGATTGTTTTAATAGCTTTTGAGAGTACCTGTTTTGAAAAAAGTATCCTTTAACTTTGCATCTTCTGTTGTTTTTTTGTCTATCTGTTACTTAACGTTATTACAAACAGAACAAATCACGTTGGTGTTGTACAAAGAAGGCCGAAAATGACATAGCTAACGTTGTAAATGAATTCATTTTGGTTTTAACTGCTTCAATTGGTTTATCAAAAAATGCAAACGCTGTTATGAATTCTGCTTTTTTATCGCCTTCATGCTCGTTTATTAAGTGAATTGTCCATTAAATGAATTATCACCTTAATGACGTTCAGAAAGCTTTTTTTTGTTAGAGCAGGTTATGGTCACAGCGGTTTCGACACCGTTTTCTCGCAATTTTTTTTCAGTTTTCGTTTTTTTTGTTTTGTTGTTTTTTTTTCTTCGTAGTCATTTGAAAAAAAATTCAGATAACGATGGATCTAAAGGCTCCATTACAATTTTTTTCGAAAAATTATGAGCTTAAATTTGAACTTAGACGCTTTTGTTGTTTTTTGTCTGTGTTGTCGCGTCTCATTAAGGACAGGTTTCAAATCTTCTCTTGTGCCATACAATGAGATAAATATTTGATTAGTTTTGAATTTATCTGACGCTATTTTGTCTTTGTTATGAATTTTTTTTTTCAAATAGAAATCTGATTTTGAATTATGTTAAATGTTTTTTTTCGATTTTGTTTTTTGTCTTGTCTCGTATTGTTAATAATGGCAATTCTCTATGGTGCTCTCAAGCGGCATTTTTTGAAAATCCACCGACTTCTACTGATTGGTGTTGAGATTTTTATACACACAACAGTTCTGTTCGGAAGCCTTTCGAGTATTTGAATGTCATCTATCCCATCCTCATTTGTTAGACTATTGAGTTGAAATTGCGAATGAGCGAGGTCGGAACTTTAGGTGCGTACGCTCAGTGAAGTAGATGGTAAATAATATTAGTTTTTTTGAAAAAATTTCTTCTTGTAAATATTGCTTCCGAGCTTGAATCCCCTGAAAGTTTAAAGCGCATGTACGCGTAAATTTTGCAAATTTGCGTTTCCCAATCTTTAATCAAACAGTGGTAACAATTTTTTAGCTTAAATTTTACTCTTACAATTGAAAGTTTTGGTTTCGTCTTATGAAACTCTGTGCCTATTTGGCACTGATCTTACATAGCTTCAATCCATTTCTCCTATTTTTGATCAGACAAAGATTTGCAAATTTTTTTTTTGTATTTCCATTCTCTTCTCCCGTGGTGTAGACACAATGCGCTGGCATTTTGCAGTTAACTCTTGCATCACATATTTTGTAGAAGAAGGATGGCTGATGTCCTGAATCTGTCCATAATTTTATTTCGAATTTTTAATGATGTGACATTCGACATACTTATCGCCTGCTATTATAAATCTTCACTACATCTCTAACCTTTGCTATT